>NC_084929.1:16788750-17097500 GCF_958298935.1 Phragmites australis
TTTGAAATGATGGAGATGAACTTATGGACATTTTGTTTTGAGACAATTAGGTGCAATTATACCTCATTTATGATATGGAAGCTTCAATTGATAGCTTATGGTGGAAAGTGTCATTATTATTGAGTGTGTGAGCATATTTATTTTTGTTTTTTAATGAATTAGAAAACTTAGCTATGATATTAAGGTATATAGCAAACTCCAATTATATTTTTTTGTATTTTAATTAATTAGCAAGCTCCAATATAGGAACTTTAGGTCTGAGCATATTTATAGTTGATTTTTAATGAATTAGAAAAATTAGCCATGATATCTAGGTATGTAGAAGGCTCCAATTATATTTTTATAATTTAATTAATTAGCACGCTCCAATATGGAAACTTTAGGTGTGGGCATATTTATTTGATTTTTAATGAATTAGAAAATTTTACCTTGATATTTAGGTATGTAACAAGATACAATTATATTTTTATATTTTATTTAAATAGCAAGCTACAACATAGAAACTTTATGTATGAGCTATTTATATTTTTACTTAATTAGTCCTACATAAGGATTGAATAATAATAAAAAAAATTAAGGATGGCACCAACAAACACTCATCGGAAGTGGATGCGAAAGCATACAAAAGATGGCTCCTCTAACCCGGGCCAATTGTCGGTAGGAGATGGCCAGGTAATTTATTTGTTGGTGATTGTAAAATCTTCTAGATGGTATGAATTTGGATTTACAATAATGATATAATTGTAAATGGACAGAAGATGGATGTACGATGCGTGCCGTGTGAGCGCAAAGTACAAGAATGGCGTGGAGTGTTTCCTGGTAGCAGCCGCAGCGCACAAGCCAAATACATAGTCTCAATACATGTGCTGTCCATGAATCGATTGCGAGAACAAGAAGTAGTTTTTCACTATCCAGCAGATACATTCCCACTTGATGCTAAGGGGCTTTATGCCTGGCTATACTCGTTGGACCAAGCACGGTGAAGCTGAGATCATACAGGAAGGGCAATACATTGGCAGAGAAGACAAAGACTTGTGCACTGATATGCTGACCGATGAATACACTGATATGTCGCCTGCTGGAGATATGTTGATTGATGATGATCTAGAGGAGATGTTGCCTGATGTTGACGCTGATGATCTAGAGACGATGTTGCGCGATGGGGAGGGAAACTTCACCAATGAAAGAGAGTTTCAGAAGTTTTAGCGCATGGTAGAGGACTCTAAAACACCATTATTCCCGGGCTGCAAGAATGAGTACATAAAGTTGTGTACCATGCTTTCACTGCTAGAATTGAAGGCAAGTAATGAGTGGTCTAATATAAGATTCACATAGTTCTTAAAGAAATTGCTTCCAAAGGGAAATGTGCTACCAGAAAACACGTATAAGGCCAAGCAGGTTGTGTGCCCATTGGGGTTGGAAGTGCAGAAAATACATGTATGTCCAAACAATTGCACGTTGTATCACAGAGAGCAAGCGGACTTGGAAGTGTGTCTTGTCTGTGGTGCAGCATGGTACAAGCGCAACGGTGATGATATCGATGGTGAAGGAAAGAAGAAAAGACCTCCCATCAAGGTGATGTGGTATTTCCTATAGTCCCCTGTTTAGAGCGTTTATTCACGAACAAAAGGCATGCGAAACTGATGCAATGGCACGCGGAGGAGCGGAAGGATGATGGAATGCTGAGACATCCCGTTGATTCTACGCAGGGGAGAAACATCAATAGGAAATACAGGGAGCTCTTTCCAGAAGATGTAAGGAATATAAGATTTGGGTTGAGTACAAATGGGATGAATCCATTCGGTAACATGAGCAATAGTCATAGCATTTGGTCTATGACTCTATGTATCTACAAAATTCCTCCTTGGTTGTGTATGAAGCAGAACTACATTATGATGTCGGTGCTGATACCAAGGCCAAGGTAACCTAGCAATGATATCGATGTATACTGAAACCATTAATGGAAGACTTTGTAGTAGTGTGGAACAATGGTGTGCAGGTATGGGATGCATACAAATGAGAGAACTTTACCTTACGCGCAATACTGTTCATAAAAATCCAAGATTGGCCAGCCCTTAGCAACCTATCGGACCAAACTGTCAATGGCTACTGTACATGTGTTCATTGCTTGGATGAAACAGAGAGCTTATGGCTGAAGAATAACCAAAAAATGGTGTACCTAGTGAAGGGTTGCGGGTAGGCTACGCTAGCATAAAATAAATTTTCTCTACCGCATTCAACCAGGAAGCCATGCGAGTAGGGGATCATGAATCGTTACCACTTGACGAGCAGTGCAGCGGAAGAAGAGTTGGAGCAGACCAATCCAACGTCGTGCGCGTCAAGTAGTCGATCGTCAACCTCGTCCCGAGCAGTGTAGCGGAAGAAGAGTTGGAGATCTCATCCGAAGTTTTAGCCTTACCCTTGCGCTTTCTCTTCTTGCTATCCTTTTGAACCATCATCACATGACTAGAGCTCTTCTTAATGCTTTCCTCAGCAGTTTTTAGCATCCCATGCAATTCAGCCATGCTTTTCTCCATGCTGTTCATATGAAAGTTCAAAATGAACGGCTCGAAGCTCGTAGGGGGCGACTGGAGAATTACATCCGTAGCCAACTCAGGGCTAAGGGGAAAACCAAGTTTTTCCAGGCTCTCAATGTAACCAATCATTTTAATCACATGAGGACTGACTGGACTGCCTTCTGTTAACCTACACGCAAACAAGGACTTTGAGGTGTTGTACCTCTCGGCCCGAGCTTGGTTCTCAAACATGCCTCGGAGTCCCACAATCATATCATGGGCATCCCTGTTCTCATATTGCTTCTGAAGCTCAGAGGACATACATGCAAGCATGAGGCAGCTAACATCCAGTGAATCGTTGGTGTGCTTCTCATAAGCCCTCCGATCCGTGGCAGGAGCATTATCAGCTGGTTCATCAGGATAGGGGACCTCTAGAACATATTCCTTTTTCTCTTGTTTGAGAACAATTCTCAGATTTCTATACCAATCAATAAAGTTTGTTCCAGAAAGCTTCTCTTTTTCAAGAATCGATCGCAAATTAAAACTGGAAGTGTTACTAGCGGCCGGTGCCATAATCTACAACAGAAAATGCAGGTTCAGCACTATGCCTATGTGAATCTTCTATTAAACAATTTAACAAAAGATACTCCACTATATGTGTTTTCCCTCTAACAACATATAGAGGATCAAGATCCATATTCAACTAAGTTCTAGTGAGCTTTGGCATCACTGCTAGAAACTTAGTGACATAGGTAAGCAACGCCTTGCTAATCACATCCCTATGTGACTCTTGTTTGCTGGGTGGCATCGAATGCCCCGGCGCCCAACACCATGCCCCAAAACCCAAAACCGTTTTGATAGCTTTATCAAGTAAACCAATACTATGCGTGTGGATGTCCGACATCCACTCTAACTGGTTAAGATAAATGATGGCACCCTGCTTTGGCAGACCTACCACACAATGATCAAAACCTTTGTAGGTGCAGCTATTGGAATGGCATCAATTACTCTTGATTTTTCTGAGGGAAACTACTCTATCATGAAAATCATATCGACCACATATAAAACATGAAAGAATAGTATGACAGGAACATAAAAACATCACAGGCAATCATATTAACTGTGACATAGTATGGCCCCTTCACATGGTGATCTTCATTGCCACGGTTCCTGTCCTCCGGGTCATCATGCTTCAAATCTCCATGATCTTGTTCTAGTCTATTACACCTAATAGCACTAGATAAATTACATGAGAAGAAGCATCACAAGTCGACACGTAGGTCGTTATACAATAACATGACAACCTTGGGCTGCAATTAACCATGACACACAGGCCATGAAAAATTACACACATGCATCACATATCGCAAGGCCATACCAGTCACAACATTCTCTGCAAAAACGAGTTAAGCATAGAATCGAATTCTAATGTCGTGATGGGATCATGTTATTACAACAATCTATGCGTGTACGCGACGGCGGTCCCTGAAAACCTCTCGGAAATACATAGATCACATCTATGAAATCGCTATGAGAATCTCATCGGATCGATCGTATCGAGCCAATTCCGAGTCATTCATAATGCCTCAATTTCCATTAGATCAATCCCATTGATCATCGCGTGAGGTTTTTCCAGAAACGATGACAGCACACACGACCTCGATCTGCTGTTCTCCCGACCATGTCGCAATGCACGCAGTTAGCCCCGATGGTGATTCCAGCCGATAGGGGCAAGTCGCACGCAAAACCAGGTGGGAGATCGAGCTAATCTTTTTGGCTATGTGGTTTCATCGACTGGCATCTCATCCGATCTCTAATTCACTAAACCAACCGTGCATTAATCAATCCATCATATGAACTGATCAAAAACAATAGATCTAATCTATTTCTATCACATATCTTCTATATGTGACTGATCCAGATCGAAAACTACGCAGGATGGCTCTGATACCACTGAAGGGTTGCGGGTAGGCTACGCTAGCATAAAATAAATTTTCTCTACCGCATTCAACCAGGAAGCCATGCGAGTAGGGGATCATGAATCGTTACCACTTGACGAGCAGTGCAGCGGAAGAAGAGTTGGAGCAGACCAATCCAACGTCGTGCGCGTCAAGTAGTCGATCGTCAACCTCGTCCAGAGCACCTTCCGAGTACTCGCGGGTACGTCCCGAGTACGCCCGAGCAGATCAGCACCGCAATAGTAGCAGCGCCTCTTCCCGAAGGCAGCGGGGTGAGTCAGTAGGCCTTAGTAAAGATCTGCCAGAAGGGGAGCACCGGTCCTGCTTTGCCTGCAAGGAAGTGACCGCCATTAAAGTCCTAGGCTAATGGACGCCACTGTGACACCCCAGCGTGATGAAGGCTATCCTGACACCCCTGACAGTGCGACGCTGGTTCGCAATCGGCGATCGGCTCGCCCCCTTCAGAGGGTAGGCACCACGATAATTACCACGGTGGATATTTATCTCCCCGATAGGGTAGAAGGTAGTTATCTGGGATAAGGCCCAGTAATTTGGTCAGATCCTGGATATTTGTACATTATGATAACTTGTACGCCAAGCTATGCATGGCCCTATAAATAGGAGGTCATGGTCCTCTGGGCAAAGGACGGACACAACAGGAGAGAACAAGCAAAGCAACAAAAAAAGATACAAAGATGAAAGAATACCAAGTCACGCTGTGATACTCCTTCGAGAGTGATACATTTTTCTACCATCAACAATTAAAAGAAAAGAAAATGCTGATTGTGCTTGCTGACTGGGCACTCCTTGCTGAGGTGGCTTGACACATAGGACAAAATGCTGATGTTGCTAGATGAGGTGGCAAGTAGGGTGACTAGGATTATGGAGGACACGTAGCCTTCGGCTATTGGTCAACGAAGGGGTACAAGGGGATCTAATCCTCACTATCGAATCAAGATCCTACGGTTCAGATGCACTGGTGCTCGGCTCCAATGGAACAGTGGCGGCGGCAACAACTTCCGCAGTAGCGTAGCGTGGGAACCTCACCGAAACGGTGCTCCGGTGACCTATCTTCTCCGGCGAGCAGCGAAACATGGTCGAGGAGGCACGGGGAACTCACCTATTGTACGTGTCGATGTCAGAGAGGCTCCAGAGAGACTAGTGATGGTGCACGGCAGCTTGGAGCTTCGACTCTCGACGGCGATGAGCTCTGGTGATGATTTCCCGACCAGAAGATGGGGAAAAGGCACAGGATGATCTGGGGAGTCTCTAGGGTTGCAAATATATAGGTGGGAGGCTCTCTTATCTCGAGTTCGATTCGGATTTTGAAAAGAGGTGGCAGCGGCGGCTTGAACTCAAATCCGGCAGTTCAAACGTGCTTGGGTCTCTATCTCTTGGGCAAAAGATCACGCATAGCTTTCAGATTCTTCCTTCCTTTGATCCATAGCTCGCCTCTATCTCTATCTTGTAGATTTTGATGGATTTAAGGCAGCTAGCAGATGAACTCAAGCGCACAACACGTGATTGGCTTGGGCTTTGGTCAATCCGATGTAGGCTCTAGCTTCTAGAGGCTCGGGCGATCCCGTTTAGCGATTGGGCAGTCGATCTCCGACTCGGACACGATGACATCTTCATGACAACGGCTGGCTTGCTGCTGTTGCGCGAGCTGAATCGGAGAAGAGAGAAGAGAGGAAGATAGCAGTGGGCTGGCTCGGGCCGGACAAAGAGAAGATAGGGAAGAGAGGTGGGCTTGGGTCCATTTCATTCTAAAAGCTTTTCTTCTGATTTTTTCTTTTTTTTCCAATTTCTCTTATGTATATACACATGTATACTTATACATACAGTGTATGTACCACATATAGTTTATTCTAGCTCACAAAATCAAGCAATAAATATATACACATATATATCTATAAATATTTTTTTATAGAAAAATTGTCGTCAATGTATATATGTATTTATACACATAACACACATATTTGCATATATGTATATACATGTATAAAGCACATGTACACACTTAGGGTTTTATTTAATTTTTGCAAATTCTTTTATTTCTTTTGGGAAAAGTTTTTGACTTTCATGATTTTATGAACTTGGGTTGTTACAAAACCTACCCCCCTTAAAGGAATCTCGTCCCCGAGATTCGGGCTGATCTGCAAATAGGTGAGGAAACTCTGCCTTTAGCTCTTCCTCTTGTTCCCAGGTTGCTTCATCCTCAGTATGGTGATTCCACTAAACTTTGCACATACATATAACCTTTCTTCGAGTTACTAGCTCTCCTGTTTCCAGAATTTTGATCGGGTATTCTGAATAAATCAAATCCTCTTTTGGTTCCACTTCTTCCAAAGGTAACTTTTCCTCTGGCACTCGCAAGTACTTCTTCAGCTGTGATATATGAAACACATTGTGCACATCTTCTAGCTTAGGTGGCAACTCCAATTAGTAAGCCACTTCTCCACGTCTAGCACTCACTCTAAATGGTCCAATGTACTTGAGTGCCAACTTGCCTCTAACTTTGAAAACACGAAATCCTCTTAAAGGCGAGACCTTGAGATACACATAATCTCCAACCTTAAAGCTTAACTCTCGGCATCGATTATCCGCATAACTCTTCTGTCTGGATTGGGCTGTCTTTAACTTTTCTCGTATTGCCCTGACTTGTTCCTCAGCTTCCTTGAGTACTTTTGGTCCAAACACTTTACCTTTTCTAGTTTCACTCCAATGTAGAGGCGTTCTACACTTCCTTCCATATAATGCCTCGAACGGGGTCATCTGAAACTAGAGTGATAACTACTGTTGTACAAAAACTCTACATATGACAAGTTCTTATCCCAACTGTTGTGATTCTAAAGAGCACACGCTCGCAACATATCCTCAAGTATCTGATTTATTCTTTCTGTTTGTCCATCCGTTTGTGGGTGATATGTTGAGCTAAAACTCAACTTCGTGTCCAATGATTCATGAAGTTTCTACCAAAACCTTGAGGTAAACTGGGTCCCTCGATCCAACATTATTCTCTTCGGAACCCCATGTAAACACACGATCCTAGACATGTATAGCTCTGCTAACTTATCTCCTTTATAGGTTGTTTCAACTGGAATGAAATGAGCTACCTTCATGACATGATCCACAATGACCCATATTGAATCATAGCTTGATTGGGTACGAGGTAAACCGACTATAAAATTCATCCCAATTTCTTCCCACTTCCATTCTGGTATCTTTCAGAGGCTGTAGCAATCCTGCTAGTTTCTGATGTTCTGCTTTCACACGCTGACATACATCACACACTGCCATGTACTCGGCTATTTCTCGCTTCATACCAGGCCACCAATAGCAATCCTTCAAATCCTGATACATCTTGGTACTGCCTGGGTGAATAGAATATGCTGACCCATGAGCTTCTATTAAGATTATCTCCTTAAGCTCCTTCTAGTCTGGTACACAGATGTGTTTGCCAAACCATACCATGCCTTCCTTGTCTTGAGCTTTCTGGTACACAGATGTTCTATTTCAGCACCTAAGTCTAGGTTTAATTCAATCTTCTTCCAACTTGTTCCAAGTCTTTGCTCATATCCTATATATCCCAGGATCAGTGATGGAAGGTGGACACGTCTATGAGAGGAGGACGAAAGCTAGAACTGATTCTTCTTTGGCAAAAAGCTCAAGACAAGGAAGGCACAACAGAAAGTAGACAGCTAACAAGGGAACACATCCAAATCCTTCTTTGCCCATTCTTGAGCAAAGCGCTCAAACTGCTAATGTTGGTGTAGGTCGCTCTTTACCACCTAGAAGATGTAGCAGTTCTAGTGCTTAGCTAGATATTGAAGAAGATGTTGAGATGGAGGAGCAAGAAGAAATTGGACCTTTGAGGATGCATGTGCTTGACAGAGCCAATGATTTTCCAAGGCACTGCAACAGCTACAAGGGCAAATCTGATGTTGTTAAGAAGCACAGAGAATCAAATCCTTTTGAGTATGACATGTTCTCCACTGACAATCGGTTCTGGACTCTTTTTCGGTAGGATCACTATGAGTCTGTGATTCTTCCTTTGAAGTATCCTACATCTCATATGCAGTGGAAATTGGAACTATATGGAAGCTCAGGATGATGATATTTTTAATGAAGTGATAGCAACCTGTTATTTTCATAATCTAAAATTTATCATGGCTTTTGAACATCCTTGGTGTGAAGAAGTGATTGCTTAGTTCTATGCAACATATTATGTTGACAAAGATGCTTCAAGAATAATTCATTGGATGACCCATGTTACTTGGTACAACTTCAAATATTCAGCTTTTGCTTAACTTTTGGGCTTCACTACAGATGATTGTTGCAACACTAAGAAAATTCATAATGGAAATGTTATGGAAACAGAAGAGATGCAGTTCATGTATGATGTGGATAGAGAATATAAGCTTAGTAAAATGATTGGTCTTCCTCCCTTCTATGCCTATCTCAATAAGATGTTCAGAAAGACCATTGCTCCCAAGGATGGAGATGCCAACACCATTCTTTCCTATTCCAGAAACTTGCTTGCTAGGATGAAGGAGAACATCAAGTTTGATGTGTTCAACTTCATTTGGGAGGAGATTCACTTTACCTCCCTTGACCCTAAGAGAGGATGTGGATATGCGCCCTATATCATATTCATGGTTGAAAAGGTCACAAATCTCTCTTTCCATAAGGAGCTAAAGCATACAAGACTGCAAATAAGGTTGACTAGGCGTGTTTGTTCCTCTACTAGAGCAGAGTCACCACCAGCTGAGGCTTCTTCTTACTCCTCCTCCTCCTCCTCCCTAATAATCCTAAAATCCACCTTTTGCTTGTGCAAGAGTACTTCGGTGAGGGTTCAGTGTCACACCCAGTTTTAACGGATAAAATCAAGTGCGGCTTATGTGTGCCCAGGAAGTTTAACACACATAAGGACGTCATAGGTGAAGTAGCAAAAGCAATACTTTAATTAAATAAACGTTCACTTCTTACAAATAAAAGACTTCACCTAAACAACCTCAAAATTAACCTAAACGACAGCATCTAAACGACGGTAGCGAGACGAAAACATTGGCGACCAACACTCCACAGGCACAGACTGGAAGACACGCTCCTTAGAACACCAGGTCGTCGTTTTGGAAATCCTCAAAGTCTTCCACTAAGCAGCATATATTTTTGTAGGATAAAGCAAGGGTGAGCACATAAAGTACTCAGCAAGTGTAGAAAAATAATGACATGCAGGCTTATATCAAGAATAGGCTAACACATGGTAATATTTGCGTAAATGCGAGTAATGAAAACAGATTTGGACTCAAAATCATTAATCAAGTATTAAATGAATGTAACCCAAACAATCCATCATCTAGCATACAAGGTTCCCCACCCTGCATACCACAACCGTCTAGTACTCCCTGTACTATGACCAAAACCACACCATCTGGCACTCCCTGTACCAAAACCAAAACCATACCATCTGGCACTCCCTATACCAGAACCAAAACATCGACCCTCTAATCATATGAGGATCCAAGTCTCTCATGTCCGTGAGCATGGCTGTTATAACAGTTTTACACTCTACAGAGGTTGTCCAGCTTTCCCCACGAGTCAATAAATTCCATATTGCCGTGTTTGCAAGACACTTAACACACGCCAGTGGTGTGCCACCAAAAATCACTGTATGACACTTTCCATTAACCAGAGACTAATCCAGTATGTGTCTGCCCACTAGGTTTCACCGCCAGGCTTTACGCAAGCAAAGCTCCTACCCAGAAGCTCCCTTTTGTGCTGACCCAACGTACACTAGACAGACTCTAATCAGTATGTCACGCCTTACCCATATCAGCCTCGTGGTTGGTACGTTACTTCTTGGGTTGTCGCTCCAGGAACCAGTCCTTACTTAGGTTACTTGAGCAAACACTAAACCAACATCATAACCATGACAACCATCAAAACTACTTTGCTCAAGACCTAAGGTTCCATGTTGCTAGACCATTAACATATTAACGACCATTGTTGCATATGTTCATTAGTCAAGATTATGACACTTCTCAACATCCCAAAAGCATGGCTAAGCAATCTACCCACAAAGGACACCTAACCATAAACCATCTAGGTTCCAAGGGATGATAAGTGAAAAACCCTAACATAAGTGACTACCCATCATATTGACAGACATTGTATGCAATTTTGTAAAACAAAACTTCTAAAAACATAGGTTCAAAATGATCAAGGACACTTGCCTTCTCCTTGCTGCTGCTCAGTGTATTCTTGCTCCTGGTCTTGATGTTCCTCAAATTGATCCGGGACGTTATCGGCTAATCGCTGAATAACCGGCAAACAAACAAACAAGATACACTAAGAACAGAGCACAAAACAAAAGAAAAACAAGATAAAAACTGATTAGAAAGAAAGAGCACTGAAAAACGATCCATCGGTGCAAGAATCGCTTAAATCGTAGCTACGATGAAAAAGTTAGGGCTAAAACAAGTCTAGGGTTAAATCTAGAAAAGAAAAGGGCTTATTTTGAATTAAATAGAAAGCTCAGGGACCTATTTGTAAAAATAGAGGGACCTAAATGTAATTATGAAAAAGTATAGGGACTTAACTGTAAAAAGATGGGGCTCTTTTTGTTATTTCAGAAAAGTCTAGGGGCTAAATTGCAAAATTACCAATTAAAAGAATTATCAAATTTATTTTTATACTGAAAAAGCTTGAAATACTTACTGGGCTGCTTTGGCGGACGTGGCATGGTGACAGGGACGACACATCAGCAGAGAGGGCTAGGTGGCAGCTAAGGTGGCTGGATGTCATGGCATGACTGCTGACTGGATTAAGTAGCGACATGTGGCAGCTTCTGGTTGGTCAGTCAAAGAGGTATGGATGCGATCTAATCTGGGCCGTTGAGGACAGATCTGATGGCACATAACAGATCGGGCGGCCGGAGGGGAAGAACAGGGCGGCGCCCGAGGGGTAGCGGCGGCGCATGGCCGGGATTCTCGCCGGAATCGGCTAAAAGGCTCGCCGGCGGCAACGACGAGTGGCGCAATAGAATCGGGGGAGCGGGGGGAATCTTTTTTGAGGCTTACCGCGGGCTTGGTGGCACGGGAAGGCGGGCGGCGACGAAAGGGGCGACGGAGGGCGTCGGGATCTCGTCGGGAAGGGTTCTCCGGCGGCGCAGGGGCCAAGGCGACGGTGGGGAGAGCTTCAGCAAAGGCAGGTGCATGTAATGGTGGGCTCGGGCTGCGCTGATTTGCTCTAGAACGGCGCAGCGGCGATCTCAGTTGAAGCGGCAGCAATGGCGGCTCGGTGAGCTTCAATCTCGACGACTTGGGCTCGGGACTCGGCGATTTTCGGATGAGATGAGTTCGGGGAGGGGGCGGGCACCTATATAGGCGGCTTGGAGGGTCGCGGGGCGCTGGAGGACTCCAAGGCGGCGTCGATTTCCTGTTCGGACTCGGCGGCATGGTAGAGTTCGACTCGGAGACGATAGACCTGACCGGCGGGTCCCACATGGCGGTGGCACAGGTGAAGGCGGCGTTGGCGGGGGCGTGTCCATGGGCGAGCGCGGGCGCGTGCTGTTGGCTGGGCCGGCATGGGCGAGTGGGCCGAAGGAAGAAAGGCACGGCCCAGGCGGAAGAGAAGGCCGAGGCCGACTTTTGGGCTGAGGCTGAAGAAAACTGGGCCGGGAAAAAAAACAGCCCGAGAAAGGATTTAATCTTTCTTTTTTTCTTTCTAAATTCAAATCCAAACTTCAAATTCAAAATCAAAGCAAAATCTCTTCAAATAAATTTCATCAAAAAGCAAATAAAAATCCTATTTGCCTAATTCAGCATGAATGCAAAATAATCATTTATATCCTATGTCAAATAT
Source organism: Phragmites australis (assembly GCF_958298935.1). Classification (NCBI taxonomy): domain Eukaryota; kingdom Viridiplantae; phylum Streptophyta; class Magnoliopsida; order Poales; family Poaceae; genus Phragmites; species Phragmites australis. The sequence goes on from NC_084929.1 coordinate 16,801,091, forward strand.
ATATTCTTTCATATAAAATAGGATTTCTCTCTTTTAAATTATTTAAACTTATTTTAAATTTTAGCAAATTTTAAGAAATTTCTAAAGGTGGAAAAATTAGGGTGTTACATTCAGAAAGAGAGGACTGGTAGGAAGAAGCTCACTAGGAGAGTCAAGGAGATCCATAGACATCTAGATATTCAGTCACCTTGCTCTCCCGATGGTTCTGAGATTAAGGATAGTGATGAGGACATGATAGAAGATATTTTCTATACAATTCCTGCTCCTGCTCATGTTTCTGGCTCCGATGGAGATGAGGATGATGATGAGGAAGTTACTGTAATAACTCTATCGTGTGTCGTGTGTTTAATTATGTCTCATATTATGTGAGCTACCATGTCATATGCAATTTCTTTTGATATATGTGAGATGACATACTAAATGTATTCATATTTTTTTATGCCACATTATCGCACATGTTCACTTGCACCCCACGAATGCAAAGATATAGGGGGAGCTCTGTCAAAATCTCTTTAAATATGTGCATTTGTTATTCAAAAACAAATTTCATACAATGCACACTTTTAGGGGGAGCTCACTATATATCCTAGCATTCAAAAATAATTTATTTAAAATCTCTTGTATGCTTTAATCGTGTTATCATCAATCACCAAAAAGGGGGGGATTGAAAGTGCATCTAGGCTCTCTAAGTGGGTTTTGATGATTGACAGCAAACAATTAAGGGACTAATATATTTAATGAGCTTTTGAATATGTAAAAGTCCCAGTGATGAAAGATAGACGACGTTGACGATCCCCAAAAATGAAGAAAGAAGATAGCGCATGGTTATTCCTATAGCTATAGCAATTTATTTTGAATTGAGTATAGGAATGCGGTACTATTAAGAGGGATGTAGCGTTGAAGACTTTATTATGAACTTAGTGCTCAAAGTTAACCCCTAGATGAGAGACACATTTCACATTCACGTTTCTTGGTTTAAAAAAAAATTGTTGATATCAGAAGTTCCGATGGATTATATCGGAAGTTCTGATATTAGCCGGAGTGTCCGGTGGTTTAAAAATCTCAGCACTTGGGATGGTTTTGACTTAATCGGAAGTTCCGATGTTGTTGGTCGAAAGTTCCGATGTGTGTCGGAGTGTCCGGTGTAGTTAAATTTCTAGTGCTCAAGAAGTTCTCAACCTGGTCAGAAGTTACGATGATTTTAATCAGAAGTTCCGATGTGAGCCGGCATGTCTAATGTGTTTAAATCTCTGGAGCTCAGGAAGTTCTTGCTTGAATCGGAAGTTCCGATGTTTCAGAAAGGAAGTTCTGATATGTGTATATCCCCAATTCTTGGTTTGAGTAGAGCTAATGAATGTTGTTACTTGCACTGGTCAGAAGTTCTGATCATAAAATCAGAAGTTCCGATATGGGCTGAAAAAGTACATAATGAATAGTTTTTGGGGGGTACACTATAAATATTGCCCCTCTCTCACCTCTTTGGGTTGCTGGTGCTTTGACAAGTTAGAACCTCTCTAGAGCCCTAAAATTCATCTCTCCACTCCCCTAGCTTTGTGCTACATCTTGTGAAAGGGTTTTGAGTGAGAGATCTAGTTAAAGAGGATTGATTTCATCTTTGAGCACTAGGATTCATCTCCAAGCGTTTTTCATACGCATTTGTTACTCTTGGAGATTGAGGTCTCCTAGACGGCTAGGAGTGACTCACGAGGCACCGAATCATTTGTGGTGCACCGTGAGAGTTTGTGAAGGCCAGATTCCACCTCTGAAAGGGAAGGAATACCAAGTGGAGTCGAGGAGTGTTTTGTGCAACCTCACGAGGAAAAGGGTTGAAAGAGACCTGGCTCAAGTGTGACTGAGCCCCACAACAGAGACGTAGGATCCCCTCAAGGATCCAAATTTCGGGAACAAATTTGTGGCGTCACCTCTCTTTGGTTATTTCTCTCCTTTTATGTGTTTGTGAGCAATTCGGTTAATATCTTGAGTTAGACTTTGTGCTTGGTAGTTCTTCTCCAAATTGAATAGTATATTATCCTGTTGCATCTTGCATTTCATAGTTTTACTCATTGGTGCTCATAGATTTAGCTTTGTTCTATATTCAAGCAAATCGGAAGTTCCGATATTGTATATCAGAAGTTTTGGTGTAAGTCAAAACATCCGATCATCTAGATCGGAATATCTGATGTTAATTTTCATTGTGTTGTTCTGTTTTAATCATTTGAAAAAGGGCCTATTCACCTCCCCCCCCCCCTCCCTCTAGGCCGTTCTCGATCCTTCAGTTTCAAGTGCAACTAAACATCCCCTCGCTCACACTCGCTCCGGACCTACATTTTGCGCTCCATCAACCGCTTGCAAAGAGGCAGGTGCCGAAGCGGACTTGGCCAAAGTGCCTAGCTCTTCAAGTGTCTGGCAAATAACTTGGCTAGCTTCAACCGCCTTAGGCTCCAGAACATCTACTTTTTCCCGAATGACATCGTAAGAAAATTGCTTCACCTCATGCAATGCTTCATTTAAGCTTGGTTCTTAGCTTTCTCGGCATCATAGAGAGTGTGGAGATTTGGTACGCTCGCTTCATACGCCTCTGCACATTACCGAAGGGTGAGTATCTCTTGCTCCAGTCCTTGCGTACTCAAGTGAAGGGTTTCCACCTCCTTTTCTAACTCTTGCGACTTCTGCTCAATAACCTTCACCCACCGAAGAAATTCTTTTTGCTTGGCCTCGGCCTTTTCAGCTCTTTGGAGCAGTAGCAATCTCAAATCTCTGCTCCTTTGGGCAAGGTTCGAATTGTTCAACGTGTTGACAAAGAGCATATGAAAGAAGCACACTCTATAACAAGCATAAAACACTGTAAGAACGGTAAAGCGAAGGGGAGCTTGATAATAATCAAGAATACCTTTGTGGTTGCCATGTCGAAGGCATCAAGAAGATTAGTGGCAAGTTTCTGCACCAGTGGAATTTCCAGCTGGGGAGGACGAAGCTACCAAATATGTTCTATGCATCCTTCACCTCTTTGGTGCTTGGTTCAAATGAAGTCACCTATAGCACTTTGGCATTCATGACTCTGGCATCGCATGAGGTGCCCAGTGACATTAGTTTTTTGCCACCACCAAGGCGAGGAGATGGTGAAGCATTCCCCCCATCTTTTCTTTCTGTGGTCCGCTAATGTTGGGAGGAGTCAGAGTCGAAATTAGACGAGCTAGCTGCCTCGGATCTGGTGTCATTAGGGACAGCCTCTCCGCCCCTCTTATCACATCAAAGCATAGTCTCATATGTAGCTGCTTCAGCGGTGACCTGCTGTTCTTGCATCATATCATCATCATCACTCTCAGTGAAGAGAGGAGCGAGGGTAATCAGCGTGGTATGTGCGATTTGTTTTGGGGAAGTGACGGCCACCTTCGGTATGTCCTCCAGAGGCACCTACCAGAGGGGTGTCACCAAAATGGTGTTGGGACCCTTGAGATCCTGGTCACCCTCTGCGTCGCCGGCAAGGTCATTAGGGCGAGTCTTTTTTGAGACTCCAGTTTTCTGCCTCTTGATCCCATGGGCCAAAGGGTTACCAACCTTCCTTTTTCCCTTGCCAATGGCATCATCCATATCTTTGGCACCTTCAGTAGATAGACCTGAGTCCTTTCGATCTATCTCCATAGCTAAGGCCTTGGAGTTCGAAGATCCTATTAAGTCGGCGACCGAGGCCTAGTTCGGTGCAAGAATGTCCTTCGGCCACTGTAAATTTTCCAAGAAGGAGCCAAGCTTCGACATCCACCTTGGCAACTATCACGGCTATTTCATATCACAAACACATGAGAAAAAGTAAAAATCAAAGACCAATGTAAGTTGGACCAAAGTGCCTACCAGGCTTTCGTATAAAATCAAAATGAGGTCGGCATAATCCTTCTGGGCCCTTCAGCCCGATGAATTGTCACACCCGGTTTTAACGGCCAAAACCAGATGCGACTTATGTGTGCCCAGGATGTTCAACACACATAAGGACGTCACAGGTGAAGTAACAAAAGCAATACTTTTATTAAATAACGTTAAGCTCTTACAATAATTGACATATATTGTCTTCTATGAAGATATCTGCAGTGGAACAAAAGCACTGGTGCCCAACAATACCACAGGCAACCGACCTGGAGACACGCGCCTAGAACGTCACAATCTCATCTTGATAATCTTCAACATCTTCACTCACTGAGCAGCAACATACATATCACATGGTGTAGGGAAAATAGCAAGTGTGAGCACATAGAGTACTCAACAAGTGGGGGAAAGTAATGATATGCATGCTTATATCAAGAATAGGCTAACAAATGGTATTTTTGCGTAAAAGCGAGTAATGAAATCATATTTGGACTCAAAAGCATTAAGCAATTATTAAGTGAATGTAACCCATGCAGTCCAATACGCAGCATACAAGGCTCCCCACCTTGCACACCATAACCTCCTAGTACTCCCTTTACTATAACTAAAACCATCTAGTACTCCCTGTACCATAACCATAACCACAACTATCTAGTACTCCCTGTACCAGAACCATAACCACAACCATCTAGTACTCCCTGTACCAGAACCATAACCACAACCAAACTCATAACCACAACCCACTAATCATGTGAGGATCCAAGTCTCTCATATCTGTGAGCACGGTTGTTATAACAGTTTTACACTCTGCAGAGGTTGTCCAGCTTTCCCCACGAATCATTGAATTCCATGTTGCCGTGTTCGTGAAACACTTAACACACGCTAGTGGTGTGCCGCCAAGAATCACTGTATGACACTTTCCACTAACCAGAGGCTAATCCAGTATGTGTCTGCCCACTAGGTTTCACCGCTAGGCTTTACGCAAGCTAAGCTCCTACCCAGAAGCCCCCTTTTGTGCTGACCCAACACACACTGGATAGACTCTAATCAGTATATCACACCTTACCCATATCAGTCTTGTGGTTGGTACGTTACTTCTTGGGTTGTCGCTCCACGAACCGGTCCTTACTTAGGTTACTTGAGCAAACACTAAACCAACATCATAACCATGACAACCATCAAAACCACTTTGCTCAAGGCCAAAGTGATGAGGACATCACTCTTTCGGATACACACACACCGAGTATTCCTCCAACAATAGGTCCATTGACACGAGCTCGTGCACGTCAACTAAATCATGAGGTGAGCTCGTTCCTTAGTGTTCCTTTATATTTTGATGAGGATGGGATGCTACTAAATAATTGTGATGTATTGCTACTTAGGAACACGGGAGAAGAACAGCAAGAGCGCCCAAGCCAAGGTGGAGGCCCAATCCAGTTCGAGTCCGTTTCGGAGTTCAGGACCAGTCCGCACTAAAATCATCGCTCAGGACGCATACGGACTCCGTTTTTGACGTTCTACACATGGTTGGAAAGCTAAGGAGATAAGCTTTCCAACGGTACTAGTCCCATGTCCAAATTCTTTCTGAGTCAACAGAAATCGTCAAAACAAGTGAACGTCCAGAATCTGTCAGGGTGCTGCGCCACCATCTTTTGGGCCGTTGGGCCGTGTAACGTGTTGGAGTCCATTAGGGACGCGTCCAGGGGTCCTTGGCCGACCCTAGTCTTTTATATACAGTAGCCGCCGCCCTAATTAGGGTTGGGTTTTGCTTAGACATTGATCTACACACAGTTGTGAGATTTTTGCTCTTGTTCCGGACCGACTAGGCCGCCGCAAGTGTTTGTGGAACCCCGACTTCGAGTGCTTGAATTCAATTCGCAATATTTCAGATTGCATCTTCTACGTTCTTGCTTGTGTTCTCGGTACGCTTGCAGGGATTGAGCCTTCTTGGCGAGGTCAACCGCGCGACACGGTTGATAACCATCGAAGCTGTGGTGTAGTGATTGCAAGGGAGACGATTTGTTCGGGTCGAAGCCTTTGGATCATCAACGTCGAGTTCTCCACCCACCGACTTATCGCTACCTATCGGAAGATCAGGCCAACATTGCTCATCAACTGGTATCAGATTTTCAGGTTGCCCGTTAGGTAATTTCGTTTTCCCCTTTAGATTAGTCTGTTTTTCATTACCTAGAGTCCAGAAAAAGCCAAAAAAATTCCGTCAATTTCCGCTGCCCTAGAACCCTTTGTGCCTTTGCAATTTTTGTTTTCAGTTGCGCGTTGTTGAGTTTGTGTCCGTGGTCGAGTCTTGTTGCTGGTTTTAGAGTCGTGTTCTTGGTTTTTAGTCAACGCTCCGTGCTCTTTTGATCACGCCGCTATCCCATCACCACCATCCCCACCAACAAGTCGAGCCACCACATTACTCGATTTGCCACCGCGAGCCGCCTTGTGTTACTTTCCGCCACGCCAACCCTAGATAGGTCGCAAGCCGCCTTGTATCAATTGCCCTGCCACCGCTGCCATCCTTGTTCATCTCGCGATCCTATTGCTTGTAATACCTTAAAGAGGTCAATTTCTGCAAGAGTTGCTTGAAAAAAAACCCTAACTCGACAGGGGTTCAGTAAAACAGCCATAACTTTCTCATACGGACTCGGAATCAGGCAAAAAAAAATTTCACGGACATCTACAGAAAAAGTTACATCCGTTGCTCCCTAGCTTTGCCGGGTTACACCAAAAAATATTTTCCCAAATTCGGCTAGGAAGATTGAGTATTCGAGCCGCGAAGTTTCCGCACGCTTTTCAGAGAATATGCTTGATTTTTTGTAGGCCACATCTTGCATCCGTTTGAGCTGAAAATTTCTATGGTTGTTGCTTGTGTGCTCCTAGTTCAGAAAAAAATATCAGAAAAATACGAATTTTTTTTTCGTGATTCCTACTAGTGCTAAAAGACAAAAAAGAGAAGCACATAGAGAACACCCAGATAATTGTGCTGTTTGCTGTGTCTTTCTCTGATCATCCTTTTTTAGCTTTGTTTCAGCTGTTGTGCTAGGACTAGGGACACGTGATAGACCAGCAACTGTGATTCATACTTTGGACACTTATTTAGCTTTGCTCTTCTGATTACAATTATTGCTAACCCTTGCTACCATATTGTGCCTTCCAAGCTCCACCTCCTTTGATCCGAACAGGTTCACTCTTGCAATCATCCCACGCTTCCAGACTCGTCACCGGTTGTTCCTCCTTGCTGCGTTGGTAAGAACATTTGTAAGAGCGTGGTAAGACGCTTGAGTGTGTGTGATTCCACCTTCCACAACCTAGTAGTTGATAGGGATAATATTTGTTGTCCTTTGTTTTCTACTAACCATGTCAGGTGATGGCTCTCCGTCGGATTTTAAGGATTGTGTATCCAAGGAAGAACTCAACAAAGCCTTGCAGGAGCATACTAGGCTATTGACAGACATTAGAACAAGCATTGCTAACCTCGTCACGCGAGTCAACGACCTTGAGTTGCGACAGCCACCACAGGATGATGACCACTCACATGATGATGATGATGATACTAATGATGGTGACCAAGAAGATGGTGAGGTTTTTGTTGGGCAAGATGCGCGTGCGGAGCAACGTCCTCATGCTGAACAATTACGTCGTGGCCAACAACAACGTCGTCAAGGTAATGGAGGTAATAATGTTAATCGCAATGGTCGCGATGATCCTTATTCTAAGATTAAGTTTTCAATGCCTTCTTTTGATGGTGCATATGATGCTGATGCTTATTTGAATTGGGAAATGACGGTTGATCAAAAGTATAGTTCTCATATGGTTCCTAAAATGTATAGAGTTAGACTAGCCACTTGTGAGTTCACGAATTATGCTATTATTTGGTGGAATGGTCTAGTTTCTAGTGGCTTAGAACCTGAATCATGGCCTAGACTAAAGCGTGCCATGCGCAATAGATTTATTCCTCCTGATTATACACGTGAATTGAAAAAGAAATTGCAGTGCTTAAATCAAGGTTCTAAATCTGTGCATGATTACTATCAAGAGCTTCAAATTGCTATGCTTCGTTGTAGTATACAGGAGGATGATGAGGATACCATGATTCATTTTTACTCCGGGTTGAGACGTGAAATTCAGGACCTTGTTGATTACAAAGATTACAATACTACCAATAGATTGTTTCATTTTGCTATCTTGGCAGAAAAAGAACTGCAGGGTCGACAACAGGTGCAGAAATTGCGGAACAATTTTGGGAGTACATCTACTTCACGAGTACCACCAGGACAAGCAACAACATTCCCTTCTACATCTACACGATCTGCTTCCCCCTCCTCCAACACTCGGGCGCGTTCAGCAGGAGCACCACAACCATCACGTGAGGTGAGTAAATCTACTGTTTCGCGGGATCCAATGCCACGCTCTTCTTCAGGTGCAGCTACCACGGGTCGTACAACGGGCATTATGTGCCGTCGCTGCCAAGGTATTGGCCACGTCATGAAGGATTGCCCAAGCCAGCAAGCATACTCCGCAACAGCAGATGGTGGATATGTTAGTCATAGTGATGTCAAGGAAGAATATGCATTTGAAGCTAATCTTGCAGCCGATCATGACATGGATAGTGAGGGGGAGGAGATTAGTGGTACCGCTGCCACGGAGAGTTATGCAGCACGCACCTTCATTGTGAAGCGAGTTTTGAGTTCTCAAATGGGGCAAGCGGAGCAGCTACAACGCCATAATCTATTCCAGACATTCCTCATTGTCAAAGATGCACGTGTTCGTACCATAATTGATGGCGGGAGTTGCAACAACCTCTTGAGCTCTGATCTTGTGAAGAATCTTTCCTTGCCAACACGTGCACATCCTCATCCATACTACATTTAGCGGTTCAATAACAGCGGTAAGGTTAAGGTAACACAATCTACGAGAGTGCATTTTTCTATTGGTTCCTACCATGATTATGCTGATTTTGATGTAGTGCCTATGCAAGCATGTTCACTTTTGTTAGGCCGTCCTTGGGAATTTGATACCGATGCTACACACCATGGTAGAAGTAATAAATACTCTCTCATGCACAAGGGAAAGAAAATCTCTTTGCTTCCTTTGACACCTGCTGAAATTGTGCAATGTGATAAAGCTTTAGCTGAAAAAGAAAAGAAAGAATGAGTTTTGGAATCTGAAAATCAGCAAGTAGCTCAATCTATTTTTCCACCTAAGAAAGAGAAGAACACACCTAGGTCCGAAGGCATTAAGTTAAAGGGTGGTGTTATGCTTGCTACTAAATCTGACCTTGCTGAAATTCAAGATAATGATACTTTGTGCTATGCTTTCGTATGCAAAGAGGTTTTATTTTCAATTGATGATATACCTAGCTCTTTGCCTGCTGCTATCACTAACCTTTTGCAGGAGTATAAGGATGTCTTTCCAGCTGAGATACCCCCGAGGCTACCACCATTGAGAGGGATAGAGCACCAAATAGATTTGATCCCGGGAGCGACTTTGCCAAACCGCGCTGCATATAGGACCAATCCAGAGGAGACTAAGGAAATTCAGCGATAAGTCCAAGACCTTTTGGACCGTGGGTACGTACGAGAGAGCCTTAGTCCTTGTGCTGTTCCTGTTCTTTTGGTTCCTAAGAAAGATGGTACATGGCGTATGTGTGTTGATTGTAGAGCAATTAATAATATCACAATAAGGTATCGTCACCCTATTCCTAGGCTAGACGACATGCTTGATGAGTTGAGTGGTTCTATTATTTTCACGAAAATTGACTTGCGAGTGGTTACCACCAAATAAGAATGAAATTGGGAGATGAATGGAAAACTGCTTTCAAAACTAAGTTCGGTCTATATAAGTGGTTAGTGATGCCTTTTGGTTTAACTAATGCACCTAGCACTTTCATGAGATTCATGAATGAGGTTTTACGTGCTTTCATAGGAAGATTTGTGGTGGTGTACTTTGATGATATTTTGATCTATAGCAAGTCATATGAAGAACACATTGATCATCTACGTGCTGTTTTTACTGCTTTGAGAGAGGCACGTTTGTTTGCTAACCTTGACAAGTGCACCTTTTGCACGAATAGAGTTGCTTTTCTTGGCTATGTTGTTACTCCACAGGGAATTGAAGTGGATGAAGCTAAAATTGAAGCCATCAAGAGCTGGCCGACCCCTGTGACTATCACATAGGTGAGAAACTTTCATGGCCTTGCAGGGTTCTATCGGCGTTTTGTGAGAGATTTTAGCACCATTGCTGCCCCACTCAATGAGTTGACAAAGAAGGGCGTTCCGTTTCAATGGGGGCCAGCACAAGAACAAGCTTTTAATACGCTGAAAGATAAGCTTACGCATGCACCTCTACTCCAACTTCCGGACTTTGGTAAGACTTTTGAGTTAGAATGTGATGCTAGCGGCATTGGAATTGGAGGAGTGCTACTGCAAGGAGGTAAACCCGTTGCTTATTTTAGTGAGAAATTGAATGGGCTATCTCTTAATTATTCGACTTATGATAAGGAGTTGTATGCTTTAGTGCGAGTTTTAGAAACATGGTAACATTATCTTTGACCCAAGGAGTTTATTATTCATTCTGATCATGAAGCTTTGAAACATATTAGAAGCCAAGACAAACTGAACAAACGTCATGCTAAATGGGTTGAATTTATAGAGTCTTTTCCTTATATCATTAAACACAAGAAAGGTAAAGACAATGTTATTGCAGATGCGTTATCTAGACGTTATACCATGTTATCCCAACTCGATCATAAGATTTTTGGTTTAGAAACAATTAAAGGATTATATGCTACTGATTTGGACTTTAAAGATGCTTTCGAACATTGTAAAGAAGGAAGAACTTGGAATAAATATGTGCTGAATGATGGATTACTATACCGTGCTAACAGGCTATGCATCCCAGCTAGCTCTATTCGCCTATTGTTCTTGCAGGAAGCGCATGGAGGTGGTTTGATGGGACATTTTGGAGTGAAGAAGACCGAGGATGTACTGGTTACTCACTTCTTTTGGCCTAAGATGAGGCACGACGTCGAGCGCTACGTGGCACGCAGCACTACTTGCAATAAAGCTAAGTCTCGCTTGAACCCACATGGACTTTATATGCCTCTTCCTGTTCCTAGTGTGTCTTGGGAGGATATTTCTATGGATTTTGTTTTAGGATTGCCTAGGACCAAGAGGGGGAGGGATAGTATATTTGTCGTTGTGGATCGTTTCTCAAAAATGGCACATTTTATACCTTGTCACAAGAGCGATGATGCTACAAACATAGCTGATTTGTTTTTCAGAGAAATCATTCGCTTGCATGGAGTGCCTAACACCATTGTTTCAGATCGTGATGCAAAATTTTTGAGCCACTTTTGGAGGACACTTTGGAATAAACTTGGGACAAAGCTGCTGTTTTCGACGACATGTCACCCTCAAATCGATGGACAAACGAAGGTTGTGAACCGCACATTATCCACCATGTTGCGGACTGTTTTGAAGAAAAATTTGAGGATGTGGGAAGAGTGTCTACCCCATATTGAGTTCGCTTACAACAGATCAGTTCACTCCACCACCAAGGTAAGTCCGTTTCAGGTAGTGTATGGTTTTAACCCCTGTGCCCCTATTGATTTACTTCCTTTACCAACATCCGAGAAATTAAATTTTGATGCTAAGACACGTGCTGATTTGATTCTGAAAATGCATGAGTTGACTAAGAAAAATATTGAAAAGATGAATGAGAAGTATAGAACTTATGGTAGCCAAGGTCGGAAACATATTACTTTTGAAATTGGTGATCTTGTGTGGTTACATTTGTGCAAAGATAGGTTTCCTGATTTGAGAAAGTCTAAATTGCTGCCTCGAGCTGATGGTCCTTTTAAAATTGTGGAAAAGATCAATGATAATGCATATAAGCTTGAGTTGCCCGCAGATTATGGGGTTAGTCCCACATTTAAAATTTCAGATTTAAAGCCTTACTTGGGAGAAGAAGATGACATTGCGTCGAGGACGACTCCAATTCAAGAGGGGGAGGATGATGAGGACATCACTCTTTCGGATACACACACACCGAGTATTCCTCCAACAATGGGTTCATTGACACGAGCTCGTGCACGTCAACTAAATCATGAGGTGAGCTCGTTCCTTAGTGTTCCTTTATATTTTGATGAGGATGGGATGCTACTGAATAACTGTGATGTATTGCTACTTAGGAACACGGGAGAAGAACAGCAACGGCGCCCAAGCCAAGGTGGAGGCCCAATCCAGTTCGAGTCCGTTTCGGAGTTCAGGACCAGTTCGTACTAAAATCATCGCCCAGGACGCATACAGACTCCGTTTTTGACGTTCTACACATGGTTGGAAAGCTAAGGAGATAAGCTTTCCAACGGTACTGGTCCCATGTCCAAATTCTTTCTGAGTCAACGAAAATCGTCGAAACAAATGGACGTCCAGAATCTATCAGGGTGCTGCGCCACCATCTTTTGGGCCGTTGGGCCATGTAACGTGTTGGAGTCCATTAGGGACGTGTCCAGGAGTCCTTGGTTGACCCTAGTCTTTTATATACAGTAGCCGCCGCCCTAATTAGGGTTGGGTTTTGCTTAGACATTGATCTACACACAGTTATGAGATTTTCGCTCTTGTTCCGGACCGACTAGGCCGCCGCAAGTGTTTGTGGAACCCCAACTTCGAGTGCTTGAATTCAATTCGCAATATTTCAGATTGCATCTTCTACGTTCTTGCTTGTGTTCTCGGTACGCTTGCAGGGATTGAGCCTTCTTGGCGAGGTCAACCGCGCGACACGGTTGATAACCATTGGAGCTGTGGTGTAGTGATTGCAAGGGAGACGATCTGTTCGGGTCGAAACCTTTGGATCATCAACGTCGAGTTCTCCACCCACCGACTTATCGCTACCTATCGGAAGATCAGGCCAACATTGCTCATCACTAAGGTTCCATGTTGCTAGACCATTAACCAGTTAACCACTATTATTGCATATGTTCATTAGTCAAGTATATGACACTTTCCAATATCCCAAAAGCATGGCTAAGCAATCTACCCAAAAGGACACCTAACCATAAACCATCTAGGTTCCAAGAGATGATAAGGAAAAATCTAGGAAAAACCCTAACATAGGTGACTATCCATCATATTGACACTGCATGTAATTTTGTAAAACAAAACATTTAAAAACATAGGTTCAATATGATCAAGGACACTTGCCTTTTTCCTAGTGCTGCTTAGTGTTGTCGAAATCTTGATCTTGAAGTCCCTCGAACTGATCCAGAACGTTATCAACTAATCGCGAAAACTACCGACAAATAACATAAAGAAAAATACTAAGAACAACATACCAAACATCATTAAAACACTTTAAAAACACTATGGTTAGATAGGGATGATTTTAGAAACATTTAGACGTAAGAATCGCCTAAATTGGAGTTAAGATGAAAAGAGAACGGGCTTTCGGAAGACGGATTAGACTGAAAGGAAATACTGATTTACCGGAACTATCTTCCTATGGGAAAAGCTTTATTGCACAATCACTGTGTTAGGCTTGATAACATTATTACGCAAGATTCAAGAAGTGTAGGGCAGACTAGACTTCACTGAATAGGCTAAGGAGAATGATGGGGCGCTGACTTGGTATGCTATGCAGGTACCATCTTGGATTAAAGAAGGGATACGTTGAGATCTAGTATCAATCACCTATGATGGATCAAAAAGGCCATAGGTTGCGTTTCTAGGTTAAGGATACTACTAGTGACTCTATGTACCGGTGGTGGTTCGGGTTTCGTCGGAGATGACGATTGGGCACGTGGCCACAAACATCGATGTCAGCTTCAGTGGCGTTTCAGTGAAACGAGGGAAGCATGGCGTAAAACGCGGAAAGACTAATTCAGCGGTATGGTTGGTTTTGGAAGGGATCATCCGAGGTAGCAGCAAAACAGCGATGACTGCTTCTAGGTTTGGTGGTGACCGCGAACCGATTCAGGAACGAAGACGCTAGCGTTCCCAGAGATTGGCTATCAAATTTGGTAAACCGTTTGAACAAAGATGTTCATATATCCCGGAAACACAATACTATGGCATAGTTTTGGGTAGATCATCCACTAAGAGGAAGAACGATCAGCATATATGAAACGGTTGATGGCTGCGACATGCTATAGTGGCATTGGCGTCCTGGTCATGTCGCTGCACAAACGGGGATGGGCTCCTAGGGTCACATAGAAGACTCCATGGGACACACCATGACGTGGTTAGTGCATCCATACAGCTTTCGGATTGACGGGGAACGCGAATGCAAATCCGGTGCACGCGCAGAACGCATCCAAAAACCGGACAGCGGGTATGTCGACCATGATTTCAATAGTTTGGCTAATCTACTAGCCGACCTAGTTGGTGAGGGCGTGGGGAACATCATGGGACATGCATCGGTGAAAGGGTTTGGTGATTTGACCTCTGGTCGGTCAAGAACATCGATGCCAATCGGCTACAGTGCGGTTGTCCCGCAGCTGTCCGCGACGGCGACGATCGTGGCGGTGTAGATTGGGCTTTGGCCGAGACTAGGGCTTTGCTAGGCACTTAGTATGATGCTAAAATAGTAGTAAGGGAGGAGAATAAGGGGTCCTCACCTTGCTTTGATGGACGAAGAAGGAGGATTCGCGGAGAAGACGACGTAGCACATCACGGACGGCGGCGGCGGCGGCTCCGGCGAACGGCAGCGCTTCGGCGACGCACGGGCAGGGCAGCAGCAACTTCTAGGGCTTGGGGGCGTGGAATAGGGGTAGGAGAGGGCGTGCAACTCATATATATAGGGCTAGGGGCGGCTGGTTGAGGTGGAGTCCAAGCCGAACACGAATCGGATTCGAGTTCAAGTCGGTTACGATTCCTTTTTCGCAACTCTGTATTCCGAGGATGATATCTCCATCATCCGGACTCCAAAATGGACGTTTTTTATTCTAAATTGTAGTAATCGAAAAAATCTACAACTTTGGTAGTCATTGGAACTTCTGAAAATGACATCTTGATTTCCAAAAATGCACCACAAGATAAACTGTTTGATCTCGGACTTGTCTGCGCAGTACTGGTTTCGGGGGCCATAACTCCCATCTCCATTATCCCAAAGGTGACTTCCATAGGTTCGAATCGAAGCTCTTGAAGAGACCTACAACTTTGGTATTATCAAGATTTGCATTTGAGGCCGTTTTCAACTCTGAAACATCATGGGAAGATGAGGTTGTCCAGGACTCAACGAAAATTTGCAGATTTCGTAGATCCTTTGTTGGGCCATCTAGAAGACTTGGCTAAGGGTTTGGACTTGAGCAAAATTGAGCCCAAAGACACTTTAGGTATATCTAGGGTTTAGAAAAAAAACTTTTGCAGAGAAATTTGAATAGGGTTTGAATTTGAATTGTGTTCGGAGTGAATTTAAGAGAAACGAAAAAGATGAGGTTGAACAAGAATAAGAGTAGATAAGGAATTTGAATTTGGATTTGGGTAGAATTTGAGAAAGAGGAGTGATTGGCTTTAAACAAGGATTTGAATAAGATTTGAATTGAACTAGAGAAGGATTATGTATGATCAAAGATTGAATAGATGATGAATTCAAAGATTTTGAATTCCAACCATTAAGATCCTTAACCTATTCACTACTGAGTTTTGTAAAAACCTTTTTACTTTTTCACTCAAAACACCAAAGAGAAACAAAAGGAAAAAGAACTCTAATGCATTTACCTGGCTCCTAGCAAAACTTGGCATGCAATGCACACAAAATAATAACCTATATTGATTGATTGATTAAGAAAATAGATTTTAAACCTATACTACTGGTGAAGCTATTCAGTACTCTTGGAAAATTTTAGAAATTTGAGAAACCTTAAAATCAGGGTGTTACAAGAATGGAATGTTCCACCCTTCGCTAAGTGGCCAGACGCCAACGACAATGAACTCCTCGAAGAGGTAGCACATGCTCAAGTGCTTTGCACACCTCGTGAAAGCTTCGAAGGACGCCTTTTGGGGGCCTTTTATGACTACGTCCAGGGCGTGGTTAACCTTGAAGTCCTGGCACTTCGACACAAGATAATCCTTGTTGCATACCTTATGGTAGAACAACCATTGCGTCCAGTCCTTCAGCCATTTGTTCTTGTAATCCACAGCAAGTGTGGCAAAACACCCTCGGTACGTGAAATTCGCACAATCGTAGTGAGCTTCAGACCGCACGTTGTCAACAAACACCAGCTTCAGCTGGTGGTGGAGCTGGCGGATAGCAGCGAAGGCCCTGGTTGAGGCTTTCACTTTTTTAGACCTCGCCACCTAGGCGAAGAGGCTAAGCCAAACAATGGCGTTCGGCATAAGTTGGTGAAGAAAAAATTCAAAATCTTGAGAACCTTCACCACCATCTCGTCGAAGGGCAGGCAAAGTCTAGCTCAGAAGTAATCCAAGAAGACAATCGCTTCGTCATCTTTTGGCGTCGGGGTTTCCTGATCCTTCTGAAGCCTTACCTTCAATACGTCACTTATCAGACTCTCTTTTCTGAGACCGGCCAAGACTTCCTCGTTGACCTTAGATTTCCCGATCCAGTAGGTCTTTGGCCTGCCAGTTTTGCCTTTCGGAGCCATCGAGTTGCCTGGTGTTAGGTTTGAAGGGTTAAGAGTGCAAATGCTTATGAGTACCTTCGTGCAGAGTGTGAAAGCTATGCGCGCAGGTTTGAACAGAGCGTGAAAGTCGAACTATCTTAACAGAAACCATCATTAATAGAAAAACAGACCCTTCGAGTGAACATGGGGCTTCTTTACCGAAGCTGAATCGAGTAACAAGAGGCATTCGACAAACCGAAGGGATGACGTTCAGTGATACCATCTTATTCACAGGTTCAGCCCATAGAAGAGGAACCTTGCTCGTTGGGGGCTGCTATTGGGGAATGGTCTCACATGTCCCCTTTGGATCTTGGGTCGAAGACCTTTCCGGCCATTCTTTACTGGCAGAGCTTAGTTGTTGTCGGTCTATCATGTTGCAGGAATCGATCGACACCCCAAAAGTAGTCTTTGGATCGGAACCGCAGGAACATCTCCGCTGGATGGAATTGGCGAAGCCTACACCAAGTCTTCGGGTGCCAACCGAGGGACTTCACTTGGCGTCATGAGGGAATCCGCTAAATGGGCGCCAAAGGTGTCCTCGTAGGTGAAGCCTTCCTTGGGCCTTCAGAGGCTAGTCAAAGACCACCGCTTGGCGCTATGTATCAAGGGGACGAATGAAGAGAGGCCGAAGGCGTCGCAAATCATGGGCCTTTGGGAGCCCAAGCGAAGAGTGACCATTGCTGACAACCAAAGACAACAAGTGACAGAATTATAAATAAGCCGACCATATTTAGAAAAGTACCTAATTACCTATAAATATATCGAGAATGTGGCAGTTAGAAAGATAATATCGTAAACTATAACAGAGAGTAGGTGAGTACGGTATATAAATATGCTAGTATCGTAATCGAAAGACATGTGATATTAATAACAATGTACAGTTCTCTATCTTAAGTGTTCTTTCTCTCAGCACTCAAATCTTTTTGAGGTTCCAAAGATCCACCGCTTTATTCGGATACGCAAGTTTCCAATACGTTACTCGCAGCAGCCTCACCCAACCGGAGGCGTACGTCCATTCCCTCTGCTGCCAGCCGTGGTAGGCAGGAGCCAGCGAAGGGATTGTGTGAGCAGTGAGCTCGTTGTCTTGACGCGCGGAGTCGTCGCGTGCCAGCTGGCCTGGGAGCCCTAGCTTCGAACAGAGGCAACAGGCCGCTCGCAAGTGTGCTACGGTCTTTCAACAGATGACCAAAATACCCTCGGAAGCTTCCATACGGATGGTGGGCCCCCTGCCGGGGGTCGCAACACACGCATGACATGCGTGTCAGATGGGATTGGATCGCCGTGGGGGCGAAGGCGCACGTCTTCGTCATCTCTGACTTAGGCCGAGCCTTTATTGGTTGGAGGAGGTGCTGTCCTGCTGCTTACTGTGCAGTGCAGCAGTAGCTAGGGAGATCTTTTTGAGCAGCTAGCCTACCCAGGTCTATTTGCCTAGGGAAGACGTTATCGTTATCCTCTGGGTTACAGTACTCAGTAAAAATCGACTACTGATGCAATCCGAGGTTACTTTACAACGCGAGAAGAGGAAACTTTGCTCGTGAATCTCTCTCATCGATTGACACGTAAATGCCTAAACTAATACTAGTAGGGAGCTCGGTTCCCTGAAAACAAAATTACTCTCGGTCACTTCCTCGCATCAAATATTTCGACATCCAACACCGTACAAGTATTATTTCTAGTGTATACAGTTCGAATTTTACGGTACGCTTCTACTAATCTCCGTTTCAGAATAGTTAGCATATTTAACTTTTATTATTTAAAATTTGACTAAAAATATTTGTTTAAATGCTTAGTTAAATAAAACAAAAAAATTATCAGCAGATATGTTATTAATGTATTTTAAGCATATTGTGTAGGTCAAACTATTTATATAAATGTTCGTAGAAAAGACAAACAGTCAAAGTTTAAATAGTAAAGTCAAAGTTATCAATTATTTTGAAACGGTGGTTAGTACTAAAGTTACATATTTATTATACTATACTCCCTTTAGTCATAAATACTTGTCACTTTAATCAATATCTCGTCAAATTTTTAAAACTTAACTGTTAATAGCTTCTAAAATATTTAGTTTAAAAACATAAAAATCACATTGTAGATTTATCTTGAAAAATATTTTTATAATATTATATTTTTATTAGATATTATAACTATATTCTAATAAAAATAATAGTCAAAGTTGCACGTCGAGGATAGTGAAAAATCAAAATTCATAAGAATTTATGACCGGAGGGAGCAATTTAATGTGACTGAGATATGAATTTTCAGACAATTGAGGAATAGTGTTTCCCGTTCTTAAATGTCGATTCACCTTTCTCCAATTAGTTTCATGGTAGTGAAATTAATCCATGGCGCATGTGTCTGTTTCAATCAAAATAATGACACATCATGCTACATGTAATAAAAAAGGAATGAATTGGAGTATATACCTAAGCTACAAAAGGGAAAGTGGCCAGCTAACTCGCTCCCTCGTCTTCATCATCCACCTTGCTCAGCCCCAATTTTCTTTCTCGTCCTCCGCACCTGTTGTACTAGCACCTCCTCTTTCACCTGTGACCCCGCAATCAGACCTTCCACTATTACCACTACACGCTATTACCGGACCTCATTCCCTCTGGACTACTCAAAAGCCAGTGGGAAGGGAGACCCCTGACCCTCTTACCCATCCACTATATGCAGTGCTCTGTGTCTCCTCTGTCCATTGTCATCGAGCTAACTCCCCACAAGTATATAGCTAGAAAACAATACTCTACGAAAAAAATAGCATAAGAGAGTGCCCAACATATTTATTTTTCAAAAATATTGTTTCTAACTATAGAATATTGATAGGAATAATTATTTTTGTGCTACCGCAAAGTTTATGAATCTGCCACCGCAAAACGCCTAAGCTCTTACTCTTACGTACATGCCACCGCCTTTGCAAACTATACCCTTATTTTTCTACTGCTGACAAGTCAAGACGTGGCTGAGGCGTGAAAGCACCACTTTGTCCCCGCATAGCCTTTGGTTGCCTCTTTCCATGGTGGTTGTATCCGCTAGAGCCGAGGGAAACCGCCTTCCGCTGGAACCAAGGGCGATGGCGTTCCCATCTATCATGATGACATGGGCTCACGTGTCATTGTTCTTAATTTTCTCTAATCAAATCAGATATGAAATACAAGAGTCCTTTCAAAAGATATAAAGGCAGAGGTTAGGTATAACGTGATATAGTCCGAAGTCCAAATCACCATCGATCACGCGTGCACCTATATCCTTTTTGGCTTTTATAGTTCTGTTTCGATAGGATTATCCTGTCCAGGTGCATGGTCCCACATCGAGAGCTGCGCTGCTATATAGTGTGTTCCCTAGCAGCCTAGCTCAAAATTAATCAAGGCTTTATGGCGTAACATGCCACGTGCAGACGAAGACATGACTGCGCTGCATTTGGAAGAAGGGAAAAAAGTTGAGAGAATATATATATTCTTTAACTCACGTGTGCACCCCTAAATAGGATAAACCTGTTATGGTTATGGAACATGACAAAGATGACCAGAAAAAATCCACAGGCCGCTTGAGCTGCTCCATCAGTGCCTAAGATCATTCGAGGGAGTTCCTTCACGGATAAGAATTTATTTATAAAAGAATTTTCGTTTTTTTCAGTGTTTCAATGATTTACTTTTACGGTTCTCGTCATAAAAAGATTTTCAAAGTCGTTCCCTTCAGGACGGGATTCTCTCTCATTTTTCTTCACGAATCTCTTCAAAAGAAAACTGTTGGATATGAGAGAAAATAAAGAGAACTAGAATGAAGAAAAGAATAAAAAAAAACGAAATGAAGGGAATATAACTGGGATGTTCTAATAGCCATAGAGATTGAGTCTGAGGTTTACTGCAACTTGCAAGGATACCTAAGGTATTCCTGGTCACTTGCATGTGCGGCCACAAATAAATTCTCTTTCCTGGTGGTTTAGCTTTCCAACATCAAGCTTTGCTACAGTAGAGAGGCGAAAAAGGCGATCCAAATCTACACGCTGATTCTAGCCAGCCACCCTGCCTCCGATGGCCTCCCCAGTATCAGAGAAGGAGGGTGGCTGGCCAACGACGGTCGGTGTAGTACAAGTTAGTATTTAGGTGTCTGTCTTTTGGTTAGTTTTCTCAGAGGCATCGTCCGACACCTCGCGAGGTTGATGCCATCGACATTGTCTATTCAGCATCTGACGACATTTTTGTCCCTGTTTGTAGTCCGGGTGATGCCGACAACATCGCCATAGTCACCGGTGCTGCGAATCAAAGGTTTCTTGTGTCTGGGGGATGCTTCATATCCTCTTTTGCTTGTGTTTTGTGTCGCTGGCTTCTATGCTACATTCAGCTGATGCGACCACTACTATAGAAATAGGCTTATATGTCGGCCCATCACCGCCGGTTTCTTACGAGCTGGTAAAGATGAAATATCACTGCCAGTTCGTATCATGAAACTAGTACTAAAAGGCCATTCGAAAAAAACCAGGAGTGAAAATCCACTATCACTGCTGGTTCTAGCCACGAGTCGTGTTATGAGCTGGCAGTGATAGTGTATTGGACCCGAACAAGGTGAACCTTCACTTGTAGAGAAAGTCAAAAGGTTCTAGGGGTGAGACGTGCTTGGGGTAAACTGTCAATTGATTCTCATTGTCTCGGATACAGTATGACCCTATTTATAGCCCGTACTCAACCACTCCACGCGGGATTTACAATTTCTACCTCCTTACCTGCTACATTCTTGGAATATTTGGGGCATTATGGTACAATCAAGCATATTTACATAATTACAACTCTGCCCCGGGCAGTTAAAGCGGGCCCCGTCATCCAGTCATGGCCTTTGGTAACCCCGAGATTCCGCCGAAGGTTTCTCAGCTATCGGCCCGGAGGTTCACCACGGGCTTCGCTTCTCCCCTTCAGCGCCACGAGCCGATCTTCGGTCCTAGTTCGAAGACACACTGCTACCTTTGCCCATTCCGGTCAACAAAATTGCCAGTGTAGCCTTCGGCTTCTGACCGGAGGCCCACTCCCACCTTCGCCGACGCAGATAGCTGGGACCGCGGGCACGCCTTCAGCCTTCGACTGAGAGTACTTCGCGATCTTCACCTGCACTCCCTGAAACAACCCTGCAATCACACGAATGCGTAGCCTCCGGTAGACTTCGAGTTATCCTACGAAGGGGGGGTGTCGGTGTATCAGGAACCAGGGGTCCCTGAATTCTGAGGCCAGGCCAGCCATCCGCCACATGGCGCCATCCCGCGAGGTCTCTCCTGTAGGATGAGGAAAGATCAAGTCCCAGGAGAAGGTGTTCGGGGCCACGGTCGGTGGCCCCCGAGTACCCCAGTACCCCGATGATCCACGGAATCCAAGTACCAGGAAGAAAGTGCTTGGGAAGGTGTCTGGTCACCCCCGAGCACCCTAGCCCCCCGACGATCAGAAGAGCTAAGTTCCGGGAGAGAGTGCTCGGGGCTGCGAGCGGCGTCTCCCGAGCACTCGGTTCCCCGAGGATCCGTACAAGAGTGCTCGGGAGAGAGTGCTCGAGGCTGCACGCGGCAGCCCCCGAGCACTCGGTTCCCCGAGGGTCCATGCAAGAGTGCTCGGGAGAGAGTGCTCGGGGAGGTGAACAGTACCCACAAGCACCCGGCACCCCGAGGACAAGGATAGGCATTCTCGGGAGAGAGTGCTCGGGGATGTGAACAGTATCCCCGAGCACTCGGTACCCCGACGACCCAGAAAGACCCCCGAGGGGCCTGCCGATGAGGTGTCAACCAGCCGGAGGTCCGAGGCCGCATTTAATGAGCGTGCGTGGCCTGACACCTCCAACTGCTCCCGCCGCGCTCAGCGTCAGTTCCTGCCATGTTTTGGCAGAGAGGCGTGGGGTCATTAATTGCACGGGTCCCGTCCCGTGCCATCCGGCTTGTCTCGGATAACCTCGTGAGGATCAAGGCGTTCCGTCTGCCGTGTTGCTGTGGCAGGGGAACAAGACAGGGCGGGCAGGCTGGGTTGCTCTGCGGCTGCCCGGTGGGCCCTCTCCACGGTGCCCGCTGTCAGGGCATTTATGGTGGCGGGTGACCGGGCGTGCGACGTATTTTCCACCCCCGGTCACTTCACCCAGAAGAAATGATGACGCCCTTTCCATTTATGGCGTCTCGGAACTCAAGCCCCCTCCTTTCCGTTCGGGGCATGCCGTGGCCGGCGAGTACTTAAAATAGCCGGCAACACAGAAGCAGAAAACACCAACAAACCGGACCGACGACGAGAGACCGAGAGTAGACACGAAGAACACAACGCAAGAAAAACACTGTGAGCAAGGTTGAGCACAGTTCCAGCCAAAGAACAAGGAGCCTCAAGCTCTTAGTTGGGCCAACATTCTTGTAACCAGCAACATCCTTGAAGGACTTCCTCAGGACAGTTATAGCATCCATACAGGAGTAGGGTATTTCATCCCCGTGGGGCCTGAACCTGTCTAAATTCCGGTGTATTTACTTCTTCTTGCACTAGGTCGACTCCCCCACCACCGGCCGTTGCATTCATTCCAATTTATTCCTCCGACGAACTTATTCAGGATCATCCCCTGGCCGAATATCTAAAAAGGGGTCTCTCGGGATCCCTGCGACAGGAGTTAATCCTTCAACAGCTGGCGCGCCAGGTATGGGGGAAGCATCCCTGAATCTGTTTGTTTGTTTCCTTCCACAGAAAAAATAGCCGGTGGTCACCGCCTCTAGCGTTCCGGCTCCAGTTCTAGCGGGGAAATGCAGCCCCTCGCTCAGGAGGTCCTAGCCGCTGCTGCGTTCCAGTAGCAACCGCGATCTGCACACGCGGTGTTCCCCTCCCATGAGGACCAAGGCGCTGGGCCCAGCAGGGCCGCCGCCACCGCCGGTGCACCATCCGACCCCCAGCTGGTGGTCGAGACTCTGACCGCCAGGTCCGCATCTGGACAGCGCCGGGTGCCTCTCCGGCGTAGGCTCGCTTTCGGCGAGGCCAGCCCCGGGAGCGCGCTGCTTGCGGTGCACGCTCTCCTCAGGCATCCGCCTGTCCAGGCGACGACGGAAACCCCGGAGGGCCGCTGGCTCCAAGAAGTCGCTGCCCTAGTTGGCACAGCTCAGCGCCAGGTGTTGGCTGAGAGTTCTCGCGCCACCACCCAGCGTGGCGCCGCCAGAACCGGCCCATCGACGGGTAACGTTCGCACAGGCCGGGGGGCCTCCAGGCGGAACGCCGCCCCCCTGGCCGCGTCCGGAGCCCAGGACCTCCGCTTGCGTCTCAACGAGCGGAGGGGCCTCGAAGATGCACGTGTCACTCTCGAGCGCCAGCGGGAGACCTGGCAGGAGGCTGAGGCTGAGGACCAGGCTTCCTCTTTGCCGGCCCACGATCGCCAGGATTCCCCGGCTCACCGGCGTTCACCACCAAGGAACGCCACCCGCACCACAGGGTACGGCACTGGCTGCCGCGCCTTCACTAGTGAGCTCCGCCGGGTCAAATGGCCCTCCAAGTTCCGCCCTGAGCTGCCGGAGAAGTACGACGGGTCCATCGACCCCGTTGAGTTCCTCCAGATATACACTATGGCCGTTCAGGTGGCCGGTGGCAGTGAGAAGGTGATGGCTAATTATTTCCATGTCGCCTTGAGGGGCTCTGCTCGTTCTTGGCTCATGAACTTACCCCTAGGGTCTATTAGCTCCTAGGATGACCTTTGCCACCAATTCGTGGCTAATTTTCAGGGCACATTCACGCGCCCCAACTTGGAGTACGACCTCCACGCCGTCAAGCAGCAGGAGGGGGAGACGCTACGGTGCTTCATTCAGCGCTTCAGCCAGGTCCGCAACACTATCCCGCGGATAGCCCCCCACGCTGTTATCGTCGCCTTCCGGCAGGGCATTCGCGACGAGCGGATGCTCGAGAAGCTAGGTACGCACGAGATCGAGACCACTGCGGAACTCTTCGCGCTGGCTGGCAAGTGCGCCAAGGTGGCGGAGGTGCGGGCTTGGCATGCTCCGCGCCCCGAGCGCCCCGCCACAGACCAACCAAGTTCTTCCCGCTCCGACAGGCGGGAAAACAAAAAGAGAAGAAGACGCGAAGCCGCTCCCGTCGAACCGGCCCAGGGCCCCGCCCATAGGCCAGTCCAAGAGCCCGACCACCGGCAAGAAGACCGGGCGGCCCCCGACAGACGGCCTGCGCCCGTGAGAGCCCCGGCCAGGGCCCCTCGTAGGGCTCCGGCTCCCGCGAGGGCTCCGGCTCCCGCGAGGGCTCCGGCTCCTGCAAGGGATCCGGTCCCCGCCCGGGCTCCCACTCCAGCAAGGACCCCCGCTCCTGCGGGGCCCGAGCCAGGAAAATGGTGCCCAATCCACCAGACCAGATGGCATGACCTCACAGAGTGTCGTACGGTCAAGGGCTTCGTTGAGCAGCACCAGAGGGAGCACGATGAGTCCCGCGGGGGAGGCAACGCTGAGGCCGCCCCCGGCAACACAGAGCTCAGTTTTCAGGAGCCTGAGCACACCGTTGCCTTCATCGACGGAGGCGCCTATACGCCTTCCTCGCGGCGCGGCATCAAGACCATGCAGCGCGAGGTATGCTCGGCAACCCCGAGCGAAGAGGCCACAAGGCCCCTGAAATGGTCGGACGCTCCGATCACGTTCAATATAGCCGATCACCCCGCCAGTACTGCAGGCGTGGGGCGACTACCCTTGCTGGTGTCCCCCACCATCTGCAATGTAAAGGTCGGCAGAGTACTGATCGACGGAGGCGCAGGCCTCAACCTCCTCTCCCAGGAGGCCTTCGAAAAGCTGCCGGTGCCCTCCAGGTGCCTAAAGCCGTCGCTTCCTTTCTGTGGAGTGACACCCGGGCACTCCCTGCCCCTCGAGCAGGTCGAGCTACCCGTGACCTTCAGGAGTCGGGACAACTTCTGCACGGAGAACGTCCTCTTTGACGTCATGGAGCTCCCCCTCCCCTACAACGCCATCCTTGGGCGTCCGGTGCTCGCAAGGTTCATGATGGCTGCGCATTATGCGTATCTCACGATCAAGATGCTGGGCCCAGCAGGCCCCATCTCCGTGACGGCCGACTCCGGCGGCACCGTCTCCTGCGCCGAGCAGTCATACCTGGCCTTGGTCTCAGCTCAGGCCGAGGTCGAAGGCTGTCCAGGGGGCCCGGGACCCTCTTCATCCAAACCCCGACTCGCCGCTGACGCCTTCGTCCCTACAAAGGAGGTCGTGGTGGGCGAAGACGCCTCCCAGGTCATCCGAATCGGCGGTGACCTGGACGGAAAATAGGAAAGCGCGCTCATCACCTTCCTCCAGGCTAACGCCGACGTGTTTGCATGGCAACCGTCCGACATGCCCGGGATCCCTTGGGAGGTGATTGAGCACCACTTGGCTGTGCGTCCGGACGCACGCCCGGTGAAGCAGAAGGTCCGGCGGCAGGCGCCTGAGCGCCAGGAATTCATCCGGGAGCAGGTCAGCAAGCTCCTCGACGCCGGATTTATCCGAGAAGTCCTCCACCCCGAGTGGCTGGAAAATCCAGTTATCGTCCCGAAGGCCAACGGCAAGCTCCGCATGTGCGTGAACTACACCGATCTAAACAAGGCTTGCCCTAAAGATCCTTTTCCCTTGCCCCGCATAGATCAGATTGTAGATGCAACCGCGGGATGTGATCTTTTGTGTTTTTTAGATGCAAACTCTGGTTATCACCAGATTCGCATGACCATAGAGGATGAAGAAAAAACTACTTTTACCACCCCAGTGGGGACTTATTGTTATATGTCAATGCCTTTTGGTTTGCGCAACGCCGGGTCTTCTTTCCAGCGCGCTATTCGCATCACCCTTGATTCGCAGGTTGGCCGCAACGTCGAGGCCTACATCGATGATCTCGTGGTCAAATCCCGAGACCGCGCCACCCTGCTTGAAGACCTTGCTGAGACTTTCAATAGTCTCCGTACTACCTGCCTAAAGCTCAACCCCGAGAAATGTGTTTTTGGGGTACCTGCGGGCAAGCTCCTCGGTTTCTTGGTTTCCAGCCGAGGGATCGAGGCCAATCCAGAGAAGATCCGGGCCATCGAGTAGATGCGACCCCCGGCTCAACTCAAGGAGGTTCAGCATCTCACCGGCTGCATGGCGGTCCTCGGGCGCTTCATCTCCAAACTTGGGGAGCGGGGGCTCCCCCTCTTCAAGCTTCTGAAGAGGACCGGTCGTTTCGACTGGACGCTGGAGGCCGAGCAGGCCTTCCGCGACCTGAAGAAGTATCTCACCTCACCACCCGTACTAGTGGCTCCATCCGAAGGTGAGCCACTGCTGCTCTACGTATCGGCCACTCCTCAAGTCGTAAGCATGGTGCTGGTGGTGGAGCGCGACGAGTGCGCGGGGCCAGGTGCTGGGTCCCAGCTCCCGGCCGCCCCCGGGCACTCCCCCGTCCTCGCAGCTCCCCCCGACCAGGGGGTCAAGCCCGAGCTCTTGGCTCCCCCCGAGCAGGTGGTCGAGCCCGAGCACTCGGCTCCTCCCGGCCAGGGAGTAGAGCCCGAGCACCCGGTCAGCCCCGACCGCGTCGCCGAGCCTGGGGGCTGCAACAACCCCTCGGGTGAGGCCGCGGTCCGGGCCCGCTGGGTACAACGACCGATGTACTTCATTAGTGAAGTCCTCCGGGAGGCCAAAACAAGGTACCCCCAGGCTCAGAAGCTGCTCTACGCTGTGCTCGTCGCTTCCCGGAAGCTGCGCCACTACTTCCAAGCGCACAGGGTCTCGGTTGTTACCACGTACCCACTGGGACCCATACTCCGGAACCGAGAAGGCACTGGGCGTGTGGTCAAGTGGGCAGTGGAGCTGGCGGAGTTCGACCTGCACTTTGTCAGTCGCCAGGCGATCAAAAGCCAGGCACTCTCTGACTTCGTGGCAGGGTGGACACACATCCCCTAGGTCGTCCCAGAAGAGATTTCTGCATATCCCAGGCACGATGCTCCCGGGTACTGGATCATGCATTTCGACGGTTCCCTCTCGCTGAAAGGCGCGGGGGCTGGAGTGGTTCTCACCTCCCCAACGGGTGAAGAACTCTGGTACGTCGTGCAGCTGCAGTTCCGCGCATCCAACAACATGGAGGAATATGAAGGTCTCATCGCTGGCCTCCGAGCCGCGGTGGGCCTCGGGATTCGTCGCCTCCTGGTCAAGGGAGACTCCCAGTTGGTAGTCAACCAGGTATCCAAAGAGTACTAGTGCATGGATCCTCAAATGGTGGCATATGTGGCGGCAGTCAGGAAGCTGGAGAAGCGCTTCGATGGCCTGGAGCTGCGATACATCCCTCACCGCGACAACACTTTGGACAATGGCCTCTCCCGCCTGGCCTCCTCCCGTGCGCGCGTCCCTGCCGGAGTCTTTGAAGAAAGACTCACACGGCCTTCCGTCCTGTGTGCCGAACAGGGCAAAGGGGAAACCTCGAACTCAATTCAGGGGACCCCGGCCGCGCCGTCAGTGGGAAGCCCCGTCAGGGTGCCACCGTCCGGCGAGTACGCTACGCTTGCTGAATGTTCTCAAGATGCCTCGTGGATGGACGACATCCGAGGGTACTTGAAGGAAAAGTTCCTCCCCGGGGATGAGGCGTCTGCCGAAAGAGTTGCTCAGCAGTCCAAACGCTATGCCATAGTAGATGGGGATCTCTACCGGCGTAGCGTAGGCGGTGTTCTCCTGAAATGCATCTCCCGAGCAAAAGGCGGCGAGCTTCTCGCTGAGATCCACGAGGGCGAGTGCGGTGGCCATGCATCGTTCTGCACGCTGGTCGGGAAGGCCTTCCGGCAAGGTTTCTACTGGCCTACAGCCCTCCAGGATGCTTCATAGCTGGTTCGGCGCTGCAGAGCGTGCCAATTTCATGCAAAGCAGATTCACCAGCCAGCTCAGGCTCTTCACACCATCCCCCTGTCATGGCCTTTCGCGGTCTGGGGGCTGGACATTTTGGGTCCATTCCCCCGAGCCATCAGGGGCTATGAGTATCTCTACGTCGCCATCGACAAATTCACCAAGTGGCCAGAGGCGGTCCCAGTCATCAAGGTGACCAAGAACACGGCGATCCAATTTATCCGCGGCATCACCAGTCGCTTTGGTGTCCCAAATCAGATCATCACCGACAACGGCACCCAGTTCACAAGTGCCCTGTTCGGGGACTACTGCGAAGACCTCGGCATCAAGCTCTGCTTCGCCTCCGTCGCTCATCCTCGGAGTAACGGGCAGGTTGAGCGCGCCAACACGGAGAAACTAAAGGGGCTCAAAACCCGGACCTATGACGTGCTCGCAAAGCACGGGAAGGGGTGGGTCGACGAGCTGCCTGCCATGCTATGGGCCAATCGGACCACGCCAAGCCGTGCTACCGGGGAGACTCCTTTCTTCCTCGTGTACGGCGCTGAGTCGGTCCTCCCCTCCGAGCTCACTCTAGGCTCCCCTCGGGTGCATGCATACTCTGAAGGCGAACAGGAGCAGCAGAGGCGCGACGACGTCGACTACTTAGAGGAGCGCTGGCGGTGTGCCGCCGTCCGGGCAGCTCGTTACCAGCAAAGTCTGCGGCGCTACCATCAGCGCCACGTTCGGGCCCGATCTCTCGAGGTGGGGGATCTAGTTCTCCGACGCGTCCAATCACGTGAAGGAAAGAATAAATTGTCCCCTATGTGGGAGGGCCCCTCACTGTGATCGGGGTCCCGCGAGAAGGCTCCTTCCGGCTGGCTGCAGAAGACGGGCAACTGCTCCCCAACCCATGGAACATCGAGCACCTGCGCAAGTTCTACCCGTAGATGGCCATGCTCACGGCTCAGGTCAACCACGCCGAGGGCTTCCCCCCTGCCCAAGTTGACCGGGGGCTACCACTAACTGGGTAAGTCACCCAACCTTGTAAAAAATTGTCAATACAGTATGAATGTTAATATGCAATCATGTGTCAATTTCGTTTTTCTGGATTCCATATGTTTAATCTGTCTGGTGAGATGCTCGATTGTGCGAGAAAAGTTCGCTCTCTCTTTTTCCCCGCTGATAAAAGAATCCCGATCGGTATGCACGCGGGCAGTTGCCGCTGACTTACGTCTGATGTGGTAGGCTGTGGTGTTCGGTGTCATGGCAGGCTCCCGGGCACTACTGAGTCCCTGGGCGCCCTAGGTAATCCTATCGCTCGAGCTGCTCGAGTAGTCCGGAGCCTAGGCTCCAGGGGCGGGCTGTCGGTGCTCGGTCTGGTCTTTCATACCCAGGCGCCACCGAACCATAGGACCTCTGGGTTATGCCTATGTCTGCTCTTGTCCGCCGGTCTGGGTATTCGAGAGGTCTCGGGTCAAAAATGAGGGCAGTCTATAACAAGTACCGCGCTAACAGAGCGCACCAAGCAAGGAATTTCTCCATTTTCTCTTAAGACACAGATCGACAATCAAAGCAAAAGCAGCTCGACCGCGAGGGCCTCGATGGCTAGGTCGCTGCTCGGCCCCAAGGGTCCTCGGGTGGTCCTACCGCTCAAGCATGAGTGGTCGAGATCGCCTGACCCCGGGCTCCTCATGCGCCCCTTGATGCTCGGGCGCCCCGGCTGAGGGAACCAAGTCCCCGGGCACCCCGAGCTCAGAGCGCACGCCCCTCCTGGATCGGTTGGCCGAAAGGCTGACAGCTGTCCGGTGAGTGGTTAAATTCAGACGAATTTGCATTCAATAATATTTTGTTCCCGAGTCGTCCTCGGGGACCCTCGTATTCTAATCTACCCGGTGAGATGGTCTCCTCGCGCACAAAACCCTACCGCGTGTCCACTTTTTCCTAGAACGACAGAACGTTCTCTAGAAAGGTGTACCGTACGTGCGGTAATGTCCGATCGAAGTCTTTCATGGTGGTCGTGGTGTTCGGTCCGCTTTTAGGGCCCCGAGCACTCCCTAGCAGCAGTGGCCGCCGCCGCCTCGGCAGCCTCCGACTCCTGGCGGGCCAGCAGGTCCTCCCGGGCGCCCAACTCCTCCGCCGTCATCTCAGCGTTGGTCTCCCGGATCGTGATGTCCTCCTCCCGGCGTTGGAGTTCCCCATCGACGTCCTGGAGTTCCGCCGCAAAGTGCTGGAGCTCGGCATGGGTCCGGTCGACTTCGCTTTTCTGGCGAGCCAGATCGGCCTGGAGGGCCTCCGCTGCCCTCTCGCGGTTCCCCGCCGCCTCCTCCCGCTCCTGCGCCTGCCTCTCCCTGGCAAGGGCCTCGGCAGCCTGCTGCCGCGACGCCTCGGCCAGGCGGGCGGCATCTTCCCGCTCCCGCGCAACCTCCGCGCGGGTGTCCTCCAAAACCTTCCGCTCCAGCGCGACTTCCGCGCGGGCCTCCTCCAAGGCCTTCAGGTCCTCCTCCGTGGCGCGCCGCTCGTCCTCTTTAGCGGCGCGCGCCGCGGTGAGCTGCGCTCTTTCCGCGGCCAGAGCAACGCGCTCTGCTTCTCGCCGCGCCATCTCCTCCGCTACGGCCGCCTCCAGCCGCCCTATCGCCTCCCGGACGATCCCCAGCGCGACCGGGAGAGGTTCGACGGGTTGGCTGGGCGGCGGCTGGGCGCTGGGTCCCCTACGAGCCTCCCTCGGGGGGCTTGGGGTCCCCGAAAGTTGCCACGCGGTCGCCAGCCCCGTGCTCGGCGCGCTTAGGGCGGGCTCGGACGGCACCAGGCGCTCGGGCGGCGGCTGCGTCTCTGTCTCGGTCGCCGCATCCGCCGGCCCCAGCAAGGACATCGCGTCCGCCGGCTCCGGCTCCACCGCCGCGTCCGTCGGCCCCGGCACCGCCGCCGCGTTCGTCGGCCCCGTCTCCGCCGCCGTGTCCGCTGGCCCCGGCCCCGCCGCCGCGCTTGCCAGCCCTGGCTCCGCCGGCGCGCTCGGCTCGGGGGCTGGCGCCGGCCTCGACGCCTCCACCCGCACCTGGCCCTCAACGGCGCCCGTAGGCGGCCAGCAGGAGAAGGACAAAGATCAAAACAAAAATCCAAAGCTTAGTTCGGGCGAAGCACGCCCAAGGAAGAATGAAGGACAAGACTTACGCGGTTGTGGGCCTTCGGTACTGCAGTTTCACTGCTGGAATCCTGAACTCCGGGCTCGATGGCGTCGGCCCGGAGTCCTCCCTCCTCCTCTCCTATCGGGGGTTCTACGGGGCCGCCGCGTGGTCTCCGGGCGCCGGATCAGGCTCCAGCCGAACAAGGCGCGGTTCCAGAACCGAAAATGCTGCCCCCACCGATGGCGTCGGCGGGGACTCCGGCACGGGAGTGAAGAGCCGGGGGCGCTTCCCCCGGTCCTCCGACGCCGGCGCTGCTCCGCTGCTAGCGGTGCCTCCTCCTCCGGTGCGGTGGCTGCTGCTCGCAGTGGCACCACTGCTGGCCTGCGGCTCGCCGCTCGCGGCGCCCGGGCCACCAGTCCGCGCCGGACCGCTTGCGGCCCCCTCGTCGGCCGCCTCATCCAACCCGGGGATCTCAGCGACCTCGGGACTCCGGTGCCTTAGCCGGTCCACCAACCCCTGGGCGTCGAACTCCAGCAGCTTCGCCTGGATCGCCACCCGCTTAGGATTGGCGCAGAGCGCCATTTCCTTCCACGGGAGCTCCGCTCGGCTCATCTCATCCACCCCAGTCACCGCCCGGAGCATGCCCTTCAACTCCGCCGTGCCCAGGTCCCAATCCTCGCCGATTTGGGTCCGGGTGATGTCCTCAGGGCCGGTGTAAAGCCAGCAAGGCCGGGCCCGCTCCCGCAGGGGCGCCAGGCGGCAGTGCAGGAAGTCTGCCACCACCATCACCGAGGTGAGCCCAGTGTCATGTAGGAACCCGATGCGTTCGAAGACCGGCTCCAGTCGCGCATCCATCGGCGGTGGGACCTCCCATGTCACCTTCTGGGGCTCCGCCGCCACCTCCGGCAGGGTAAGACAGTCGTGGGGGTCGACGTCGATGTAGAACCAATCACGCCGCCACTCCTCCCACTTGCTTCGCAGCACCTGGGGGATGTATCGCTCCCCCAGGTCGTCCCGTAGCCGGAAGCTGCAGCACCCCGCGACGTCCGCGGTGGAGAAACCCCTCTTCTTCCCGGCAGCTCGCAGCTCGAAGAAATGCCGGAACAGCGTCACCGACGGCGCCACTCCCACGAACATCTCACAGAAGTGGGCGAAGGCCGCCAGGATGACAACCAAATTGGGGCTCAGGTGCACCAGCTAAATGCCGTAGGTGTCGAGGATTTGAAGAAAAACGTGGAGAACGGTGGCACCAGCCCAGCCACCACGAAAGATGTGAACAGGACGATGCACCCCGGGCGGGTCGTCGCCGGCGCGAAGCTCACCGGCGTCACCACCAGGGCCCCCTGCTGGCCCTCGGGGACCAACAGCTTCCTGATCTTCCCCGTCGCCTCTTCGTTCGTCAGGCGAGACTCCGGCAATACACCGTCCGGAGTCCTATCGCGGTGGCTTCCTCCAGCTTTCGGCATTTCATCGGAGGGGGAGGTGGTCTGGGTGGTGGAGAGGGAGATGTGCTCTAATCGCCTAGGAGATTCTAAGGGCTCAAGAGCGTGAAGGAAGCAAGGGCTGGATCACGAGATGGCGTAAAGAGGAGGGCGGTTCGCTCCCCTCCCCCTTTTTATACCTCAGAGAATTCAAACGTCTCCTACCACGGCACACTCGGCGGGACAGTTTCCTCGATCGACGCAACCACCAGGCGAGTCTCCCACAGGTCGTGCGGTGTCAGCGATTGCCAGGCGTACTTTCCTCGATTTGCGCGGCTGCCGCACGTGCCGCCCGTCCCGTTGTCATGCCCTTTGGGAGTTGTGTGGACGCGTGTCCAATCATCTCCCCGTTGGGTCGTACCAAAGGCCCGGACTGAAGGGGCCACCTTCTGAAAGCTTGCCACGTGGCGTCCATGCCGGCTTCGGCCTCGTTCGCAACGAAGGGCCCATCCGCAGTCTCTGGACCATCGCCTGCAAATGGGCCCGGGGGCTACTGTCGGTGTATCAGGAATCCCGAGGCCAGGCCAGCCATCCGCCACATAGCGCCTTCCCGCGAGATCTCTCCTGTAGGATGAGGAAAGATCAAGTCCCGGGAGAAGGTGCTCGGGGCTACGGTCGGTGGCCCCCGAGTACCCCAGTACCCCGATGATCCACGGAATCCAAGTACCGGGAAGAAAGTGCTTGGGGAGGTGTCCGGTCACCCCCGAGCACCCTAGTCCCCCGACGATCAGAAGAGCTAAGTTCCAAGAGAGAGTCCTCGGGGCTGCGAGCGGCGGCCCCCGAGCACTCGGTTCCCCGAGGATCCGTACAAGAGTGCTCGGGGCTGCACGCGGTAGCCCCCGAGCACTCGGTTCCCCGAGGGTCCATGCAAGAGTGCTCGGGGAGGTGAACAGTACCCCCGAGCACCCGGCACCCCGAGGACAAGGATAGGCATTCTCGAGAGAGAGTGCTCGGGGATGTGAACAGTACCTCGATGACCCAGAAAGACCCCCGAGGGGCCTGCCGATGAGGTGTCAACCAGCCGGAGGTCCGAGGCCGCATTTAATGAGCGTGCGTGGCCTGACACCTCCAACTGCTCCCGCCGCGCTCAGCGTCAGTTCCTGCCGTGTTTTGGCAGAGAGGCGTGGGGTCATTAATTGCACGGGTCCCGTCCCGTGCCATCCGGCCTGTCTCGGATAACCTCGTGAGGATCAAGGCATTCCGTCTGCAGCGTTGTTGTGGCATGGGAACAAGACAGGGCGGGCACGCCGGGTTGCTCTGCGGCTGCCCGGTGGGCCCTCTCCACGGCGCCCGCTGCCAGGGCATTTATGGTGACGGGTGACCGGGCGTGCGACGCATTTTTCACCCCCGGTCACTTCACCTAGAAGAAATGATGATGCCCTTTCCATTTATGGCGTCTTGGAACTCGAGCCTCCTCCTTTCCGTTCGGGGCATGCCGTGGCCGGCGAGTACTTAAAATAGCCGGCAACACAGAAGCAGAAAACACCGACGAACCGGACTGACGACGAGAGACCGAGAGTAGACACGAAGAACACAGTGCAAGAAAAACACTGTGAGCAAGGTTGAGCACAGTTCCAGCCGAAGAACAAGGAGCCTCAAGCTCTTAGTTGGGCCAACATTCTTGTAACCAGCAACATCTTTGAGGGACTTCCTCAGGACAGTTATAGCATCCATACAGTAGTAGGGTATTACGCCCCCGTGCGGCCCAAACCTGTCTAAATTCCGGTGCATTTACTTCTTCTTGCACTAGGTCGACTCCCCCACCACCAGCCGTTGCATTCATTCCCATTTATTCCTCCGACGAACTTATTCAGGATCATCCCCCCACCCGAATCTCTAAAAAGGGGTCTCTCGGAATCCCTGCGACAGGAGTTAATCCTCCGACAGGGGTGGGGGGCGGAGATCATCCCCAACAGTAGCCCCCTACGGGTAAGGTTCATCTTCGATGGGCCGAACCTATAGACTTCAAGATGTGTCTCAACGCTGTCCCCTTCGGCCCGTCGAAGGCTTGCGGGGGAGGATGCACTTCGGGAAATTGCCAGTTTTTTTTAGTATGACCATGCTACCCCTGAGTAACTATTTTGTTGACATGCATTAAATGCCTTTGATGTATATCGGGACGTCATTTTCCACTTCGATTCGAAATCCAACGCGCCTCATTTTAACCGCTATCCTCTTTGCTATAAATACTGGTCCACGGTTGTTTCTCTTTACCGCGCACCATTGCTCAAGCTATCGCTCTCGTACGAAGCCCCTCACTTCGCTTACCACGCTGGGTTATCCACGCATGTCGTCATGTACAAAAACAAATGGCCGAAGGACTGGACACAGTGGTGGTTTTACCACAAAGTAGATCCACAGGAATTTCTCATTTCGAAATGCGAGGAAGTGAAGGGGAACCGAGCTCCGGACGTGCAATTGAAAGCGTCCCAGCGGATAGCTCTCGAGGCCTTTGCCAGGTGTGCAAAGTATTTATCCACTCGGGACCTCGTAGAGGAGTTTGTAGCCATCAGAGTGTGGCCCCTTAGCCGGGACTGGAGTATCCTGGAGTTTGGAGAGAAAGGGCCTGAGGGACTTTGTCGTCCCCATCCTTCTGTGCACAGCTTCATGGGTACACATTCATTTACTATTATTAATGTTTCTGGATTTAACTTCGCTGTCATTTGCTTACGCTTCCTGATCTTTGCCAGATTTGTCGGTGTGTGAAGTCGAAGAGAGAGCTACAATGCTTGTTGGGAAGTTTACGCCGGGCGAAGCCTAGTTATGCGCCGAACAAGGTCTTGGCCGAAGGCTCAATCGAGTCTTGGAATACAGGGGCCTTTCCTACCGAGAGAGGTCAAAGACTAGTGCGCTCTTGCAGGGTCCAAGAGAGGGCTCCCTGGCAGAAGACGTCAGCGAAGAGGTTCCCACGGGTGCCTCGAAAAAATGAAGGCAGCCCGAGCGCTCGCCACGAGGAGGCCAGAAGAAGAAGGCACTGGCCCTTCGGAAAAGGCCGCGCAAGGTTGCCACTGAGGACGTTCGCAAAGAGGCATCTCCGGAGGGTTTGGCTGCACTGCGCGACATGCCTCTAAGGTAAGAGGTGCCGGAGGGCACCTAGAATCCCCATCCTTCTCCAAAATCGGGGTTCTGCTCTCGCGTGGACCTTCCCACGCTAATTTTAAGAGATGAGGAGGAGGACATGGCAGAGACAGGAACTATCATTGAGGCTACCGCCAGGGAAACCAAGGTCGTAGGGGTGAAAATATTGAAGCGGCAGCCTACTCTTTGCCCTCATCGCCTTCGAGCTCATCCTCTGGTACTGAGGAATCAACTCCCAGTGCGCCCCACCGTGGCGGGAAAGGGCTGATGGGCCACGGCGGTCTAATTGATGTGAAGGCCATTGAGCCTAAGGCATTCAAGGTTTCCTCCTTTGAACCAAGCTCTGGGGAGGTCAGTGACGCAAAGAAGATTTTTAGTACCTTTGTCCTACCCGAGCATGAGATTTCGCTCGCCCGGAAGCCTGTCGCCGAACTTCTCGATGCCTCCGACGTGGCGATTGTGAAGGTATATTATTGTGTTCTATTATGTTTGTATTTCCCTGTCCTTTTACTAATCGCTCTCATATCTGCGTGACATCCCAGGCTGTGCTCATTTCGCGGGCTCAACGCAAACAGGCGGAGAATTACGAAGCCCACACCCGAAATGCAGAGGCGCAGATAGATATGCTGCAAAAGCGTGCTGAAAGAGCCGAAGTCCACAAAGGCAAATTTGTGCGCCGAGCAAGGGAAGCCGAGTCGCGCTTGGAGCAACTCGATAAGGAACTTAGCGCCCTACGCTCGGAGAAACAGGGCGCCGAAGAGGAGGTCAAGTGCTTGCGCCAAAACTTGCAATCATCCGAAGCACAATTCTCCAACCTGCAGGCGTTTTGCACCGCAGAGACCGCTAAAGTACAGCGGTTGCAAGAAGAGTTGAGCGAGGCGAAGGCTATGTCTGAAGATGCCTTAAACGTGCTTGGGGAGCTGGAGCCGAAGGCCGTCGCTGCATGCGAGGCCATCAGCAGTACCTTCGAAGGGATTGGTGCTTCGGCCATGCCCCCAACACTCAATATTGTCAGGCTGAGTGGTCTTATAAGTTGTACTAATGAAACCAGCGGGAGCCTTCTCCCAGCCGCTCAATTATATGGTTACTTCTACGCGATGGTCTCAGCCCGAAGCCTTGTCCAATTGATTGAAATGTCAGGATGCGACCATCACACTGCGCTCCAAAAGTCCACCTTTCGATACCCCACGAATATGTCTACTTCGGCCATGATGAGGGCGTCTAAGGCCACTACCCGATCGTTCACTACCAATTATTGGTGCAGACACGACCGCGAGCTTGCCCTCCGGGAGGTGGAGATTAACCGCCAGCGAGTACATTTTTTCATACTACCAGTTTTGTTTAATCTTTTTGGTCATGTGCGCTTTGAAGAAATATTTATTTTGCAGGCGAAGGCGAGGGACAATACTTCGTCTAAAGCTACGACCGCGGCGGCCGAAGAGACTGGGAAGGTGTGACGACTTAGCGCGAAGCATCACTTTGCTTATTGAAATTTTGTTATACCCTGGCGCAATGTAGCATATATTAACGATGTAATATATACTATTTTTATTTGCTGCAAAATGTTCTTGACTTTTTGCGCTCCCTGCGCAGGTCCTCCCTTCGGACACTGCGCAGGTAGCCGAAGAGACTGTTCCCGTTATTATGATGGGGGACAATTTTTTTTGTGTCTTAGTCTTGCTGGGAATCCTTTCACCGCCGCCATCCAGATATTCAGTTCGAGTGGTATTGGGAGGCGAAGTGTAGGGCATACGATGCAATGAATAATAGGACCAAAGCATTTTGGAAATTTTTTAGCCCTTCGGCTTTGGTTAACCGCAGAGCTGAGTGCAACTTGCGCTGAATTGCGCTCGGAGACGTCGAGCCTTCACCTATGCTCATTGAACCGAAGATCGAGCCTGAAGATGACAACAGACTCCCACCTTGCCAGCCGCAGCTTTGCTACCGTCGTGGGCCCTCTTTGCAATTGGTTGAACACACCGAAGGCGAGGGTGCCCTTCATGCATCTCCCTCGGCTTCATCTTATGTTGGGTCCCTGTTGGACCCAACTATGCCTTTTCATGCTAGTCAAGGCATAGCCTTTCAATTTGGTTTTAGTCGGTGGTATAAGGATTTTGTTGATCCTGACATTAATCGCTTTGCGGAATAAAAGGTGCTTTTGTTATTGTTACTTCATTTTTGGGCATTTAAGTTGACACTTCGGTGGCACCGCACTTGAAATGAATTTGACACACGTTTCGCAGTGTTTTCGGAGGTTAGGAACACTTTCGCACTAACTTGAGCGAAGTCTCCTTCGGCGAAACACGTTTACCCGACTTTTAGCTGTGGGAACCAAGTACGTCCTACAAAACGTTTTCTCGAGTGTCATTCCTGATAATTTATTTGGGGTGGCGCTTTGGCTGCGATGAATTTTTAAGATTGGAGAGCGCCGTCCCCCCAACCTTTTGCCTTAGGTACCTACGACAGCGAAAGAAGTGTTGTTTCGAGTACGCCGTCCCCCCAA
The DNA here is from genome assembly GCF_958298935.1 of Phragmites australis. NCBI lineage: Eukaryota > Viridiplantae > Streptophyta > Magnoliopsida > Poales > Poaceae > Phragmites > Phragmites australis. Next base: position 16,839,549 of record NC_084929.1, read on the forward strand.
ACTTTTTGTCGTAGGTACTTTCAGCTGATGGGACTTTATTATTTTGCTCGAGGGCAGGCACTCTTAGCCCTCGACTTTTTAGAAGTGTGCCACCTTCTTTCAGGTCGAGTGACACTTCGGCTTTTTCGTCCGAAGGTTTGTTTTTCCTTTGGTGCGGGGGCAGGTACTCTTAGCTCTTGACTTTTTTTGCAGGAAGTGCGCCACCTTCTTTTAGGTTGAGTGACACTTCGGCTTTTTCGTCCGAAGGTTTGTTTTTCCTTCGGTGCGGGGGCAGGCACTCTTAGCCCCCAACTTTTTAGCTAGAAGTGCACCGCCTTCTTTTAGATCAAGCGACACTTCGGCTTTTTCATCCGAAGGTTTGTTTTTCCTTCGATGCGGGGGCAGGCACTCTTAGCCCCCGACTTTTTAGCAGGAAGTGCGCCGCCTCCTTTTAGGTCGAGCGACACTTCGGCTTTTTTTTAGGTCGAAAGTGTACGTTGTTTTTTGTTGACACTTCGCACCTTGAGTTGTGCCGTCTATTTCCGGCACTTCACTCGTCGATCGGTGTGCCACCTTGTTCTGAAAGGCTGGCATACTTCAGCGACGAGTTATTAATACTCAAAGCAAGTGTTCTTTTCTTGGGGTATTTCCATTATATCGATGTTAACAAGGGTTCCTGCCTCATTAAAAACCTCACGCCCTAACGAAGGGGTCCTCCTGTGAGGAAAAGAGTGCAGTTCCTGTACATTTTGATTACATGAAAAGAAAAATTGCATAAAGAAAAGAAAATTACACAAACTTTGCTTTGGCACGGATTCTTCGCCCAGAGGTGTGAAGGCCTTCACAGCTGTTACGTGTAGAATTTGTGAAGGTTATCCGCATTCCAAGTATGCGGGAGCTCCTCGCCCTCCATAGTAGCCAAGTGATACGAGCCAGGTCTTAACGACCTTTTGACTAAGAAAGGACCGTCCCATTTGCCCTGTAGTTTTCCCACTGATGAGGCATTGCCGAGTCTTCGCAGCTCCAAATCTCCAGGGGCGAAGTTTTTTAAGGATATTTTCTTGTCTCTCCACTTTCTTGTCTCCTCCTGGTACCTGTTCAGATTTTCAACGGCCTGCAATCTCACTTCCTCGAGGGCATCTTTTGATGTTAACTCTTCGCTTTGCTCTAATTCGTTTATGACCCTAAATGATTTGTTCTTGCATTCTTCCGGGATCATTGCCTCCTCTCTGTAGAGCAGGCGAAACGGTGTGAAACCGGTTGGTCTTGTTACCGTTGTTCTTATAGACCATAAGACCTTGGGCAACTCTTTGACCCATTTCCCTTTCGCCAGGCCTTGCAGTCGCTTCGCGACACAAGCGAAGACGATGTCGTTTGCTCTTTTGATGGCTCCATTTGACTGTGGGTGGTATACAGATGCGAAAAGGACTTTGACCCCCAAACCTTCGCAGAAGTGCCTGAATCCTGCACTGTCAAATTGGGTGTCGTTGTCTACCGTCACTTCGTGTGGGACTCCGAAATGGCATATGACGTTCTGCCACAAGAATTTCTGGATATTGCTCGATGTTATGTTTACGAGCGGCATTGCCTCCACCCATTTGGAGAAGTACTCGACTGCAACGACAGCATACCGCAAATTCCCTAGAGCAGCTAGCTGGCAGCTGGCCGACAATGTCAATTCCCCACCATGTTAACGGCCAAACTGGTGGGATTAGTTGTGTTTTCGCTGAAGGCCTGCTTGACCCCTTCGCCCAGAATTGACACTATAGACAACTTCGGACTATGTAATCCGCATCACTGATTTCCTTCGGCCAAAAGAAGCCCTGTCTGAATACGTTTCCAACTAAGGCTTGTGTACCCACATGCGAACCACACAGTCCACCATGAATTTCTTTTAGTAAATTCTGCCCTTCTTCCTGAGATATGCACCGCAACCAAGGTGCACAGACTCCGGCCTTGTACAAATTGTTTCCCACAATTTTGTAATTTCTAGCTCTTTGGGCCAAACGCTTCGCCTCAACATTATCTTCAGGCTTGTAATAACCACGAAGGTAAGCCATTATTGGAGAGCGCCAATCTTCACTTTCGATCATAGCAACGGAATGCACTGTCCGCGAAGGGTCATCGACGGCTGGCGCGGTCAGCTTTTGTTAGAATACATCTGGTAGCATAGGCAGATTTTGCGCGGCGGCTTTGGCTACCTCGTCTGCTTTGAAGTTGTCATTTCTCAAAATACTCTTGACTGTGAACCCCAGGAAGTACTTTTCCATGCTTCGGACTGTTGCCTTATACTTAACAAGCTCTAGTTCTTTTGTCTGAAACGTCTTGTCAATTTGGCTTGCTATTACCTTGGAGTCTGTTTTAACCAGCACCCATTCGGGCACCCAAAGCCTTCGCCTTGCGAAGTCCAAGGAGGATGGCTTCATACTCCGCGATATTATTTTTAGACCGAAATTCTAATCTGGCAGCATATCTCAACTTTACGCCCGAAGGTGAAGATAATACCGCCGTCACGCCTGCTCCTGTAACCTCACATGCCCCATGGCAATATGCGATCCAGACCGGTTCTGACAGTTCTTCTTCTGGGGCTTCAGTCAGCGTCGTCCATTCTGCTATGAAGTCTGCTAATGCTTGCGATTTCATTGTTGTTCTTGCCACTAAAACTATCATGAGTGGGGCGACTTCCACCGCCCATTTCGCCATTCTTCCTATAGCTTCTCTGTTTTCAAACATGCCGTGAAAGGGTAGGGAGGTTGGTACTGTGATCTTGTGAGCTATGAAGTAATGACGAAGCTTGCGAGATGCCATGACCAGTGCGTATGCTACTTTTTCCATTTTGGTGTAGAACCTCTTCAGGCCTGCAAGAGCTTCTAACATGTAGGATATTGGGAACTGATGTAGTTTGTTGTTTTCGTGACTCTCCTGCACAAGTACAATGCTCACTGCCGAAGGGGACGCCACTATGTACAACAACAAATCTGCGCCGGGATCGGGACTGGAAAGGGCTGTGAGCTTCGTCAGATAGTTCTTCAATTCATCAAAGGCTTCTTGCTACTCTACGCCCCATCTGAATGGGTCCGAGCTTTTCAACATTTTGAAGAAAGGTGGACTTCGTTCTGCAAATTTTGCAATGAACTGATTTAGTGCCACCAACCTTCCTGCAAAGCGTTGTGCTTGCTTTCTGTTATGTGGAGGTTTCATGTCTATTTTTGCCTGTATCTTTTGGGGTTCCACTTTGATGCCTCTCTTTGACACCAAGAATCCTAATAGCCTTCCGGACTGTACTTCGAAGGCGCATTTTTCTGGATTCAACCTTAGTCCCGCCCTTCGCAAGCTTCCAAAGGTTTCACATAGGTCTTCGAGATGCTGGCTTCTTCTGGCACTCTTGACCACTATGTCGTCGACGTATGCTAGGACATTTCGCCCTATCTGTGAGTTTAGCACTATTTGCACCAACCTGGTGAAGGTTGCGCCAGCATTTCGGAGGCCGAAGGGCATCCTCACAAAGCAGTATATGCCGAAGGAGGTTCTGAAACTTGTCTTCTCCTCATCTTCCTTTGCCATCCAGACCTGGTGGTACCCCGAGTATGCATCTAGGAAACTTAACATTTCGCAACTAGCCGCGGAGTCCACCAGCTGATCGATTCTAGGTAATGGGAAATCATCCTTCGAACAAGCCCTATTCAAGTCCGTGAAGTCGACGCACATTCTCCACTTGCCATTGCTTTTCTTGACTAATACTGGGTTGGCTAGCCACTCTGAGTACAACACTTCATGTATCACGCCAGCATCGAGTAGCTTTTTTACCTCAGCCTTCGCTGCTTCTTCCCTTTCACTCGAAGCTTTTCTAAGCTTTTGCTTCCTTGGCTTCGCACGGGGATCTACATTTAAACTGTGCTGAATGATTTCCCTACTGACTCCTTGTAGGTCCTTTGGAGACCATGCGAAGACATCCTCGTTGCTGCGAAGAAACATTATGAGTTGTTGCTAGTCCTCCACTGGGGCCTCCGCCCCTATGGTGATTTTTTAATCTGGTTTTTCTTGATGTAACGGCACTATTCTGGTTCCCCCCTGGTATAGCCTTCGCTGCTTTGTTCATCTTCAGCCGGATCTCACTCTCCTCTCGATTTGCCGAAGGTTCTGTCACCATGTGGACATTTTGCCGTCCTGGAGTGATTCCCACTTCGATTCTTCAGGCCACTCGCTGGTCTCCAAGCACCGTTATGACGCCTCCAGGACCAGGCATCTTCATGCACAAATAGGCATGATGCGGTATTGCTCCGAATGTGTTCAGGACTCCCCGACCAAATATCGCATTATATGGATAGTTGATGTTGACCACATTGAAGGTAATATCCTCCGTCCGGAAATTTTTCCCTTCGCCAAACAATACTGGGATTTTTATCTTTCCCAGAGCGTTGCTTGCATTCCCGCCGAAGCCTAGCAATGGGGAACCAGCCTGATTCAGGTCGCTTCGACGTAGATCCATTTTGTCGAAGGCATCTGCGAAGATGATATTCGCGGAGCTTCCTCCATCTATCAAGATTCTATGCACTTCGTTTCCCGAAATATTTGTTGTGATCACGAAGGCATCCGTGTGCGGGTAATCTAAGACCCTCATGTCATCTTGCGAGAATGTAATGGGCAAATTGGACCACCTTGAATGAATGTACGTTGGCCCCACACCAACGTGGTTGACCCTTCGCACGTATTCTTTCCGCTGCCTCTTAGATTCTATCTGTTGATTAGATCCTCCTAAGATTGCCAACACCACATTGTATCCACGATTTACCGTGTTCATAGACTTACTGCTCTCTAGTGGTGCTTCGATCGTAGGCCTTGGTGGAGGTGGAGGCAGCTCCCCTTGGAGGGTCAGTTGCCTCGTTTGATCCAGCTGAGCCGAGGCTACAGAGGCATATTGTGGCTCGAGCATCGGTCACCACTGGTTGGCAAACGTCATGCACGGGTTGGGGTTTTCCCACGCTTCGCCTAGCATGAATTGTGAGGCGTGGTGTATGGTTCTTGCTTGATCGAAGGATTGCTTCGCTAAGCTCTCTTTTATGGCCATGACCTGCGGGCACTGCTTGGTCCTGTGGCCGGCTCCTTCGCCATGTAACTCGCAGTAAAACGTGGCTGGGTCCTACGGAACTCATCCACCTCGGCCTCCTCGGCCTCTTCCTCTGCCAGTTTGGCTCCCTGAGTAGCCCCACTCTGAGCTTCGCGTGCCACTTGAGCAGCTTCAAAAAGGCTGAAGTCTATCTGATTGACCTCTTTTTGCCTCATTTGATAGTCAGATGCTTCGACTTTCCTCGCGTGCCGCAATCTGTCTCTAGGGTGGCCTGTGCCTACCTCCCTAGCTGATGTATTCGTTTTTACTACTTTTGTGGCTATCATTTCATTTTTCCTCCGAAGATGGTCGAGCTCAGATCTCGCATATTCTTCCATCTTATTGAGCAGCTCTTGTACACTCTCTGGCCTTTTTCTTGTAAGCTTTCCTGCTAAGAGTCCCCATCTGATGCCCTGTATTGCCGCATCGATGATTGTGTCTTCACTCAGACCCTTCGCTTGACAGCGTATGTGCATGAAGTGGCGCATGTAGCTCTGCAATGTTTCTGTTGGCTGTTGCTTCAATGCGAAGAGGTCACTCGCGGTGATCTTATCTCCTCGATTTCCCTGAAAGTTGCTGTACAGGGCATTACGCAATTGCTCCCATGAGTATATGGATCCCGGAGGCAATGCAGAGTACCAAGATCTTGCTATCCTTTTTACAGCTAACACGAAGGCCTTCGCCAGTGTTGCACCATCTCCAACGGCAGACTTGACTACCGCTTCGAAACTCATTACGAATTCCCTTGGATCTGACTCTCCGTCGAACATTACTACTTTGGGCATCTTGAAGCCCATGGGCCATGGTTGGTTCTGCAGACCAATGGATAGCGAGGATTCTGGGTCTCCCGCGGATGACCGCCACCGAAGGTCCTGCGGAGGTCATGCCATGTCTTCGGACGGCGTCACTTGACGAGTTGTTTCCTCCGCATGATGCAGCATATCGATTTCCTCTTGCATTTTTCTCCAATGTCTTCCTAGCTTCCTCTGCTCGTTTGCAATATTCTGCAGCTTTTCGGCTTGCTGCCAGGCTGTCTAACGTGCACTTTTTCTGCGCAATCTGCCTTTCTAGCTCTTTGGCTTTTAGTCTCGCTGTTCTTTCCTCGTGCATTTCGTCTTCATCGTCATACTCTACGAAGTCATCCAGGTCTTCCCACTCTTCGTCACGCACCTTACCTCCTTCTTATGCCAAAGGCTCATAGCGTGCACGATCGCTTGTTTCCGCGACCCGCACTGGTGCTACATTTACCTGGACAGCCTCTCCGTGTCTGTCCTCATAGCTTCCTGGTGGCGCTACTTCAACACCGTAGCGCTGTTCGCGCCCGTCCGAAGCTCCTCTGGCTGAAGCATTGCTTGACCTTGGCAGCGCCGAAGGGGGTCTTTCGACCGAAGCCCTGGCCATAGCCGAAGGCTCCGGCAACGCCTCCAATGTACCAGTTGGCTTCATCTTCTTCTTGGGTGGCATGGCTTTGGTCCGTACGGTCCCCACAGACGGCACCAACTGTTGGAACCGAAGTCCCGAACAAGGTGAACCTTCGCTTGTAGAGAAAGTCAAAGGGTTCTAAGGGTGAGACATGCTTGGGGTAAACTGTCAATTGATTCTCATTGTCTCGGATACAGTATGGCCCTATTTATAGCCCGTACTCAACCACTCCACGCGGGATTTACAGTTTCTACCCCCTTACCTGCTACATTCTTGGAATATTCGGGGGCATTATTGTAGAATCAAGCATATTTACATAATTACAACTCTGCCCCGGGCAGTTAAGGCGGGCCCAGTCATCCAGTCACGGCCTTCGGTAACCCCGAGATTCTACCGAAGGTTTCTCAGCTATCGGCCTGGAGGTTCACCACGAGCTTCGCTTCTCTCCTTCGGCACCACAAGCCGATCTTCGGTCCCAGTTCAAAGGCACATTGCTACCTTCGCCCATTCCAGTCAACAAAATTGCCAGTGTAGCCTTTGGCTTCCGATCGAAGGCCCGCTCCCGCCTTCGCCGACGCAGATAGCTGAGACCGTGAGCACGCCTTCAAGCTTCGACCGAAAGTACTTCGCGATCTTCACCTGCACTCCCTGAAACAGCCCTGCAATCACACGAATGCGTAGCCTCCGGTAGACTTTGAGTTATCCTACGAAGGAGGGGAAGATCATCCCCAACATAGTGGATGACAGCTTATTTTAAAAAATTCATAACTTTTTCATATGAAGTCATATGGGGACAAACTTTGTATCAAAATTGTAACCCTCGATGTGATCTACAACTTTGTAGTTGAAAATTTTTCCATTTGATGTCATTTAGATATCCAAATAATCGTTTAAAGTTTCAGATAGAAGATGTTAAAAGGATTGCATATGCTAATAGTGTCACTAGTACTTCTATGGTGGAATGGTAAGGACGTATCGCGCGAGCTGAGAGGTTCCGAGTTCGAGTGCCATAAACCACGCGCACGCGTATTTCAAGTGAAAAATTGCGTGACTTGTAACTAGCGACAGCGTGAGCATGGGGTTCCTTGGGTGCAATTTTTTTTTAATTTTTCTAGCCCCAAAAACATCGATTCGGTACCCAACTATCACTGCCAGTTGAAGGCTTCAGTCGGCAGTGATAACCCCTTCACTGTCGGTCCCCGAACCGGCAGTGATAGTCCATGACTATCACTGCCTATTGCCCACTACTGGCTTCAAAACCGACAATGAAACCCCTTTATGGGCCAACAGTGAAGGGGTTTTTCATAGTAGTGGGTTGTGGCTAGTGGTGCCAGTGGTCATAGCGATGGTGGCGACATCAGCTCTGGTGCTGTTTGTGTGAGTTTTCTTTTCCTTAGCTTGTTTCCGTTGGAGCTAGATGGATCTTGTTTCCCCTGTATTGGGATTGGGCTTTGGGTCGATGATGCCCTCATCGATGAGGCCAGCTCTTGGATCTTGGCTATTGATCTTGTCAAGACCCATTCAAATTAAATTCAAATTAATCACCAGGACATTCATTTGACAAGATGAGAGCTAGCCCACGCATGTCTTTTGATGTACCGCTGTGCTAACCCTCATCTCACCACAACAATCGTAGCCACTGATGATTAAAGCGAATTTAATTCTGGCAGTCCCGGTATGTGTGCGTTGGTAACTCCCAAAAAAGCTATTACCCACACATACTTCAACAATATGAATACCACAACATGATGGTGAAACAGGATTACAAGAAAAACAAGTTCATACAAAAGACAAGCGACAAGGCTCATCTAGTGTTAACTTACAACAAACATCGCAGTAGAAAAACAAAACTAAAGAAACAAAATCGGCGACACCATTTGCCCACAAGGCAACTAACCGGGGGCTAGAGTAGCCGGCACCTAACTCCACCTGAAAAGAAAATAAGCAATATGAGTATGAAGGTACTTGCAAGACTTAATCCATAGTAGGTATATATAAATAACCATACTCCAAGGATTATGCATGTGGTTGTTAGGAAGGAAATGGCCACAAGGTTAAGTAAATTCATCATGCGAAAGCAAAACTTGACATAACTGTGCGGGCATCTACACTAGAACACCTATACCAATCTATCCTATAGACATCCACTTGAAACATAAATGTAACTGGAACCAAAATAAACATAACTGTAAATAGAACCATCATATCTCACCATAAAAAACATACATTCCCAACATACCATCCATCCCAAACATCCCACATTCGTGACTCTATGACCGATACAAATGGACAAAAGCGCGCTCGATACTCGAGAGCCATTCGAATTTATTTTACACCCTGTAGGGGGTACTCCTGTACCCACATGACTCGAGGACCATTCGGCTTGCACAACCCACTAAAGTTCACGCAAGGGGGTTCTGTGTCAACCTTTCCCAGTAAACTCCAACCGTTTGATCATGCACCAATAGGTACAGTGTCATCTAGAACTATTCTTGGAGCAAACTGGATACCCTAACCGACCTCTCATGCCCGATACCATCGACTCGCATACCAAAATCTATAGCTACAATGGTATTCAGCTCACCCGTCCCATATTCGGGTATGTGACAAGTACGGAAAAGTGCTAAAGCCAACTGCACCTTTGGACAGTGCTTAAATGATGCAAACGGTCTATGGCATCCGGTTTCCTCTACCGACCTACCCTAGGGAACTCCACATCAGAGCAGAAGACATCCCTAACACCGCCTACATCTCACCTTAACATCACCACTCATCCAACCAACATCATCAATCCAAAATTATGATCATTATGAAAGTAATTAACGCCTATGCTCGAGAACGATGAAACACTTCACCGCTCGACTTCTACTGGTAACATGTGCATTGCTAAGCATTATGAGAAACTTTTAAGTTAGACAACGTCATATTAAACACATGTTACAAGAATATAGATAATCAACAATTCAATGTGGGGAAAATAATGCATAAATATAGGCTCTACCCATTGAACCTGATATCGACTCACTACATGCAAACATACGTAAAGCATAATTTATCAAATGAGATGACACATGATCCAAAATAATAGGTGCAGTATGCTTAGATGCTTGTCTTGCTACTTTTTCTTCAATTCAGGATCAACGACAAACCCCTTCTTCGACGATCACTAAAAAAAAATGCATCGCAATAAGCATATGATGAAATACCACAAAATATACTTTATAATGCATGAAAACATTTTTTTCCTAGTTAGAACAAATCATAAGAAGACTAGAAAAATTGGTTTCACTAATCTTTTACTTGTAAAGAATTAACGGTGAATTAATGAAGCCTTAACCAGATTGATTTATCTCCGAAATTTACTTACTTATTCCATATCTGGGGGTATTTTTAATAGGTAGAGTAGGTTGTTATGAAACCAAAAAAATTGGTTTCATAAATTTTGGAGCTACAAATAATTTATTATGAATCTTACAGGTTTTAACAAATAGTAAACTGCACTAAAATGATTCTCTCTGAGTTGACCGCGGTCAGACTTCCAAAAGGGGCAGTCAAATCGCTTGGAGTGGTGGTTAGACCATGGGGAAATGTGCTCAGACTGTCAGCATCCAGAGTGGTTTGGGGTCTAGCAGTCAGATCGGCCCGAGGGGCAGTTTGATTCCTGGAATGGCGGTTAGACTACTAGAAAACATGATTAGAACTCTATGCTCGGCCGGGAGCACTTGGTGAGCTCGCCGGTGATGATTCTAGTGATCCCTTTGTCCAAGGCAAGCATGTAAATGCTCTATGCGATGAGGAGAACCTATTTTAGGTGGTTTGAGTGACATTCATGGGGCCAAAAACTAGGGCCCCATGGATCAACATCCATGGCTAGGGAGCTCAATTCTATGGCTATAGGGAGTGGAAGAACTTGGGGAAACAAGGGAAAAGGGGGTTGGGGAGCTTCACCTTAGTGTGGGGAAGCTTGTTTGTTGGTTGGCCCGCTTTAGGGAAGCTCCGATGTGTGGATCCGCTCCGGGGTGCTCCGACGAGCCTAGAGGTGAAAAAAGCGCTTCGGGCTTGTTCTGGCAAAGGAGTTTCTTGGGGATGAGCTCAGGAATGACGTGGGGGGGGGGGGGACTCATGGGTGACCATATCCTCGATCTCCGTCTTCTGTTAAGCTCAGGTGAGGGATTCTCCTTCTCTCCTCCTCTCTCTTTTCCTCTCTCTCTTTCTCTCTTTTCCTCTCTTGATTGGGTGGGAGGAAGTGAATGTGAGGGGTGGTTTAGAGAACCGGCCGATGGACTTAAGTGGTGGGACTAGATAGTGGCAGTCAGACTGCAACCTCACGTGGTCAAACCACCCCAGGACAGAGGCTCTAGGGGTTCTGCATGCCTCTAGCGGTCACACCAACGGTGGCACGGTTGGACCGCCAGGGGGTCTTTTCCAGGTTTTCTTCCTAAGGGTTTTGAGATTTTCTAACCTTCGCCAAACAATTTTAGAAACGGTTTTAAACATTCAATCATGATATTAAACACCATAATGCTTATGTATGCTTAAGAAAGTAATTAATATTTTTGGGACGTGACAGATTTGCTCGACAGCACCAGTGTTCTGCTCTGCCACGACGATGAAGATGATGGCTGATATTTTTTCACTCATTTCTTTGCATGCAAGAGCTCCTCAGCCGTGCGGTTATGCCTGGTCGCTTGCTTCTACTGCGGTCAATCAACAATGTTTGAGTCTTTGGTGTGCCCTGGCAGTGCTTGTGCTTCTCCTCGTCACCGTCAGTTGCTCCTGCGACCGAAATCGACGGAGGTGGAAGAAAGAGTTTTTGTGTCCTCTGGTTGTATTTTATATCTTTCTTGAGAACCTATTTGTAAAATCCATGGTTTACTGTTCACTGCTTCAATGAATATCCATCCACCCTTCTAAAAAAAAGGTTTTCCTGATCAAATGTCAATTGCTAAGAATCAGTAATGTTTCTATACAGAGGATCACTATTATTGAGCATAAAATCTATCTTTTTAAACTATTTGATTAAGGCATTTACCCAAAACATAACGAATATGTATTGTAGCTATTACAACACTACTACTGAACCAGCCATAAATAGCGGCTCATCACTGCCGGTTGTGCAAGAACCGGCAGTGCAAATGTATCACTGTCTGATCCTAAACTCCACGCCCGAACCATAATAGAGTCACTAAAAACCGGCACTAATACCAACTATCAGTGCCAGTTTGTAACATGAACCGGTACTGACAGTCGGTATTAGTGCCAGTTCGTGACTAGAACCGGGACTAATACTAGTGAGCCAAAGGCCGATTGAACTAAAATTTCGGGATCGCATCATCAATGGTGGTTCTTGGCTAGAACCGGTATCAGTGGTGGTTCTAGCCATGAACTGCCACTAATGATGCGGACCCGTAATTTTAGTTCAATCAGCCTTTGGCTCACGTCCACTTTCCAGCTCACATCCACTGATCCACACGCTGATATTTTTGCCGCGCTCGGTCTCCTCCTTCCTTTGTAGAACCTTCCCCTCTCTCTCTGTCTCTCTTTCTCTCTCCATAATTTATATCTTCCTCATCTCTATCACATGCCTACACGCACGCTGCTTCTCTCTCCCATGCATACGGGCGTGCAGCGGAGCTTGCACGGCAGTCGGCGAGCTTGACGGTTGAGCAGCTCTGGGAGAGCGCGACAGCGGGCATGCAGGGGAGCTGGCGCGGCAACGGACGAGTGCGACGAATGAGCGACTCTGGCGAGTGCGACATTGGGCATGTTGGCGAGTCACCACGAGCAAGCACGACGATGAGGGAGTGGCTAAGTGGCTCCTGGCGAGCGCGGCGGTGGGCATGCAGCGGAGCTTGCACGGTGGAGGGTGAGCGGTCAAGTGTGGCGGTGACGGAGCTCACACTGTGATGGTGGTCGAGCGGCAGGCGTGAGGAGGAGGCCAATGATGGCTAGCAATGGAGTGTAGTGCCTGGCAACACTACCAGCAGCCGAGCTGGCTCATTTCATCTTTTTTGGCTCCTGGTCCACCCATCATTGCTGGTTCATGGCTCAAACCAGCAGTGATGGTTAGTTTTTGTGCCAGTTTCAGACTCGGCACTGATAGCTACTGATGACGATTTTGATCTGTCACTAGTGATGTGTTCTGTAGTAGTGCAGTTAGGTCAATTTGCAATCCGCCAGAAAAGGGGAAAAAAAGAACGAGATGCAACCTAGCTGCTTCAAGTTGAACAATTGACTCTACTCTAACGAGTTTCACATACCCAATGCTTGCATGCATGCATATGTATTACGTATGACCTAAATATAGTACTTATAACAATGCCAATCCACTTCACCAAGAAAAACTTTTTTTTAGGAAGCAAAAAATGCAAATCACGAAACAAGAACATAGTACAAAACATATGGATCAACAGTAACACACATCTGTAACATCATTTATGCTAATGGCAATCTAGTTCCTAATGGAATCATGTGAAATTCGTGCAGCCTTAGCAACTTGTTGGGATCTCGATCACAACATAGTTGTTGGGGAAAGAAAATATCTTTCATGAACAAAGTGCAACGAGAGCCAATTCACTAGAATGATTCAAGCTTGGAGGAGAAGTGGAGATAGATAGAACACCACCCGTTTTCAGGGAAATTTGCCTCCTTAGTTTGGTGGCCAAGGGTCTGTATTTATACTGATATTCATATTGTGAATATACAAATATGTCCATATAAGGCTAATAGGGATACAATTTCTTTCCTGTATCATAGGGTATAGGGATAGCCCCGTAATTCATGGCTACAGCTGGTGAGGCGGTTGTCCTAGTGGCTGGTCATTTATTCCGGCGTCGCACTGCACCAGCATGTCAAGCAACCACCACTTGTGTCAACGTGTCAGGTGGTCACCACTTGACTAGTATTAAATGCCGATCATTTCGCTGCAAGTGGGGGGCAACCTGCGGGCCAACTCCTGGTTGATCTTTGTGAAGGGTCGATGGCTCCGAGGGTCAGGAGGGCCCTGAAGGCACGGCCATGGGGTCCTTAAGGGGTCCTGAACCTGATGATCATTAGGCTAGATTGGCGGAACCAAGGGGACATTGAGGATCCTTGATAGCGACCCCCAATAGCAGCCCCTCGCAAGGATGGCTAGTGGTGCAGTCGTCCCTGCGGTACTCGGAGCAAGGCCTCCGACGATCCTTGGCTCCTTGACCATGGGCCCTCAGCCCTCTGGTAGTTTCGAGTTAGGAAGTGTTGGTCCGGTGGTTAGGCAGAATGCTTAACGACACCTACGGGAGAGAACATTAAATGTAGCCTGCGGTTAGTGATGTAGTCGCATCTGACTGGGGGTCATGGAGAGCGATTCTGCTTCCTCATGATAGTGGATGTGATAGGGCATGTGCCCATGCCTCGAGTCAGCAACGGCTCCTCCTTGGGTGGATAAAAGCAAGAGTCTTGGTCGGTTGGCATCCTCATCTAACATTCTCGCCTCTTTTTTCTCCTGCTCTTGCCAACGCGCTCACCAGCCACTACACCTCCACTCTCCATCCTCATCAAGCGCTCCTCACTATATTTCTAGGGTCTCCATGACTTGTTATGGCGCTTGTAGTAGGGCTGGATCCCCGCCAGGGAGGGGGGCGTGTGGCGTCTAGGGATCAAACCAACACCCTGGAGGGAGCCGTGGGGAACATGATCCCCCCACCTCTTACTGGGTGATCGCTAGGCATGGAACTCCGCGATGCCAGCAAGAAGCACACTCAGCATTCCAGCGTGCTGGGGTGTCGACCATCACCATGACCAATCTTGACCAGATGGTCAAGGAGTGGAAGATCCCCTCTAGGTCGGTGGCTCACCTTCTAGTGAGAGAGGCGATCCTAGCCCTACAGAGTTGTGAAGTGGTGGTTTTTTAGGCCTACTTTGACGCTGGGCTCGGGTTCCCGATCGCGCTACTTCTTGAAGGGGTGCTCCGCCACATCTACATGGATCTCCCTCAACTCTCAGCCAACGCCATTGCCTGCTTGGCCATCTTCGAATGGGCTATGCGGGGGGAAGGCTGTGAAGGTCAGGCAGAGCTATTTGCTGCTACCCAGCCAAAGCCTCGGATGGAGGGTGAGGAGACGAAGGCCTTCTATTTTGGAAGCATGAACTTCCAGCTCCGGCCAAAATATCAGGATGCGTTCCCAGTGAAGGCTATCAATAACCAGTGGTACACCGGGTGGATAGAGGGGTGGTTTTCTTATGATGTAGGATTTGTATCCCCCCTCCGCTCTACCAACCGGCACATTGAGTATGTCCAAACCTCGACAATGGATATCCTTGAGGCTCAGTTGGCCTCGAGGATAACGCTCCTTCGGAGGGTGGCCCGAAAAGATGAGTACGCGTGACCTTGCAGAGGAGTTCACGATGCTGCGCATCCGGCCTCTCCATGTGGGCTGGCACCACATCTTTGAACAAGGTGGGGAAGGCGAGATGAATGTGTATTTCGGGCCCACTGCAAGTTCTGGTGAATCTTCTTCGTTGTCTAGTTTCGAATCCGCAGATGTGAGACGCTTTTTTCTTTTAGAGAGTTGCCTCCTACTGGACTGAGCAACCAAGATTGTGGAGAAATTCCTCGTCCAGCCCTCCATCATAGAGCAGGACTAGCTCTCGGAGCTGGTGGGGAGCTGGGAGCAACATAACCGGATCTGCACCCACCTCGGACTGGCGGCTCTGGCGTGGCCTGCTCCAGTGGAGCCCCAGGCTGCAGGAAAGCTTGGCCGCATCGCGAGCTCTACAACTTTGGTGATTCCACATTAAGCTCAGACTCTGCCTAACCCCACAGGCTCTTGTGCCAGCTTGAAAGTCGAGTCATCCATAGCCGTGTCATACAGGGCTAAGCGCCGAAGGCATGTGACGAACACCAGGTCCACAGGCGGTGCTATTAAGGACAAGGCCCAGTCTAAGGGTGGCGACATCGGGGAAGCCCTAGCCCCTTCGGTCCTAAATGGCCCTGACCAAGTTAGAGGAGGTGACGAGGCATCCCTAGGTAATTCGATGGTGTGGGATCTTGTCGATCCCTTTGCCAACGTGGACGTCATGATCCCCACGGATGTGGGACCTGGAGGCGCAGGTAAGACCTTGGCTGGTCCCCACTTGTTATCTCGATGCTCCAGTGCATGAGGATCCTGACCTTCATATCATTTCTGGTGTTTAGGGGTAGCTGATTCAGAGCCAGCCTCAACCTCCGCTCCTGAGGTCGTCACACCATTGGAAGGCTTGATGATCATTTCGGCGGTTTTCCTGACTGTCACTCCAGAAGTGAAGGTTTTGGTGCCTCAGGGCTGGACCTTGTGGACTTGGCCTAGACCTTGCAGCTAGCGCAGGGGAGCCAAGCCCTACGTGGCGAGCGCCCCAGCTCTCTCAAGGAGGAGCTTGGGCTTTGTGGCCCTAAACCCCGATGACTTCTCCCTCCGCATGGAGGCATTGAGTACTTTTTCTTCGGCCTCATCGCTCCTGGGGAGCGGAGAGATTGGAGCATCTCTTGCTCGGAGGCCCTTGGAGGAGGTGGCGGCGTGTGTAAACGCAGTGGCTTGGCAGGTATACCTTGGAGGTAGTTTTTTTAGCCTCGACCCTCGAACAGCAATCTCGTCTGTCATTTCCCGCATCTCGCAACAACTATTGCTAGCAGAGGCACTGAGCTGCTCCCAGTGCCATGCCCTTGCGGTAGCCCAAGGCACTGCACAGGAGGAAGTGGCGGCGCTCTGAAGTGCCCTGTTGGAGGCCACGAATCATGCAAATTCGGCAGAGGGTCATCTATAGGGTGAGATTGCATGCAAGGAGCACATGGAGGGTTCCCTGAAGGAGGAGACATCACGACGGGAGCGTGTGGAGGCTTCCCTATTAGAGGAGATGGTGTGATGGGAGCACACGAAGGCTGCAACATAGGAGGCTACTGAAGCCCACCAGGTCCTGGTGGGGGCTGTTAATGAGGCCAACGTGACCTGTGTGGTTGCCGAAGGCAACACCTGAGACCTCCGAATAGTGGCAGCCACAGCTCGACAAGTGCTGATTGTGGCACGGGCAGCGGAGGACGTCCTGTGAGCATAGCGCCAAGGGCTAGTGGAGCGCGCTATAGAGGTAGACCGTGCCATAGATAGTGCTCTGATTAGCCTCAGGCTGAAGGGCCCACTATTGCCCTCGGGACCTGATGTCCTGGTTCGGATGCTCCATTGGATCTGGTCCACGGTAGGGTCAGAGGCCAACACTATCGAGGCTTATGCCGGTTCGAGTGTCTGGGTGGCCTTGGCACTTCAGCTAGCACTTCTCAACTGAGCGGGGGTCCATCAATTTGGCGCATTGGAGCAGCCGGATTAAGGCTTCATGGTTGAGGATGTCCAGCCCAAGGCACCTTCGACGCAGATTCATGCCACCATGGACGGCTTCCACCGGGGAGTATGGGTGAGGCATGGGCGACCTGCGACACTGTGTTTCATATCAAAGCGTGTGAAGTCCAGTGTTTGAGGGACTTCGAGTTTGAGAGCTCAGGCTCCGCACCTATATGTCTCCTCCGATGCACTGCCACCACCTGGGCGGCCTCCTCATTCGAATAACACTCCGCAGGGATAGTGGTCATGCGAGGACGATGCTTCATAAGATCGGCCTTTGGAACTATAGTCCTCAGTAGGCTTTGCTTTTTTTTTTGTTTCTCATCTTCTTTCGTGGGAGGTCAGAGATTCAGTGTGTTAGCCCGACACTCCTTTTTCATGTATTATGACTTTGCCCTCTACTCTTTGATGAGCTCATACTTCTTTATTTATCTGTGTGTTGTGCTGGCATACCTTTGGGCAGGATTTGCGCCTTCAGGATCGACAACCTGGAACAACAGGAAATGTCCCCGGTGCTCTGGCTGCCACCTTTAGAGGAGGGCCCAACATGTCTGGATCCTCTGAGCCTGTGCGATCCTTCACGCGATGGGAGCTCTTCATCCTTCCTTGCGATTCCCAAGGATGCGTCGACCTAGAGGTGGACGCTGATGTCTTTGTAAAGGAGGAGATGGGGGACCCTTCCGCTTTTTTTTGGAGGTTGGCTTGAGTTTCATAGGGGTACACGAGTGCTGGACAGCCTTCGAGGCTGCTAGCCAGAGGGAGTCCTAGCATTTTGTTCTCCCCCGTGGCTCTAATGGGCTGGTGCCATCGGACATCCTTGCAGACATCATGGCCTGAGTCAAGGAAGCGGATGCGGAGGAGGTTGCAGAGGTAGATGTGGAGCTAGATTTTATGGCCTTCTACTCATGCCCTTTCAAGGTGGAACCCTCAGCTCCTTGGGTTCGGGAGGATTCTATTTTTAACAGGCCTTCGCACCCGGGGTATCCGCATCATCGCTCTATGCACTGGTATAGGTCTTCCAGTTGGTGGCTCCAAAAGTCATGGCCAATCCTCTTCATCTCATCATACTTTTGGGAGACGTGGCGGCCTAGCACGTTTGTTAGGCATAGATTGACTGTATAGCATATCGCCGAGTGTAACTTCTATACATATAATACATGAGTAATAAGTAATGTGTTGATTTTATTGCTCGTCTTTACTCGCACCTAAGCTCCGGAAGTTTCCCCATTCCTAGCCCCCTCGCATTGTGCGGTCATTGGCGGCCAGAGGGTGTGATTATAGGAACATTTAGGTGTACTAGGTGCGGAAGGATTTATGACCTCGACGCAACCGAAGCTGATGCTTTCGATGTGGCGGAGGCTTTTTAGGACCTCAAAAAGACCAAGGCTGATGCCTTTGGCTGGTGAAGGGTTTTAGGACCTCGATGCAATCAAGGCTGATGCCTTCTGGTTGACAGAGGGTTTAGGAACTTGACGCAACTGAGGCTGATGCCTTTGGGTTGGTGGAGGGTTTAGAACCTCAACATAACCGAGGCTGATGCCTTTGAGTGGCAGAGGGCTTTAGAACCTCGACACGACTGAGGATGATGCCTTTGGGTGAAGAAGGGTGTTAGGACATCGACGCAACCGAGGTTGATGCCTTCGGGTGGCGGAGGGTGTTAGGACCTCAACACAACCAAGGCTGATGCCTTCAGGTAGAGGAGGGTTTTGGGACCTCGACGCGGCTGAGCTTTGGGTGGCAGAGGGTTTTAGGACCTCGACGCGATCGAGGCTGATGCCTTTTGAATTACAGAGGGTTTAGGACCTTGACGCAACTAAGGTTGATGCCTTTGGGTTGGTAGAGGGTTTAGTACCTCAATGCGACCGAGGGTGATGCCTTTGGGTGGCAGCAAGGCTGAACAGAGATAAGGCCATCTGGAGCCCTTCTATGGTGAGATCTTCTCCTCTTTTCCTGGCATAGAGTCATCATGGCGTGCAATGAAGGTAGTGTGCCTGACCCTAGCAGAATTGGTCTGATACGTGGGCCGACTCATCTTGGGCCCTATACGTTAGTGACCGTGCCACAGGGTGAGGTATGCCTGGGGAATCATCTCCATCTGACTCTTGGGGTCTTGCGCGTGCTGCCCTTGCATGTGCTGGGAGTACTTTGGGCAATAACTTTGACAGGACGTGTGCATGAAAAACTGGGGCATTTGGTGTGGTCACGTGCTCCTGAGGTGGAATGAGAGTCATTGCAACCTAGCTTTATAAGCCATGCCCTGCCTTGCGACCTGGTTGCCATTGAGAAGGACAAGATTTCTTCTTGCAACCTAGCTTCTGTCTCGTATGGTGTCACCTTCCACGTCGGGCGAACCACCATCGATGTTGGTGCCAGTCCCACTGGACGTGTTACTGCCGAGTGCAGTCGATCTCAAGGGCCTGCTCGCTGGACTGGAGCCGGCCACCATTGTGCTACTGTCACTACAAAGGGGACCGCTTCCTGTTGCTCTAGCTCTCTAGTTGAGATTGTCAACATCTCTAATGATGAAGAGGAGATTGACTGGAATCTCCTGGAGAAGGTGATTGATGAGGAGGAGAATGAAGAGGAGGAGGCCAAGGAGGTGTCCCCCAGTTCATCATCGTCCTCCGATGGTACCCACTACTCCATCAGCTTCCGAGGTGAGGCGCCAAGTCTAAAGCGCCTGCACCGGCCCTAGGGCCTCATTGCCTATCAGTTTTTTTGTGTGTCTTTTGTCTTGCTTGTGGGGCTCAGAGTTTAGAGGGGTGCCCTTCATGTGTGAGCCCCTTTTGGATTTAAGACATGTCAGTTGAATGATTGTAATAGAACTTTGGTTATCTCATAGCAATCATTGATGTCTCTTTTTTTCAGATGCTCTTCCCCTAACTGATACCTTGGCAAGGCTTTGTTAGCTCCCCATTTTACACGTAGTATTTATGGAGTGATTCCGCATTCCATGTGTGGCCAAGGGGGGGCCCGTCTGTGTCTACCAAGAGATAGGAGCCTAGCCTTTTGGATGCGAGGACTAGGTAGCGGCCTTCCCATTTGTTCCGAAGTTTTCCTAGAGCCAGCACGCGTCGAAAGACTAGATCTCTGGGTTTGAAGGTTTGTGACACAACCTTAGGATTGTACCAAGCCTTGGTTTTGGTGATGTAGCGATCGAGGTTCTAGATGGCATGAAACCTTGTACGCTCTACAAGATCGAGGGATACTTCAATTTCTCTGGTAGTCTCTAGCAAGTGAACCCAGAGGGAGTGTCCCTAGATTTCTGCTGGAGTCATGGCTTCGTCACTGAATAGGAGATGAAAGAGAGTAAATCCGGTGGGACGGGTGACTGTAGGGCCAAGGGACCACAATACCTTTGGGAGCTCTTCAACCCACAGGCCTTTAGTGAGGCTGACAAGACATCGATTTAGTCCAGAGAGGATGTTGCTGCTGGCGTGCTCGACCACCCTGTTAGATTGCGGGTGACGAACTGCGGCAAAGCACATCTCGATGCTGAGGTCAACGCAAAACTCCCAAAATGGGCTGGAGTCAAACTGCATCGTGTTGTCTACGGTGAGGTGTCATGGGACACCAAAGCGGTATATGATGTTTTTATAAAAGAATTTCTGGACATTCTTGGATGTGATTGCCGTGAGGGGCTCAGCCTCGATCCATTTGGAGAAGTACTTCAAGGCCACGACCGCATACGTGTGGATCCCTTTAGCGCAAGGGAATGGCCCAATTAAGTTCATCCCCCAGCGGGCCAGGGGCTAGATGGGAGCGATTGGCTATAGCGTGGTCAGAGGACAGTGGCTCCTGCATCCCATCCACTAGTATCCTTGGCAGGTGTGGACGAGTTCCTCGGCGTTGATCATTATATTAGGCCAATATAGCCCCTAGTGGAGTGATTTGCCTACGAAAGCACAAGGCACGAGGTGGCTGCCACAGAGCCCCTAATGACCCTCTCTTAAGAGGTCGGCCCCTTGCTCCTTGGTGACACAATGGAGGAGGGGGCTGCAGACTTCGGTCTTGTAAAGGGCACCGTCAAGCAGGAGGTAGCCCCATGCATCCTGTTTAATACGACAGAGCTCGACTGGATCATCAGGCTCCTCAGTTCCCCTTAGGAAGGAGGCGAGGGGGGCCCTTTAGTCAAAAGGCGCAATGGGTAGGCCAGTGGTGCCGGCCTTGTCGAAGGTACCCGTTGCTGATTTGTGGAGGATTTTGAAGAAGGCCCCCAAAGGAAGGACTCCACTTCCAGCGGCAGCCTTCGCTAGTGTGTCTGCCTGGTGGTTGTCCGTGTGGGGTATGCTTCGCACTAAGATGCCTTGGAAGAATCTTTTGGCCTTGCGAATGGCATCGAGGTATGTTAATAGCTCCATATGCCAGATATGGAAGCTCTTATCAATATGCCCAGCAACAACCTGCGAGTCTGTTTTGATAATTATCCTAACAACCCCTAACACCCGAGCCTTACGAACCCCCAGGAGGACAACCTTGTGCTCAGCAATTTTGTTGGTTGCCTTGAACTCCAAGAGGGCTGGAAATGCCACCTGCTAGCCAATCGAGAGATGAGGATGGCTCCGGCCCCCGCGCCACTTGACTCGTATGCTTCGTCGGTGTATACTGTCAATATATCTTGTGGAGGGGTCTCCGGGACCCTGTGGATGGGGAAGTCCTTTCGGCGATCAAGTCAACCAGGACATGTGACTTGATGGCCGTATGGGTCATGAACTACACTGCAAAGGGTGCATGCTCCACTACCCATTTTCCTATGTGTTTCGTCACCTCTCAATTGTGGAACTTGTCGTCCAGTGGGTATGAGGTTGGTACGGTGATGTCGTGGGTGAGGAAGTACTGCCAGAGCTTGCGAGAGGTCATCAAAAATGCAAATGCTACCTTTTCGAGCTATATGTAGTGCGACTTGGCCTCAGCTAGGGCCTTCAAAAGTAATAAACCGCCCTCTGATTGGAGCTGCCTTCCTTCTCTTCCTCTCATACGAGTATGACACTTACAATGGAGGCAGAGGCTGATAGGTACAGGAGGAGCCCCTCGTTAGGAAAGGGTATAGCGAGCGTCTTGAGGTTGGAAAGGTGGGCCTTAAGGGCCTCGAAGGCATCCTAACACTCCTTTGTCCATGTGAATGACCTGGAGCCCCTCAATATTTTGAAGAACAAAATGTTGTGCTTGACGGACTTGGCAAGGAAATGGCTGAGGGCTGCCAGGCGATCGGTCAGGCATTGGACCTCCTTCGATGTGGTGGGGGTGCCATCTCTATGATGGCACGGATTTCTCCAAGGTTAGCCTCGATGCCACGCCTTGAGACGATACCCCAGTAATTTCCCAGCTTTAGCACCAAAGACGCACAAATCTGGGTTAAGTCGCACGCCAATGACCTAGAGGTTGTTGAAGGTTTCATGTAGGTCCATAACATGGTCGGCTTCCATCTTGCTTTTAATGACTATGTTGTCAACATAGGCCTCCATGGCCTAAATGTTATTCTAGGATCCTTCGTACTAGGCGAGAGAAGGTAGCTCTAGCATTTCAGAGGCCAAAAGGCATCCGGACGTAGCAGGACACTCCGAAGGGGTAGTGAAGTTGGTCCTGCCCTCATCCTCAGCGACCATCCAAACCTGGTAGTATCCAGAGTACATGTACAGGAAGTTGAGCAACTTGCAGCCAGTGGTGGAGTCCACCAGCTGGTTCATGCGAGGGAGTCAGTATGGGTCTCGTGGGTAGGCTTTGTTGAGCACTGTGAAATTGCTGCATATGAGCTATTTCCCATTAGACTTCTTGACCAGGACCGGATTTGATAGCCACTCTGAATGGATGGCCTCCCGGATGACGCCGGCCTCTAGCAGCTTCTGGACCTCCTCCTTTGTGGCCTCCGCTCGCTCAATGGATAGCTTGCGAAGCCCCCGTCATACATGCCAAGCCAGCAGGTTAACCCAGAGGGCATGCTCAATGATGTGGCGATCGACTGTGGGGAGGTCCTACAGGGACCATGAAAATACATCAGAGTTGTCTCTTAGGATGGCTATGAGCTAGGATTCCTACATTGAAGTAAGGTCTGCCTAGATTTGGAACGCTCGGTCAAGGTTCCCTACTCCCAATGGGACATGCTTGACGTCCCATTTTGACCAAGGCTTCAAATGATCCCGGTGTTTGAGGCATACCGGAGAGGGATCTTTAAGGGGGCTTTCAGCCACGTTATGCATGTGGCGGCTATCGAGAGGGGCAAGGTGCCCATACTCGATGTGCCTAGCCAAGTATTGATCACCATGTACAAAGATCAACCCCTGGGGCCCAGGTACCTTCATGCAGAGGTAATAGTGATGGGAGACTACTCCGAACTTGTTCAGAGTTCCACGGCCTAGGATGACATTGTATGTGTAGGGATGACATTGTATGGTAGGGCACGTCCACGATGTCGATGGTGATCATCTCAGTCCACATAGCAAGGCCTTCACCGAAGGTGACAAGTAGTTCTATCCGGCCCATGGCATCAAGGGGAACCCCGTTGAACCCTTGAAGGGGCCTCCAGGATGGAGAGAGCTGGCTCCACAGAATGCGAAGCTGGTCGAAGGCACGTACGAAGAGGATATCTGCAGAGCTTCCTCTATCGATCAGCAACCTCCAAACTTCAATTTCAACGATGTTGGCCGTGATCACCAAGGCGTCGGTATAGGGGAAGGTTACTCACATAGCATCATCATGGGAGAAGGTTAAAGAGGCTTCGACCCATCCAAGGACTCGATGATGGATGTTGGTGGCCTCGACGTGGTTGACCCCACATGCATAATCTCACCGCTACCTCTTTGGGGAGCCACCGAAGGGTCCTCCTCTTATTATGGCCAGGACCACCTGCCTAGACTTTTCCCTTCATCAACGTGTTGCACGATGGGTAGCAGCAGTGGCGAAGGTAGAGCTAGCGGAGGAGGGTTCCGGAAGGTCTAGTGATCAATCTGGCATCCTGTTGCTAGCCTACAACCTCTACGCTGCTTGTCGTCGGCCCGGTCCCTCGCTGCACATGCTGCCTACCTCTTGAGATACTCCTCTCAAAAGGTGATAAAGGTTTGGCAATCTTTGGTTTTGTGGGCTCATCCCGCCCTGTGCAGAGTGCACTAGTATCCTTCTTCTAGCTACCAGCCCTAGGAGCGTTGCCACTCGAGGAAGGCTCCAGAGCACCCTAGACAGCACGCCCTAGAACAGGGCAAGCTTGGAGCCCCTTGGTCTTGAGCGATGTTGTGCATGCCGCGCCTTTGTTTTTGCTGGGGCCTGAATGCCCCGAAGCCCTTGGCTTCCTCAGAGCCCCTTTTTACCGATGGAGGTGGCAGGGCATGTGAGGACCCCACTTGAGAGGTGGGCTTCTCGGGCTTGTCACAAGGGGTCGTAGTGATATGCGCTGTCTCCCAACGGAGCCGCTCCTCTGCACGTACATATTCCACAAATTTGCACATGAGGGCACTTAATGAGTGCATCGGGCATCACTGCAGTCGATTGAGGAGAGGCCCAGTGGCTGGACCTTGGTTAGTGGCATTAAGAAACGATGACTTCGAAATGCCCTTTACCTAGGCCTTGGTTTGGACAAACCTTCGGAAGTCCTACTGGAGGGTCTCACTAAGTTGTTGCTTAATGGCATACAAGCTCCCAGAGGTCACCAACTCAACGAAGGTACCCTAGAAGTTGTTGCAGATGGTCTCCTTGAGCTGGGCCTAGGTGTAAATAGGCCCAGGTTCTAGCACCCAGAATCAACAGAGGGCTACTCCTTCCAGAGCGAGAGGAAAGCATTTGGCCATGACGGCCTACCCGCCTCTGTTGCCTTCGATGGCTAGGGCGTACGCATGAGTGAACTCCTCTAGGTCTAAATCGCCTTTGCATTTAGGCAGCTTGGGGGTCTAGAACCAGTCTGGGAAGGGTACAGCCTGCAGGTCTGCCTGAAGGGGGGGAGTCAGAGTTGATGAGCAGAGTCTCACGCCGATAGGCTCGAGGCTCCGCTGCCTGTTGGTCGACCGTGGATGGTGCGCGATGGTGATGCGTCATGACTACGAAGCCCTCGCTAACCCTCAAAAACTGGCCAACACAGCGTTGATTGTTATAGGCTCCACAACGGTCATGTTGGTAGGCGCCTACGCTACTCGCAGGGCCACCTGTAGCTCCTCCAAATGAGCTCAGAGGGCCACCACGTGCACATGTCGACTGGTCATGGTGGCTTGTGCGGCTACATCCTTAGTCACAGCCCCCCGAGGCATAGCGAGGCCCGCTCCTTGCTGCCACTGAAGGGCCTCCAGAAAAGTGAGGCCCCTAGCGTCAGTCACAGCCAGGGTCATGGCTGGATCATCGGTGGCCATCGGACTCTCATTTTGGCCAATTGAGGGGCTGGCATCGGCGTAGCGTGAGCTTGGTCACGACAGCTGTCGGAGGATTAACTCCTGTCGCAGGGATCCTAAGAGACCCCTTTTTAGAGATTCGGTCGGGGGGATGATCCTGAATAAATTCGTCGGAGAAATGAATGAGAGTAAATGTAACGATTGGTGGTGGGGGAGATGACCTAGTGCAGAAAGAAGTAAATGCACCAGAATTTAGACAGGTTCGGGAAGCACGGGGGCGTAATACCCTACTCCTGTGTGGATGCAATAACTGTCCTGAGGAAGTCCCTCAAGGATGTTGCTGGTTACAAGAATATCGGCCTAACTAAGAGCTTGAGGCTCCTTGTTCTTCGGCAGGGAATGTCCCTTGTGCTTTGTGTTCGTCTATGGTTCGGTTTTTGTTGCTTGGGTGCTTGCGGTCTCTTGTTGGCTTGTCCATCGATTGGGTTGTGTTGTCTGATCCCCTCCTCTTCTGTGCTGCTGGCTCTTTTAAGCATCTGCCGGCCGAGACATGCCCCGAATGGGAAGGAGGGGGGCACAAGTTTCAAGACGCCATGACTGGGAAAGGCGTCATCATATCTTCTGGGTGAAGTGACTGAGGGGTGGAAAAAACGCCGCACGCCCGGTCACCTGTCACCACAAACACCATGGAAAGGGCCCACCGGGCAGCTGCAGAGCAACCCGGCGTGCCCGCCCTGTCTTGTTCCTCTGCCACAGCAGGGCGGCAGACGGAACGCCTTGATCCTTGCGATGTTATCCCGAGACAAGCCGGATGATACGGGACGGGACCCGTGCAATTAATAGCCCCACGCCTTCTCTGCCAAAACCTGGCAGGAACTGACACTGCGGCGGGAGCAGTTGGAGATGTCAGGCCACACACGCTCATTAAATGCGGCCTCGGACCTCTGACTGATGGAAACCTCATCAGCGGGCCCCTCGGGGGCCTTTCTGGGTCATCGGGGCACCAAGTGCTCGGGGGTACTGTTCACCTCCCCGAGCACTCTCTCCCGAGAATGCCTATCATTGTCCTCGTGGTACCGGGTGCTCGGGGGTACTGTTCACCTCCCCGAGCACTCTCTCCTGAGCACTCTCGCACGATCCTTCGAGGAACCGAGTGCTCGGGGGCTGCCACGTGCAGCCCCAAGCACTCTCTCCCGAGCACTCTTACGCGGATCCTCAGGGAACCGAGCGCTCGGGAGATGCCACACGCAGTCCCAAGCACTCTCTCCCGGAACTTAGCTCTTCTGATCGTCGGGGGACTAGGGCGCTCGGGGGTGACCGGGCACCTCCCCGAGCACTTTCTTCCCGGTACATAGACTCTGTGGATCATCGGGGAACTGGGGTGCTCGGGGACCAGTGACTGTGGCCCCGAGCACCTTCTCCTGGGACTTGAACTTTTCTCACCCCACAGGAGAGACCTCGCGGGATGGCACCATGTGGCGGATGGCTGGCCTGGCCTCGAGACTCAGGGACCCCCGGTTCTTGATACACCGACAGTAGCCCCCGGGCCTATGGGCAGGCGATGGCACGGAGACTGCGGATGGGCCCTTCATCGCGAATGAGGCCGAGGCCGGCGTGGACGCCACGTGGCCAGCTTTCAGAGGGTGGCCCCTTCGATTCGGGCCTTTGGTACGGCCCAACTGGGAGACGAATGGACGTGCGTCCACACAACTCCCGAAGGGCATGACAACGGGACGGGAGGCACGCGCGGCTGCCACGCAGATTGAGGAAAATACGCCTGGCAGCTGCTGACACCGCACGACCAGTGGGAGATTCGCCTGGCGGTTGCGTCGATCGAGGAAAACGTCCCGCCGAGTGCGCCGTGGCAGGAGACGTTTGAATTCTCTGAGGTATAAAAGGGGGAGGGGAGCGATCCGCCCCCCTCTTTACGCCATCTTGCGATCCTGCTCTTGCTTCTTACGCGCTCCTGAGCCCTTAGAATCCCTTAGGCGATCAAAGCACTTCTCTCCCTCCACCACCGAGACAAACTCCCCCTCCGACGAGATGCCGAGAGCCGAGGGAAGCCGCCGCGACAGGACTCCGGACAGCGTACTGCCGGAGTCTCGCTTGAGGAGCGAGGAGGCGGCGGAGAGGGTCAGGAAACTGCTGGTCCCCGAGGGCCAGCAGGGGGCCCTGAAGGTGACGCCGGCGAGCTTCCCGCCGGCGACGACCGACCCTGGGCGCATCGTCCTATTTACGTCCTTCGTGGCGGCGGGGCTGGTGCTGCCGTTTTCAACATTCTTTCTCCAAGTCCTCGAGACCTACGGCGTGCAGTTGGTGCATCTAAGCCCCAACTCAGTCGTCGTGCTGGCGGTGTTTGCGCACTTCTGCGAGATGTTCGTGGGAGTCACCCTACGATCGGCCGGGAAGAAGAGAGGGTACTCCACGGTGGCGTCGCGGGCTGCTGCAACCTTCGGCTACGGGACGGCATGGGGGAGCGGTACATCCCCCAGGTGCTGCGAAGCAAATGGGAGGAGTGGCGGCGGGACTGGTTCTACGTCGACGTCGACCCCCACGACCGCCTCGCCCTGCCGGAGGTGGCGGCGGAGCCCCAGAAATCGACATGGGAGGCATCACCGCCGCCGGACGCGAGGTTGGAGCCGGTCTTCGAGTGCATCAGTTTCCTGCGCGACGCCGGGCTGACCTCCGTGATGGTGGTGGCGGAGTTCCTGCGCTGTCGCCTGGCGCCCCTGCGGGAGCGGGCCCGGCCCTGCTGGCTCTACACCGGGCCCGAAGACATCACCCGGACCCAAATCGGAGCAAGCTGGGACCTGGGCCCGGTGGAGCTGAGGGGCATGCTCCGGGTGGTGACCGGCGGGGAGGACATGAGCCGGGCGGAGCTCCCGTGGAGGGAAATGACGCTCTGCGCCAACCCCGAGCGCACAACGATCTAGGCGAAGCTCCCAGAATTCAACGCCCAGGGGCTCGTCAACCGGCCGAGGAGCCGGAGCCCCGAGGCCAACGAGCTCTCTGGGTTGGATGAGGCGGCCAGCGAGGGGGCCGCGAGCAGTCCGGTGCGGACCGGTGGCCCGGGCGCCGCGAGCGGCGAGCCGCAGGCCAACGGTGGAGCCACTGCGGGCAGCAGCCGTCGCACCGGAGGACGAGGCACCGCCGACAGCGGAGCGGCGGTGGCGCCGGAGGACCGGGGGAAGCGCCCTCGGCTCTTCATTCCCGTGCCAGAGTCCCCGCCATCGCCATCGCCAGCGGTGGCATTCCCGGTTCTGGAGCCGCGCCTCGTTTGGATGGGGCCCGATCCGGCACCCGGAGACCGCGCGGCGGCCCCGCCGAGCCCTCGGCGAAAGAGGGTGAGGGAGGATTCCGGGCCGGCGCTGTCGGGCTCGGAGTTCAGGATCCCGGGGGCCAAATGGCAATACCGAGGGACCAAGACTACGTAAGTTTCATCCTTAACTCTATCTTGGGCGTGCTTCACCCGAACTAAGCTTCGGTTTTGATCTTCGTCTTTCTCCTGCAGGCCGCCTGCAGGGGCCGCTGAGGGACAGGGGCGGCTGGAGGCACCGAGGCTGGCGCCAGCCCCTGAGCCGAGCGCGCCGGCAGAGCCAGGGCTGGCAAGCACGGCGGCCGGGCCGAGGCCAGCGGACGTGGCGGCGGAGGCGGGGTAGACGGACGCGGCGGCGGTGCCGGAACTGGCGGACATGGTGGCAGAGCCGGAACTAGCGGGCGAGGGACCGGTGGATGCGATGGCCGAGAGGGTGCCGGCAGACGCGGTGACCGAGGCGTAGACGCGGCCGTCCCCCGAGCACTCGGCGCCGGTCGAACCTACCCCGGGCGTGCCGAGCCTGGGGCGGATGATGGTGTTGCAACCTTCGGGGACCCCGAACCCCTCGGAGGAGGCTCGCGGGGAACCCAGCGCCCAACCAGCGCCCGGCTAGCCTGCCGACCGCCTCCCGGTCGCGATCGAGAGCGTCCGAGTGGCGGTCGAGCAGCTGGGCGCGGCGGTGGATGGGGAGGTGGCGCAGCTTGAGGCGGAGCGCGCCACATTGGCCACGGAGAGGGCGCGGCTTACGACGCTTGGCGCTCCTTCGAAGCTCGGCTCGTCGCAGCGCGCGCCACCAACGAAGAGGAGCAAAGCACCATGGAGGAGGCCCGCGCGGAGGCCGTGCGGGAGCGGAAGTTTTTGGAGGATACCCGCGCGGAGATCGCGCGGGAGCGGGAGGTTTTGGAGAGCGCCCGCGCAGAAGCTGCGCGGGAGCGAGAAGACGCCGCCCGCCTAGCTGAGGCATCGCGGCAGAAGGCTACCGAGGCCCTTGCCAGGGAGAGGCAGGTGCAGGAGCGGGAGAAGGCGCTCGCAGGCCGCGAGAGGGCAGCGGAGGACCTCCAGGCTGACCTGACCCGTCAGGAGGGCGAGGTCAACCAGGCTCGCGCCGATTTCCAGCGTTGGGCAGGGGAGCTCTAGGACATCGAAGGGGACCTCCGACGCTGGGAGGAGGATGTCGCCATCCGGGAGTTCGACACCGAGATCACGGCGGTGGACCTGGGAGCCCGGGAGGACTTGCTGACCCACCGGGAGGGTGAGGCTGCCGAGGCGGCGGCGGCCGTCGCTGCCAGGGAGGAGCAGCTCGCTAAGCACGAGGCGAAGCTGACCGCCCGCGAGCGGGCCCTGTCCGAGATGGCAGCGTAGGTGAAGCAGGACGCCGGCCATGCGCCCGACACCGGCTCCTCTGGCGTGGCCGGGGGCCAGGGTCTCGAGGAGCAGCTGCGGATCGCGAAGGAGAAGCTCGAGGCTGCCTTTGTCGTGCGGGCCAACCTGAAGTAGATGTTGGAGGACACATTCCGGCGGATGCGGTGGTCCGTGGCGAGGGCCGGCCTTGGGCGACTCGTCGTGGAGACGAAGGGCGACGGTCCCGGCCGATTCGTCCTGGGATTCCAGCAGGCCTGTGAGCACCTCGAGGCGCTGCCCTGGGCCGTCCAGGAGCTTGCTGCCCGGGAAGGGCGCGGCTTGGCCCAAGCGGTGGCCGAGCACATCCTGGCCTGCTACCGGAGCAGAGACTCGAACTTCCCGCTGGAACCAGCTCGGGAAGGAGTAGTCGAAGCCGAGGGAGAGGCTACCCGGGAAGCGGTTCGGAGCACCGCAGCCGAAGTGGCGGCCGGATTCAGGGTGGGAAGTGCCGCCGCCGCCAGTCCCAGGGGGTGGCCGTGATGACTCCAACTCCGACGCCGACTCCGATTAGGCTTTTTGTAGTTTCTTCTTCTTTCGTTTTTCTTTGACTTGATGTAAGTACGGGAGTGATCCCTTAGAAATGCTTGTATTCCCTTTGTAAATATAATGGAAGCTTTTCTTCGGGCTCGCAACTCCAGTATTCTTGAGTACTTAGCGCTTCTTCTGATGTTTTACCATGATGCCCCGGGGTGTACTTAGTCGGTCCGATCCCGACCTTTCCATCCCCGAGAACGAAGTCGTTCCGACCGTCCTTCTCGGTGCGTTCAGCCCCCGAGCCCTCGCGAGTCCGCATCGACTAAGTCAAGAGACAAACACACGAACTTCCTTGCCCGGGAGATAGATCGATCCAGCACGGAACATGCCATGACCGGTGAACACTTTTCCATGTTGCGACCACTCAGTCAGCAGACCGGAGACACGTGGGGGCGGGAATGCGACGAAAAATCCTCATGGTTCGATGGTGCCCGGGCTTAAGACGGACCGGACCGAGCACCGACAGCCCGCCCCTGAGGCCTAGGCTCCGGACTACTCGAGCGGCTTGAGCGATAGGATTACCCAGGGCGCCCAGGGACTTGGTAGTGCTCGGGGCCCTTAAAAGCGGACCGAACACCACGACCACCATGAAAGACTTCGATCAGACATTACCGTGCGTACGGTACACCTTTCTACGGACCGTTCTGTCGTTCTAGGAAAAAGTGGACACACGGCAGGGTTTTGTGCGCGAGGAGACCATCTCACCGGGTAGATTAAAATACGAGGGCCCCCGAGGACGACTCGGGAACAAAATATTATTGAACTTAAGTTCGTCTGAATTTAACCACTCACCGAACAGCTGTCGGCCTTTCGGCCAACCGATCCAGGAGAGGCGTGCGCTCCGGGCTCGGGGTGGCCGGGGACTTGGTTCCCTCAGCCGGGGCGCCCGAGCATCAAGGGGCGCGCGAGGAGCCCGGGGTCGGGTGATCTCGACCACTCATGCTTAAGCGGTAGGACCACCCGAGGACCCTTGGGGCCGAGCAGCGACCTAGGCATCGAGGCCCTCGCAGTCGAGCTGCTTTCGCTTTAATTGTCGATCTGTGACTTAAGAGAGAATGGAGAAAATCCTTGTTTGGTGCGCTCTGTTAGTGCGGTACTTGTTACAGACTGCTCTCATTTTCGACCCGAGACCTCTCGAATACCCAGACCGGCGGACAAGAGCGGACAGAGGCATAACCCAGAGGTCCTATGGTTCGGTGGCGCCCGGGTATGACAGACCAGACCGAGCACCGACAGCCCACCCCTGGGGCCTGGGCTCCGGACTACTCGTGCAGCTCGAGCGATAGGATTACCCAGAGCACCCAGGGACTCGGTAGTGCCCGGAGACCTGCCACGACACCGAACACCACAGCCTACCACATCAGACGTAAGTCAGCAGCAGCTGCCCGAGCGCATACCGATCGGGATTCTTTTATCAGCGGGGAAAATGAGAGAGCAAACTTTTCTCGCACAATCGAGCATCTCACCAGACAAATTAAATATATGGAATCCAGAAAAGCGAAATTGACACACAATTGTATTTCAACATTCATACTTAATTGATAATTTTTTACAAGGTTGGATGACTTACCCAGCTAGTGGTAGCCCCCAATCAACTTGGGCGGGGGGGGGGGGGGGGGGGAAGCCCCCGGCCTGGTTGACCTGAGCCACGAGCATGGCCATCTACGGGTAGAACTTGCGCAGGTGCTCGATGTTCCACGGGTTGGGGAGCGGTTGCCCGTCTTCTGTAGCCAGCCTGAAAGAACCTTCTCGCGGGACCCCGATCACGGTGAATGGACCTTCCCACATAGGGGATAGTTTATTCCTTCCTTCGCGTGACTGGACGCATCGGAGAACTAGGTCCCCCACCTCAAGAGACCGGGCCTAGACATGGCACTGATGGTAGCGCCGCAGACTTTGCTGGCAACGAGCCGCCCGGACGGCGGCACGCCGCCGGCGCTCCTCCAAGTAGTCGACGTCGTCGCGCCTCTACTGCTCCTGTTCCCCTTCAGAATAGGCGTGCACCCGAGGGGAGCCTAGAGTGAGCTCGGAGGGGAGGACCGCCTCAGCGCCGTACACGAGGAAGAATGGAGTCTCCCCGGTGGCGCGGCTTGGCGTGGTCCGATTAGCCCATAGCACGGCGGGCAGCTCGTCCACCCATGCCTTCCTGTGCTTTGCGAGCACGTCATAGGTCCGGGTTTTGAGGCCCCTCAGTATCTCCGCGTTGGCGCGCTCAACTTGCCCGTTACTCCGAGGATGAGCGACGGAGGCGAAGCAGAGCTTGATGCCGAGGTCCTCGCAGTAGTCCTCGAACAGGACACTTGTGAACTTGGTGCCGTTGTCGGTGATGATCCGGTTCGGGACACCAAAGCGACTGGTGATGCCGCGGATCAACTGGAGCGCCGTGTTCTTGGTCACCTTGATGACTGGGACCGCCTCCGGCCACTTGATAAATTTGTCGATGGCGACGTAGAGGTACTCATAGCCCCCGATTGCTCGGGGGAATGGGCCCAAAATGTCCAGCCCCCAGACCGCGAAAGGCCATGACAGGGGGATGGTGTGAAGAGCCTGAGCTGGCTGGTGAATCTACTTTGCGTAGAACTGGCACGCTCTGCAGCGTCGAACCTGCTCGGAAGCATCCTGGAGGGCTGTAGGCCAGTAGAAACCTTGCCGGAAGGCCTTCCCGACCAGCGTGCGGAACGATGCATGGCCACCGCACTCGCCCTCGTGGATCTCAGCGAGAAGCTCGCCGCCTTCTGCCCGAGAGATGCATTTCAGGAGAATACCGCCTGCGCTACGCCGGTAGAGATCCCCATCTACTATGGCATAGCGTTTGGACTGCCGAGCAACTCTTTCGGCAGACGCCTCATCCCCGGGAAGGAACTTTTCCTTCAAGTACCCTCGGATGTCGTCCATCCACGAGGCATCTTGAGAACATTCAACCAGTGCAGCGCACTCACCGGACGGCGGCACCCTGACAAGGCTTCCCACTGAGGGCACCGCCGGGGTCCCCTGAATTAAGTTCGAAGTTTCCCCTTCGTCCTGTTCGGCAGGCAGGACGGAAGGCCGTGTGAGTCTTTCTTCAAAGACTCTGGCAGGGACGCGCGCACGGGAGGAGGCTAGGCGGGAGAGCTCGTCGGCCAGAGCATTGTCGCGGCGAGAGATGTGCCGCAGCTCCAGGCCATCGAAGCGCTTCTCCAGCTTCCTGACTACTGCCACATACGCCGCCATTTGAGGATCCGTGCACTGGTACTCTTTGGATACCTAGTTGACCACCAGCTGGAAGTCTCCTTTGACCAGGAGGCGATGAATCCCGAGGCCCACCGCGGCTCGGAGGCCAGCGACGAGACCTTCATATTCCGCCATGTTGTTGGATGCGCGGAACTGCAGCTGCACGACGTACCGGAGTTCTTCACCTGTTGGGGAGGTGAGAACCACTCCGGCCCTCATACCTTTCAGCGAGAGGGAACCGTCGAAGTGCATGATCCAGTATCCGGGCGCATCGTGCCCGGGATATGCAGAAATTTCTTCTGGGACGACCTCGGGGACGGGTGTCCACTCTGCCACGAAGTCAGAGAGTGCCTGGCTTTTGATTGCCTGGCGACTGACAAAGTACAGGTCAAACTCCGCCAGCTCCACCGCCCACATGACAACACGCCCAGTGCCTTCTCGGTTCCGGAGGATAGGTCCCAGTGGATACGTGGTGACCACCGAGGCCTTGTGCGCTTGGAAGTAATGGCGCAGCTTCCGGGAAGCGATGAGCACGGCGTAGAGCAGCTTCTAAGCCTGGGGGTACCTTGTTTTGGCCTCCCAGAGGACTTCACTGACGAAGTACACCGGTCGTTGTACCCGGCGGGCCCGGACAGCGGCCTCACCCGAGGGGCTGTCGCAGCCCCCAGGCTCGGCAGCGTGGTCGGGGCTGACCGGGTGTTCGGGCTCTACTCCCTGGTGGGGAGGAACCGAGTGCTCGGGCTCGACCCCCTACTCGGTGGGAGCCAAGTGCTCGGGCTCGACCCCCTGCTCGGGGGGACCTGCGAGGACGGGTGAGTGCCCGGGGGCGGCCAGGAGCTGGGACCCAGCACCTGGCCCCGCGCACTCGTCGCGCTCCACCACCAGCACCATGCTCACAACCTGAGGAGTGGTCGATACGTAGAGTAGTAGTGGCTCGGCCTCCGGCGTCCAGTCAAAGTGACCGGTCTTCTTCAGAAGCTTGAAGAGGGGGAGCCCCCGCTCCCCAAGTTTGGAGATGAAGCGCCCGAGGGCCTCCATGCAGCCGGCGAGACGCTGGACCTCCTTGAGTCGAGCCGGGGGTCGCATCTGCTCGATGGCCCGGATCTTCTCTGGATTGGCCTCAATTCCTCGGCTGGAAACCAAGAAACCGAGGAGCTTGCCCGCGGGTACCCCGAAGACACACTTCTCGGGGTTGAGCTTTAGGCGGGTAGTGCAGAGACTGTTGAAAGTCTTGGCAAGGTCGTCGAGTAAGGTGGCGCGGTCTCGGGACTTGACCACGAGATCGTCGATGTAGGCCTCGACGTTGCGACCAACCTGCGAATCAAGGGTGATGCGAATGACGCGCTGGAAAGAAGACCCAGCATTGCGCAAACCAAAAGGCAATGACATATAACAATAAGTCCCCACCGGGGTGGTAAAAACAGTTTTTTCTTCATCCTCTACGGCCATGCGAATCTGGTGATACCCAGAGTTTGCATCTAAAAAACACAAAAGATCACATCCCGCGGTTCCATCTACAATTTGATCTATGCGAGGCAAGGGAAAAGGATCTTTAGGGCAAGCCTTATTTAGGTCGGTGTAGTCCACGCACATGGGGAGCTTATCGTTGGCCTTCAGGACGATAACTGGATTCGCCAGCCACTCGAGGTGGAGGACTTCTCGGATAAATCCGGCGTCAAGGAGCTTGCTGGCGCTCACGCGCCTGCCGCCGGACCTTCTGCTTCACCGGGCGTGCGTCCGGGCGCACAGCCAAGTGGTGCTCGATCACCTCCCTAGGGATCCCGGGCATGTCGGACGGTTGCCATGCAAACACGTCAACGTTAGCCCAGAGGAAGGTGACGAGCGCGCTTTCCTATTTGCCGTCCAGGTCGCCACCGATGCGGACGACCTGGGAGGAGCCTTCGCCCACCACGACCTCCTTCGTAGGA
The DNA here is from genome assembly GCF_958298935.1 of Phragmites australis. NCBI lineage: Eukaryota > Viridiplantae > Streptophyta > Magnoliopsida > Poales > Poaceae > Phragmites > Phragmites australis. The sequence goes on from NC_084929.1 coordinate 16,875,101, forward strand.
ATAGAGGCGTCGGCGGCGAGTCGGGGTTTGGATGAAGAGGATCCTGGGCCCCCTGTGCAGCCTTCGACCTCAGCCTAGGCTGAGACCAAAGCCATGTACGACTGCTCGGCGCAGGAAACGGCACCGCCGGAGTCGGCGATCACGGAGATGGGGCCTGCTGGGCCCAACATCTTGACCGTGAGATACGTGTAGTGCGTGGCCACCATGAATTTGGCGAGCGCCGGACACCCGAGGATGGCGTTGTAGGGGAGGGGGGCTCCGCGACGTCGAAGAGGACGTTCTCCGTGCGGAAGTTGTCCCGACTCCCGAAGGTTACGGGTAGCTCGACCTGCCCGAGGGGCAGGGAGTGCCCGGGTGTCACTCCGTAGAATGGAAGCGACAGCTTTAGGCACCTGGAGGTCACCTGCAGCTTTTCAAAGGCCTCATTGGAGAGGAGGTTGAGGCATGCGCCCCCATCGATCAGCACTCTACCGACCTTGATATTGCAGATGGTGGGGGACACTACCAAAGGTAGTCGCCCCATGCATGCAGTACTGGAGGGGTGGTCGGCTATACTGAACATGATTGGAGCGTCCGACCACCTCAGGGCCCTGGCGGCCTCTTCGCTCGGGGTCACCGAGCATACCTCGCGCCGCATGGTCTTGATGCCACGCCGCGAGGAAGGCGTGTAAGCGCCTCCGTCGATGAAGGCGACGGCATGCTCGGGTTCCTGGAAGCCGAGCTCGGCGTTGCCGGGGGCGGCCTCAGCATCGCCTCCCCCGCGGGACTCGTCGCGCTCCCGCTGGCGCTGCTCCCGTACGACACTTTGTGAGATCGTGCCATCTAGTCTGGTGGATGGGGCACCATTTGCCTGGCTCGGGCCCCGCGGGAGCGAGGGCCCTCGCTGGAGCGGGAGCCCGGGCGGGTGCCGGGGCTCTTGCGGGTGCTGGCGCCCTTGTAGGCGCTGGGGCCCTCGCGGGAGCCAGAGCCCTAGGAGGGGCCCTGGCCGGGGCTCTCGTGGGCGCGGGCCGTCTGTCGGCGCCGCCCGGTGTTCTTTCCGGCGGTCGGGCTCTTGGGCCGGCCTATGGGTGGGGCCCTGGGCCGGTTCAACAGAAGCGGCTTCGCGCTTTCTTCTCTTTTTCTTTTCCTGCCTGTCGGAGCGGGAAGAACTTGGTTGGTCGGCGGCGGGGCACGGAGCATGCCATGCCCGGGCCTCCGCCGCCTTGGCGCACTTGTCGGCCAGTGCGAAGAGTTCCGCAATGGTTTCGATTTCGTGCGTACCTAGCTTTTCAAGCATCCGCTCGTCGCGGACGCCCTGCCGGAAGGCGACGATGACAGCATGGGGGCTATCCACGGGATGGTATTACGGACCTGGCTGAAGCACTGAATGAAGCGCCGCAGCGTCTCCCCCTCCTGTTGCTTGACGGCGTGGAGGTCGCACTCCAAGCCGGGGCGCATGAACGTGCCCTGAAAATTAGACACAAACTGGTGGCAGAGGTCATCCCAGGAGCTAATAGATCCTGGGGGTAAGTTCATGAGCCAAGAACTGGCAGAGCCCCTCAAGGCAACATGGAAATAATTTGCCATCACCTTTTCAATGCCACCGGCTGCCTGGACGGCCGTAGTGTATATTTGGAGGAACTCAACGGGGTTGATGGACCCGTCGTACTTCTCCGGCAGCTTAGGGCGGAACTTGGAGGGCCATTTGACCCGTCGGAGCTCACTAGAGAAGGCACGGCAGCCGGTGCCGTACCCCGTGGCGCGGGTGGCGTTCCTTGGCGGTGAACGCCGGTGAGACGGGGAATCCTGGCGATCATGGGCCGGAAAAGAGGAAGCCTGGTCCTCAGCCTTGGCCTCCTGCCGGATCTCCCGCAGGCGCTCGAGAGTGACGCGCGCATCTTCGTGGCCCCTCCGCTCGTTGAGACGCAAGCGGAGGTCCTAGGCTTCGGACGCGGCCAGGGGGGTGGCTCTCCGCCTGGAGGCCCCCCGGCCCATGCGAACGTTGCCCGTTGATGGGCCGGTTCTGGCGGCGCCACGCTGGGTGGTGGCACGAGAACTCTCGGCCAGCACCTGGCGGCGAGCAGTGCCAACCAGGGCAGCGACTTCTTGGATCCAGCGGCCCTCCGGGGTTTCCGGAGTCGCCTGAACAGGCGGATGCCTGAGGAGAGCGTGCGTCGCAAGCAGCGCGCTCTCGGGGCTGGCCTCGCTGAAAGCGAGCCTACGCCGGAGAGGCACCCGGCGCTGTCCAGAGACGGACCTGGCGGCCGGAGTTTCAACCATCAGCTGGGGGTCGGATGGTGCACTGGCGGCGGCGACGGCGGCCCTGCTGGGCCCAGCGTCTTGGTCCCCTTAGGAAGGGAACGCCGCGCGTGCAGATCGCGGCTGCTGCTGGGACGCAGCAGCGGCTTGGGCCTCCTGTTCGAGGGGCTGCATTTCCTCGCTGGAACTGGAGCCAGAACGCTGGAGGCGGTGTCCACCGGCCATTTTTTCTGTGGAAGAAAACAAACAAACAGATTCAGGGATGTTCCCCCCTACCTGGCACGCCAGCTGTCAGAGGATTAACTCCTGTCGCAGGGATCTCGAGAGACCCCTTTTTAGAGATTCGGCCGGGGGGATGATCCTGAATAAGTTTGTCGGAGAAATGAATGAGAGTAAATATAACGACCGGTGGTGGGGGAGATGACCTAGTGCAGAAAGAAGTAAATGCACCGGAATTTAGACAAGTTCGGGCCGCACGGGGGCGTAATACCCTACTCCTGTGTGGATGCAATAACTGTCCTGAGGAAGTCCCTCAAGGATGTTGCTGGTTACAAGAATATCAGCCTAAGTAAGAGCTTGAGGCTCCTTGTTCTTCGGCAGGGACTGTCCCTTGTGCTTTGTGTTCATCTATGGTTCGGTTCTTGATGCTTGGGTGCTTGCGGTCTCTTGTTGGCTTGTCCGTCGATTGGGTTGTGTTGTCCGATCCTCTCCTCTTCTGTGCTGCTGGCTCTTTTAAGCATCTGCCGGCTGAGACATGCCCCGAACGGGAAGGAGGGGGCACAAGTTCCAAGACGCCATGACTGGGAAAGGCGTCATCATATCTTCTGGGTGAAGTGACCAGGGGGTGGAAAAAACGCCGCACGCCCGGTCAGCTGTCACCACAAACGCCCTGGCAACGGGCGCCATGGAAAGGGCCCACCGGGTAGCCGCAGAGCAACCCGGTGTGCCCGCCCTGTCTTGTTCCTCTGCCACAGCAGGGCGGCAGACGGAATGCCTTGATCCTTGCGATGTTATCCCGAGACAAGCCGGATGATACGGGACGGGACCCGTGCAATTAATAGCCCCACGCCTTCTCTGCCAAAACATGGCAGGAACTGACACTGCGGCGGGAGTAGTTGGAGATGTCAGGCCACGCACGCTCATTAAATGCGGCCTCGGACCTCTGACTGATGGACACCTCATTGGCGGGCCCCTCGGGGGCCTTTCTGGGTCGTCGGGGCACCGAGTGCTCGGGGGTATTGTTCACCTCCCCGAGCACTCTCTCCCGAGAATGCCTATCATTGTCCTCGGGGTACCGGGTACTCGGGGGTACTGTTCACCTCCCCGAGCACTCTTGCACGATCCTTCGGGGAACCGAGTGCTCGGGGGCTGCCACGTGCAGCCCCGAGCACTCTCTCCCGAGCACTCTTACGCGGATCCTTGTGGAGCCGAGCGCTCGGGAGCTGCCACACACAGCCCCGAGCACTCTCTCCCAGAACTTAGCTCTTCTGATCGTCGGGGGACTAGGGCGCTCGGGGGTGACCGGGCACCTCCCCGAGCACTTTCTTCCCGGTACTTAGACTCTATGGATCATCGGGGAACTGGGGTGCTCGTGGACCAGTGACTGTGGCCCCGAGCACCTTCTCCCGGGACTTGAACTTTTCTCACCCCACAGGAGGGACCTCGCGGGATGGTGCCATGTGGCGGATGGCTGGCCTGGCCTCGGGACTCAGGGACCCCCGGTTCTTGATACACCGACAACAACCATGTGGACTTTCACACCAGCATGGCCGGGGAGTCGACCGCCTGGGCCGCCACCGTGACCATCTTCTTCTTTGGTGGCATCCTATCTCTCCTAGTGCTTCTACATGTATTCTCTCCTCACGGACAGCGCTAGCTATTGGGAAAATAAAATGTCTTCCATGAACAATGTGCGGCAAGAGAAAATTCACTGGAATGGCTCAAGCTTAGAGGAGAAGTGCAGATGGATAGAACACCACTCATTTCCAGGGAAATCTGCCCCCTTGGCTCGGTGGCCAAGGGTTTGTATTTATACTGTTATCCATAGTCTAAATGTACAAATATGCCCATATGAGACTGATAGAGATACAAGTTGTTTAATGTATCACAAGGTATAGGGACAACCCCATCATTCATGGCTACGGCTGGTGAGACGGTTGTCCTAGTGGTTGGTCATTTATTCCAACGTCGCACTGCACCAGCTTGTCAAGCGGCCACCTCTTGCCCCATCGTGTTAGGCGGTGACCACTTGACTGGTATTAAATGCCGACCATTTGGCTGTAAGTGGGGGGCGACCCACGGGGCCCCTCCTGATTGATCTTTCTGAAGAGCCGATGTCTCTTGGTTTAGGAGGGGCCCGTAGGCATGGCCTTCGGGACCCCTCCGAAGCCATGGGGTCCCAGAGGGGTCCTGAGCTTGATGATCCTCGAGCCTAAACTGGCCAAGCCAAGGGGACGTCAGGGGTCCTTGATGGAAACCCCCCAACAACATGTCATAGGGTGTGAGCGATCAAGATGGAATTTTTTGCTCCTTGATAATGGGAGAGATATCTCTGGGCCCCTAGAGATAGTTGGATTAGAAAAGGGCATGGCCATGCTAATATGATTAAAGAGTTAACCATGATGAATCGACTACTTGATCGAATAAATGGTCGAGCTATCACAAGGATGGCATGTATCTTGTCTTGACCTTGACTGGTATCGTGAGGTGAAGGGATCGGTGCATGTGTATATCAAGATTCAATCAATATGATCTTTTTATATATTAGGGAGTCAACATGTCCTACTAGGGACCACTATTGATTTCAGTTTGTAAAGGGTTTTCGAGTCGTAGTTGTTTGTACATGAACCTAACGGGTCACATACTTAATAGGTTAGAACATAACATATGAATTGGATTAGTATATGGGTTTGATTGGATTGTGATCCATGTGATGTTAGAGTCCTAAAGGGCTTCCAACGTAGGAGCCCATTAGCGAGCTATATATAAGGAGATGCGTGGTGTGGGGCGTGAAGAGGTGAGCCACTCCAAAGCCCTAGCCACAACCCTACACACGATCTCCCAAAACCCTAGCCGTATGCATGGTGCTAGCACATCGGCGCTCAGTGATCCTGCCCAGTATGTGTGGATACCGTAGAGGCGTTGCTGCTATTATGGCGCTGATCTCCTCAGCATGAAGATTGCGACGCTTCTGTCTGGCTGGTCGAGGACCTACTCGGTTGGTCGACAAGCTGGTCAACATACCTGCTCGCCTGGTCATGGAGCATGACGCGACCACTCGGAGCTGGTTGAGGACGCTAGAGACCTGCTCGAGGAAATAGTCGAGGAACTGGATGAGAAGCACAACCACCTATCAGAGCTAGTCGAGGAGCGTGACCACCTATGTGGGGCTGGTCGCGGATCTGATCAAGAAGCTGCTCAAGGAGTTTGAGGCACATGACGTTGGATCGATCTACTCCAACTCTTCTTTCGCTGCACTACACATCAAGTGGTAACGATTTATGATCTCCTAGTTGCATGATTTTCTAGGTGAATACGGTAGAGTAGTGTAGCCAACCCGTTTCCCAACAAACACGACATAGAAAACGCTATTGACGCCCGTCCGAAGAGCTAGAACTGGGTTTTCACCTAGAAAACCCCCCATGAGGTGGAGGGTGGGAGCACCACAATGACAGCTTAATGGCCATGGCCGGAACCAACAAAAAGCTGGGCAAGGCTTTCGCTCAGAGCCTACGCACCCCACCAGCTGCACAGACAAAGAGGATGCCAACCCTACTAAGGGAAGTCGTGCCGCCACTGCACCCCAGCCAACCCGCTACGTGGATTTCAGCGACAGCGAGCAGCACCTGGCCACCCACGCGTGGGTCCTGCTATCGGCGCATGGATCCAACCACCGATGCCATTATCCTATGGGCGGTGCGTGGATCTAGCCGCCCAAATGCAGATCTATCGACGGCGCGCAAATTTGGCTGTCCACATGCAGATCTTATCAGCGACTTGTGGATCCCATCGGCAGCGTGTGGATCCAGCCTCACCTGCAACCACACGGTCGCCACCACTAGAACCTATAAGAGAAAAAAGGAGGTGCAAAGGGAGGGAGAGAAGCCGCTACGATGGCTGCTTGGCTCTGCCATTGGCCGTCGCCACCACCGGTAACTCTATATATTGATCATCGCCGCCGCCATTGCTTTCCACGGTGGTGGGAACGGTAATGATCAATATAGAGTTTACTAGCTCTCGACTATATATGTGTTTATATGCGTTGCAACCACAAGGAAATACCACTTATTTGAGCATGAAACACTTAAAAGTTCTCTTAACTAACTGATCAATATGTCAAAACTAGAAATTTGAAGGGAAAAGAAAAGCTCAGTTTTGTCCCATCGCCACTATCACAGCCACTGGGTCCCACCCATCCGTCCGTCCATTTCCCATTCGAGCTGAAAGCCTGAAACCCACCCCTGGCGAGCCGTGGGGACACGCCACACGACTCTCTCGTCCGTGCCCGGCCCCACACGGCCTTGCCTTCCCGGAACCCCCACGTCGCCGCCTCGGCTGACCGGTCAAACCGCACGAGCTTTGACACAGACACCTCGCGTCAAACCCCCTCCTTCCTAGAAGCACCCCAATTCCACCACGTTCACATTCATTCTCCAATCCCACTGATGCCTAGACCCCACATATTTGTAGCCCCACATATCCGTGAAGCCGAAATTTAATAATCGTCCCACCATCGCCGCTGCCGGCGCTTTACCCCGCCGTGGCCCCAGTTAGCGCACCCACAACTGGCCGCTACTTAATGCGGCGCCAAGCCACCAAGCAACCACTCCCGTCCGCCTCTCCTCCCCGTATCGTCTCGTCTCCTCCGCTGCTCTGCTCTGCGCTGCTCCGCTCGCCATGGCGTCCTCGACGGGGAGCTTGGAGCACGGGTTCACGTTCACGCCGCCGCCCTTCATCACCTCCTTCACCGAGCTGCTCAGCTCCGGCGCAGCCGACATGCTCGCCGGCACGGAGGAGCGGTCGCCGAGGGGGCTGTTCCCGCGGGCCAGGAGCGGCAACGGCGTGCCCAAGTTCAAGTCCGCGCAGCCGCCCAGCCTGCCCCTCTCGCCGCCGCCTATGTCGCCGTCGTCATACTTCGCCATCCCGGCCGGGCTCAGCCCCGCCGAGCTGCTCGACTCCCCGGTCCTCCTTACCTCCGCCTCTAACATCTTGGCGTCTCCGACCACCGGTGCGATCCCGGCGCAGAGGTACGACTGGAAGCGGGCCGCCGATCTGATCACCTCCCAGCAGGAGGAGAGCAGAGCAGCAGGCGGCTTCTCCGACTTCTCTTTCCACACGGCCGGCTCCAACGCCATGGCCACGCCGACAACTTCCTTTCCTTCCTTTAAGGTAACAACACACACAGATCCATTCGTGATTAACTGGCTCAAGCTAGCTGTGAGACTGTGACATATTCCAGTATGTAGTAGTAGTAGCTCACACTCACATGCGTGGTTGTGCAGGATCAGCAGGTGGAAGCGGTGAGCAAGAGCATCGTCGCCTCGAGCAACAAGAGCAGCGGCGGCAACAGCAACAACAAGCTTGAGGACGGGTACAATTGGAGGAAGTACGGGCAGAAGCAGGTGAAGGGGAGCGAGAACCCGCGGAGCTACTACAAGTGCACCTACCATAGCTGCTCCATGAAGAAGAAGGTCGAGCGCTCCCTCGCCGACGGCCGCATCACGCAGATTGTCTACAAGGGCGCGCACAACCACCCCAAGCCGCTCTCCACGCGCCGCAACTCCTCTTCTGGCGTGGCAGCCGGCGTGGCGGAGGACCAAGCCAACAGCCTCTCCGCGGCGGGCTGCGGGCCGGAGCACTCCGGCGCGACGCCTGAGAACTCCTCCGTCACGTTCGGCGACGATGAGGCGGAGAACGGGTCGCAGCGGTGCGACGCCGACGAGCCCGATGCCAAACGCTGGTAATTTGATCATATGATTCACAATTCAAGATAGCACCTTATATGTTTATGATTGAATTGCTGGCGTATTGGATAGTTGGATTCATATATGCATGCGCGTAATTGATATCAGGAAGGAGGACACTGACAACGAGGGCAGCTCTGGCGGCGCCGGCGGCAAGCCGGTGCGGGAGCCGAGGCTGGTGGTGCAGACGTTGAGCGACGTCGACATACTCGACGACGGCTTCCGGTGGAGGAAGTACGGGCAGAAGGTTGTCAAGGGCAACCCCAACCCAAGGTGAGAATCGATTAATGATTAATTACCTTGTATCACTACCAGTGTATGTACGTAACTCGACCAAGAACTCATGCGATTTTGATTGGAATCTGTTCTTGTGTTAATTCATACGGCGAGCTCAATCTAACCGTGTCATCTTTATTCTGATCATCAGGAGCTACTACAAGTGCACGACGGTGGGTTGCCCGGTGCGGAAGCACGTCGAGCGCGCGTCGCAAGACCAGCGCTCGGTGATCACCACCTACGAGGGCAAGCACAACCACGACGTCCCCGTCGGCCGCGGCGCCGCCAGCCGCGCACCAGCGCCGGCGCCGGTCTCCGACGCCACGGCAGCGATGGGCCAGGGCCATCAGCCGTACACCCATGAGATGCTCTGCAATTCAGGCGCCGGGGCCGGGTACGGCAGCTACGGCGGCGGCGCGTTCCAGCAGCGCACCAAGGACGAGCCGCGGGACGACTTTTTCGTCGAGTCGCTCCTCTGCTAGCCAAGCGAAGCGCAGCGAGAGTCCACCTCTCCACTCTACGGCCGGTGTACGCGTACCGCCGTGCCTGACGCGTATGGGCTTTTGTTGCATATACACATATACGCTATGTACACACGTAGGTCTTCAGCTAATTAGAAAAGAGATTTGTTGATTCATTGCACCGACAGTAGAGAACGTACGTACTCAGGGGGCAAAAATCAAAAAATAAGCAACAAATATTATCGTATTTATCAAAATAGATAATATATCGGTGTATTTATAAATCTAGTATTTATATTTGGTACTATAAATATCAAAAAATCGATTCCGGATCTAAGGTATTGAAAACTCCTGTATTCGACATCTGAGGTGTCGAATACAATATTATTCAACGTATTCGGTACTTTAGTGTCAAAACTCTATGTACCGAATACGGTGAATAGAACCGTATTCGGCACCTGACCAGCTGCTCACGTCGCGTTGGGTCAGCGCTTTCGGTGCGCTGGTCGTGTCGAGTCACGTCATTTTATTTTTGTCGTTCTTTTAACTCCCGTGTTATTCTGTTTCGCAATTAAAATATTAGCGGACTAGTTTTGTAGCACAATTTAGTTTTATCAAGACACGAGCGAATAAATAAAGAAAAGAACTGAATGAGTATGTGTAAATTTATTTCTAACGTAATTTTCTCAATATTTTGTTATTTATTTAATCTATTTGTGTAGATTACTTTTTAGGAAGTAACGTCGGTAGGATACAAAATCTAATTTTTCAAACAATAATAGTTATGAAGTACGATTATCATATAATTTTGTATAGATATTACGTACACTGATAAATATTATATGTGATATGGGGTTTTTTGTCGTTACGTGAATGGACCCTAACCATAAAGGGATGACGACAACAAATATTGGTACGTACGGTACGCATAAAGACTAACTTAATAGCATATCGCTGCTAAACCAAACATACCTTAGAGAATAAAAATAGACCGAATTATAATAGATGCTCTCTACTGAGTGCACCTAGGATATTTGCCCATTCGTATGGCATCAGAGCGGTGGGCCCTCTCCCTCTTCCTTTCCCTCTCTGCCTCACGTGCCTCAGCCACGACGCGCTCCTTGACTGCCTTCCTCATACACTCCTCCTGACACTTGAGCTGTAGTTTCTCCGGTTGTTGCTCGTACTCCCGGCATTCGTATGTTTTCCTCATCCACTGCATGCTCATGTCGACCAACCACTTCTGGTGCGTATTTTACTCCATGTCCAGCCATGCTATGAAGTTACAGATAGATGGAGGAGACTGGACAAATGAAATAAGAGGGTAGATTAGTAAGACAATGTATGAAATTATACGGGAAGTGCCACATTAGTGATATACGTCGCTATACCGGTGGGTACTCGTATGGTCCATATCGAGGCTTTGTTGTGGTGGTAGTTGGAACATATAAAGAAGTGTAGGCCATAGGTGTAGGAGATGTCCTGTGATTCACGAAGCCTACAAGGGTCGCCATAGAAGCACATCGACGGTTCGATCCCTGGATGAAAATATCCCAATGTTTTCTGGATGGGCTTGGTGAAGCTTAGTCTATCCATGGATGAGTGTAGCGTTATTTATGATGGCTAAGGGCTGATGCTTGAACTGAGTGCATGGGCTTGGCTGGGGGTTGGAGCATTGGATCCCTAGAAAAACTAGAAAAATTATGGCAATGATGCTTAGCATAAATTCCCTATAAAAGTTATTGTTTTGGTGTAGTCATTTCATTCTGTAAAAGTTCAGCAATGAGTTATTGTTGCCTCTGTACGGAGGTATAGAATTCTACTGGAGTGGGGGAGTTAGAGTCGAAAAGAGGATTCCTCGTTTTTCTTATGAAAGCATTCCCTGTGGAAGCTGTTGATTTTGAGGGGATGTAGAAGTAACATCTATCTCTTTGATGTTAATCCAAATTCGAAGCTTGCTTTAAGGATTCATCCCAAAGCAAGCACAACCCGAGGTTAAAAGGTTCATACAATCACATTGTTGATTTTAGAGTCGCAATTAATGTTAGTCCTAAGGTGCTAGTGATACATTGGCGTGTCAAAAGCCCGAGTTCACAAATAACTTTCATATGTTAGAAACAATTTGTGATTGGATAGTATGTTAATATAATAAGCTTACCATCACATTGATTAGACAAATAGTTCACAAATAGTTCCTAAACAAAATAAATAGTCATGCTTGTCATTTGCATAGTTTATAGTACATAGATGTTGAATACCTAGATCATGTCAAGATGACGGAGGAAAGTGGCGACGCAAATTAGCGGAAGAATGCCAGTTGCCAATCAATGCTATAAAGGTAAGATGATTGTCGTCTCTGAGGTGGTAACGGAAAGTTGTAAGGATGGGTACCAGCAAATCCATCATCATTTTCAGGGTCACCAATATTCTCCGAAGATGGAGGCCTCGGAGGGAGGGGTTGTTGTGGCATGAAATCATCGCCGTCGTCATCCTGAGCTATCACGGTAATAGCAGGTCTTATTTCCTTGTCGGTTGTACGCCATCTCGATATGGTATGTGAATGTTCTCTTACAATGATCATTGAACCTTCTCCTGTATTACTACTAGAACGTCAAGGCATTGGGGGCATGAAATCATCAACCTCGTCGTCCTCGTCATTTTGTAGATGAGTAGTAGAGGGCACCCCTGTACCCCTTAAGTTCGCTGATCGTAATTGTCTTCTACGCGAACCAGGAATAACACCCCCACCGAAGAGCATATACATCACCAAGAAGTTTGTGATGTCTTTGTTGATCAACTATACGTCTTCTGGGAACACCTAACACAACAGAGGAGCATTTGAATCAATGGAAAAAAGATAAGTAGGGTGAGCACAGAGGAAATTACGAACCTGAATGTGGGATGCATACTGGTCGAGTAACATCACTATTGTTCTTTGCCTCCTAGAGAAACCTAGAACCGAAAGATGGTCGGCCAGTTCGCACACTCTGAGATATGTTTGACGCTGCTCGTGGAAGAGGGCCCTAAGGTTCTCGGTGGTTATATATTGGAGCGGAGCGGTTAACACAAAACATAAAGGTCTTACGTGCAATTTGGCCACGTCTTGGATTAGCTTACTCTGCTTAAAGGGATCATCCTTTCCTTTACGCACAACCTACATTGAGGCATTAAGTGCTATATAGATCGTTATAGGTGTCTATGGAAAACCTGTACTCGAAGATCTCGCCATAGATTTTTTGATCCTTCACTGTAACGTTATGACTCTGTACCAAAGCACAAATCCCTGATTATTTAAGAAATATTAAACAAGTATTAAATATCACAATTATTTGACAAATATAACATAAATTGTGTGCCTGAATTATTTGAAAAATATTATATAAATTAAAAATAATTAAATTAACAATACAGTGAATAATACATAATAAGAATGAGTATGATAATAAATTTAATAATGCATGTGTCGTTAACAAGTACAAGTGCACCAAATAAGTGCACCAACGACTCAATGACTATGACATCGCACGCAATCCTCAGGAGTGTACGCATCTGGTGGGTATGTGGCCCTCATCCCAGCTGCCTGCACTGGCCCCTACATCGTATTCCATTGCTCGTCATCATCAATGTCCTACCCTATGGGACACCCACCGAACGTGTATCCTACCCCGCTAACTTTGTCGTGCATGTACCATGAAGAAGGATCCTCATGAGGCAGTGCGGACACCCCTAGAACGTGCTCCGACAGAGTTTGGTGTGCCAAAGGCTCGCCCTGCTGGTACCACTGTGAACCCCCATGTGCATTAGGATATTGGAGGTATTGTGCACCGAAGAGCTTGGTGCCTCTCTAGTCAGGCATCTGCTACGTGCAGTCAACAACATCCTCATGACGAGTCGATGTTGTAGGTGGAGGTGTCAGCGTAGCTTGAGAAGGTTGTGTCCGCTGCGGAGCCTATGAACCCAGTGTATATTGCTTGGGTGCATGAGCCTGCGTGCACTCCTCACGATGCTCCAAAGCAGAAGGTGCCTCTTGTGACTATTCCCGAATGGGTTCGTCACGGGCACTAGATGAGCGCCTGCTGTGGGAGGCACCGGACGGGTCCATGGCTGGTAGGTCATACCCCCTCCAATGCGGGGCACAACCAGCTTGATCACGTATAGCGGACAGGAAGCTAGACCCTCTCGTCCTTATGTAGTCCCGGAGAGGGTTCCGATCCCTACGTGTTGATGACCTGCTTGCTTCCCTACAAGCTTGCTTCGCCTGCGTATGTATCTCGTACGCCTCTTCGGTATGTATAAGATGAGGGCCATGTTAGTAATACAGATGTTTAACCATTAAAAATCGTTATAAGTACCACAAATTACTACAACATGAAGAAGGCAGGTATGATCCTTAAGGAAGGGTCTTAGGCCCAGCTCTACAAGTCCGCTGAGTAAGGTGGTACACGTGCACAGACGGTATCATGAAAGGTACTCCCAGTATGTGGTGTTGTCGTATTGTTTAGCAGGAATGACGACATCCACCGCGGCTAACTTTGTCCACCTCTATAGGTGCTCGGCACTCACGGATGTCTAGTCCCGCATACCTCCACCCCCTTGTGCGCTCCTCCTATGCATGAATGAAACAGATATAATTTATTAACATAGATCACAAAAGGTACTAATGCTACCTACAATAACACACTTACTCGTGCGCCCGATTGGCGTCTCATGGGGGAGGTCTAGCACCACCTGTCGGTATCCGAACTGCCTCTATACAGGCTCAAGAGAATATGCTTCCACATTGTTCATGTACAACAAAAAGCATTTGGTCATCCATAAATCTGAGTCACGCTAATAATGTGATGCGATGATCCCTCCAGTCGCAATTTCGGTCACTCATGCCACACGCTATGGATCCCACTCCACGAGATCAGCGCTAAGGACGTCCAAATCACTAATCACCCAAGAGTAGCTACAATTGTCCTGCTGCTGACTCCATCTTAGCCTGGCATGCATCCATTGATACCCCATCGTAGGCCTTATGTCATCTATAATACCATCAAAGCTGGGGACTGGATAGTATATCTTGAGCACCCAAGGCTGACAAATCGGGAGGTACTCCTAACTCCATAGCTGTAAGAGGTGTAGGTAGCCTATAACTGATCCCCTATTATTTGATCACTGGGTTGCATCATATAATCCTCTGTACGTGGCAGCTAGCACAGCAGATCTCCAACTATAAGATGTCGGCTCATAAGGATATGACACGAGCTAACTTGCTAACCATACAATATGGGGGACAACATAATTGTCTGCCATGTTGCAGAATATAATGTCTCCCAACAGGATGTACAAGTACACCTTATAGTGATGTAAAATTGTAGCCTCGTCCGCATTCGATGGGCATGGACCGAACTATGAAAGTCCATGAACCCAAGGATATAGAGAAGCTAACATCCTTTTTATCATATTGCACACCAAACCTACAAGATGCAGATGGTCTATGAAGCTTGAATAGCACTACAATATTTGAAGTACATTACATAACAAATAATTACATGCCCTTAACGTAACCCTTCCACTGCTCCTTTACTGGTCGCAAAAATACTAACAGGGCGCCCCTGATTAGCAGCCCAGTTAGCATGGCCATGTCCCTCAATGTTACATCCATCTTGCTAAAAAGAAAGTAGAACGTGTGCGTCTCATGACGCCACCGGTCCATGAGACATGTGAGCAGTGACTCCTCAATTGGCGGGAGAGGTGTCCTGGCACCACCTACCATGTGAGCTCTGGCCATCATAAGAGTGAAAGGTAGTTGTCCTGCCCATGTGAGTGGCTCATGGAATCAATGGTCTAACTCCTTAATCGTGTGGATACTCCGGGCTCGCAACGGAAGCAACTGCAAAAGGTATCCAATACATGTACTGAGTTAGTAGCAAATTATTATGGTAATTAAAAATCACATATAATTGTGATACCTACTGCCCTGTGAAAATCATCCATCCCTGATGGTTCTCGTTGTACCGCTGCTGAAGAAGATCGGGAAGACCATCATGACCCATGACAATGGTTTTAAGCTACATGGTTCAATAGTAGGTGAATAACAAATTAGAGTATATTACAAGCATCATGGTTCAATAAGTATGTGAATAATAAATAAGAATATATTGCAAGCTTCATGGTTCAATAAATAGGTGAATAAAAAGCTTCATGGTTCAATAAAAAAACATCGTATGTAATGTCAGTACCAAACGATATATTACAAAATAAGTAGTACGACTAATAGGTGAGTAACAATTTAGAATACAAATCATAATTGCGAATAACTTCAAACAATAAACTAAAATGCAACAACTCTAATACACTACAGTTCGATAATGGCCTGATAGTTTACTGCCATATCGGGAATGTCCTCCTGTCATGGCCAGGTTGTTTGCAAAGTTTGCACTTGCATAGGCTGTCAACAGCATCTGCTTCATCTATGTTACCTTGCAGCCTCGTGGCTATAGGCCTTTCAGGATCCGTGCATCATGCTCGGGGATAAGATACCCACATCTTTGGAAGTCATGTGCTTCTCAATGCATCGATCGTGAAGTATGGTGCTACATACTGTGATCCGTCATTGCCGCTCATGTCCCTGTAAGCGGCTAATACATGCGAGCACGGGATATGATGTAGTTTTGGCTTGTGGCATGTGCACCTCTCCTCGTGAAGCCCAAGTTGACATTGCGCACAGTGTCCCCTGCACTATACCCTGAAGCATACCCACGGTGGCACATGACCTCGAATTCATTGTTAGCCAGGTCGTAGATCCTTGTCCGATGAAATTGTGCATTGTTCCTCCTTCTGGATATGATTTCCTCCAGCTTAGATGCGAACCACGTGCTGCAAGTCATAGTAGAATTACTACAGCCTCGAAAGTAGTCTGCCGTTCTATAGAATATGAGCTCAATTATGGCACACAATGGGAGGCTCTGTATTCCCTTTAGGACATTGTTGAACGCCTCTACTATGTCGTTGTCATGATGGTATACCTAACATGGGATACAATAATTTTAGAAGGTCTATTTGCATAAAAGGGTACAATATTATCATTTAAAGTCTATGTGTTTACCTGGCACTGTGAGTGTCATGGATTAGGGTCCAACGCTCCACTGGCTTCCACGCTATCCACTAGCTAAACGTAGCATGTGAACGATTAACGATAGTTTGTCCCCCAACCATTTGCATTCGCAGATAGTCCTCCTGTGCTTGTTGATCTGCCATTATCTTGCAAGTAGTCTCATTTAACTCTCTCTCCATATCTCGTTGAACTTCACCTACTGATTCTGCAGACACAACCCTTTGAATCTCTTTACAAGAGATTTGCTACAGTACCTTGTGTACAAGTTCGCTCCCAAGTATTGCATACACCATCTTCTCTCCACATCAGCCCATGCAATGGAGTTATTTGTACCATCATGTAGCACGTCCAACACATGCAGAATACCCTTGTTGCGGTCTGAGATGATGCAAACTCATTTCCTATATCCCACGATACATGTCCTCACCAAAGAGAGGAACCACAGCTAGCTATCATTGTTCTCACTCTCAACCATTACAAAGGCGAGAGGAATGATCTGATTATTTGCATCCATCGCTATCGCTGTCATAAGGGTACCATAGTACTTGCCGCTCAGAAATATGGCATCCACACATACAACCGACATGCAATGTCTGAAAGCTTTGATGCATTGTTTAAATGACCAGAATAACCTAATGAGGTATCGGTCAGGGGTGTTCTATGACCCATCCTCTAGCTTGATCGGCTTCGCCATGTCTCACTGAGTCCCTGGATTCGTCATGGTAATATTCTGCAGTAGCCTCGGAGCATAGTTGTAAGACTCCACGAAGCTTTCAAACAGCATCTTCAACACCTTCTACTTCGCTCATCACGTAGTGTGGTAATTGATCAGCATACCCGTCTTAGTCTGCACCTCCTTCATAATGGATTCTTGCGATAAACAAATGTCCGTACCAACAAGAGTGTTGAGGAGTTGGGCTATGAACATCACATCAACGACGTGGTTCACATTCCTAATAGCCTCTTCACTGCATGTATATGGGGTGTGTCTACTGATCACAAAATAGTTCTCATATTTTGGTATATGTGCTCGTATGAAGTAAGGACAATTCGGGTGCTTAATACACATGACCTCATACTCCATAGGGTTAGACCAGGTGCACTTGTGGTCCCTTCTTGTTATTACATTATAGTTGCTAACAAAGTGGATGACATCCGCCCTATTATGTAACTATTTCCTAACCTGGATGTCGCTATTCCGGTATCACTAGTTAGGTAAGGTGCTATACTCAATAACGGCATAATCCAGTAGCCTAACAACCTAAAAGTACTGGATTGCAGTCACCGGGTCATCGTTATCAGCAGCTTCTTCATCCCCGCTACCACCAGCTTCATCATCCATGCATCCTACATCTACCTTAGAAGTGTCCACTCTAGCTCCCTCTCTACCGGAACTGCCCTCTCTGACATGCCCTCCGTCCTCTTCATCCATCATCTGTTGGCTTGATCCTTCTATGGTAGTCATTGTATCACCTTGCACCAGTCGTGGTACTATGTTTATGTACACCCCCATATCAAAGTTTTTCTCCAATGCATTGCATGAGTACAAAGCCCATGCATTGTTCCTTCTCATCTCGAACAACGTATGGACAACGACCGAGCTGTTTGAAACAAGTCGTAGCCGCATACCCTCCAGAACAGCACTATGGCATTGCTGGTTCACACGCAAAAGACTCATAACATGTGATTTTAGGCCATCTAGGTCATTAGGTATCTCAACCGAACTCTCTATATGCTGGCAGTTATGAATTGTTACGAGCATCCTGTGCAAAACTGCAGGACGTTTTCCGTAAAAATATGAAAAGTCATATCATATCTGCTAAATAGTGTACATCTAATAAAATAACTAATTAGAATTATGTACAATACATAACTAATTACGCCCCTCGATAAATAATACATAAATTAACAATGCAAATTAAATAATACTATACTTAACAATGCTAAATATTTAAGTAATTAGCAATGCTAATTAAAACATCAATATTGAATTCAAATGAAATAATTAATATTTAATATTGAATTAAAATATTAATTAAACTAATATGAAAGTTATATTGACCAAATATTCATTATCATTATAAATTTACTTCAAAACTATTTTGAAAGCTAGTTTTACTTAGATTTCTTTACACCACATTACTCTTCCAGAAGTCGAAGTATCAACATATCGCTCTCAACCCGAGTGATCTTCTTTTTATGGTGAATACTTCTATGTCTATAGTTTCTAGCAAAATTTCAATGCTCACATTTGACAATGCACTATTAATCTATTTATAAATTTCTTTATGCTGAGTGAGCTAAATAGAGAAATGGACTAGTCTACGGTGAGTAAAAGACACTGAAAACATTACTCTATTTGACTTCATAACTGTTTATTTTCTTTAACTAAGTGAAGGAATTCTTGTACACACCACTATTTAATAGATTGAATTAAAATAGTAATTAAACAGACGTACACCATTATTAATTAAAAATTCAATTTGACAATTTTTTTGATGCATTCTGATTTTTATCAACCGAGTGAAAAAGTTCCATATATAGCAAGACAAAAGTCAGTAAGACTGAAAAACTACGTTATTGTGTGAATTACAGAAATACTCTAGGATATTTTTATGATCAAAATTTTTTGTTTCGCATTTATATATGTGGCGTGAGGGTGCGTGCTGCTTATCATTATCGCATGGATACAGCAGTGCGATCTACTCCTCGTTGAATTTGCCAGCACGTGCCTCCTTTTAAGCCGTTGAAGATGACCTAATCAATTTGCTCGTACGTTCGTTTGCTGATTAATTGCCGCTTAACCAAACTCAAATGATGGTGTTAATTTACTCCATGTGATTGACGCTAATCAAGTGGGAACGCGTTGATTGACGCTCGCTGCACTATGAATTGGAATAAGTTGTTAATTTACTCCTGCCGTGCGTACCAATCATTGGAGCTGGCAGGTGCCAGCCCGAAAACTTTTCTTGCCGACCTACCACCAGTGGGTTGGTTTTTGCTGACGCGGTAAAAAATTAACAAAAAGTTGTACTAGAAAACCATGAAGAGATATAATAGGTTTTATCATTGGATATAATTGTTCCTAACATATACAATAATTAATTATCTTAAGAGTCTAACAAACAACAATAGAAAACTATACATTGAAGGATGTTCTTTGTACTCATCAATTTATTACCCTCTATCTAACGTCATAATTTTTAATATAATAATGTGATACTATACTTTGGGAATAGTCTTAGCTTCACTACTACCCACGCTCTCATCAGTGTCAATTAAAAATCGTTATCAGTGATGGATTTTAAGTCGACACTAATTACTCAGTATTGATAGTAAGTGATTATCAGTGTCGGGTATGTAACCAGTATTGATAGTTGGTCCCGATTTAACGTTTTTCGTACTAAAAAAGTTTAAAAATATTTCCCGATCAGAGGTTGCTCGCCCGACCACACCCAACATTTACAAGGTCACGCAATATTGACTCGCATACGGCAACCAAGACTCGAACTCATGACCTTATAGCAGGTGCACGCGTGCGACCCTTCAAACCATCTCAGCTATCGTTTGTTCGTGAGTATAGTAGTAAAATAAATTCTTTTGACATCTTCTGACCGAATGTTTGAATGTCTATTTGAATATCTAAATGACCTTAAATGAAAAGTTATCAACTACAAAGTTATACATCTCATCGAGTTCTACAATATTCATATAAAGTTTATCTCCATCGATTACTGCTACAACTTTGTTATAATTATTTGGGGATTTAAATCACCTCAAATTAAAAAAAATTCAACTATAAAGTTGTAGATCTCATCGAGAGCTATAATTTTCATATAAAGTTTTCTTCATTCGACTTCGTGTGAAAAAGTTATAAATTTTTTAAGATGAATTGTGACAGTAGCAATCATCAGTGGCGGTTCGTGGCTAGAACCGATACTGATACTTACTATCAGTGGTGGTTTATGGCTAGAACCAGTACTAATATTGATTATCAGTGCCAGATCGTGACTAGAACCGGTATTGATAATCACTATCAGTATCGGTTATTAGCTAGAACAGGCACTGATACATCAATGCCGGTTTGTAGCCACTGATACATCAATACCAGTTCTAGCTACGAACCGGCACTGATAGTGACTGTATCAGTGCCGATTCTTAGCTCCTCGATCGTTGTTCACGCATAAGAGTTTAAGAACCGGCACTAATACGTCTTCAGTAGCGGTTACTGTTGAACCACACTGATAGAACCACCGTACTAAACACAAAATATCGCATTCTATCTCTCTACAATTCGCTCAATGAAACCTCAGCTTAGCTTACGGCTAGTCGATCCGTGATCACGATATAATTGGATGATGTGGCGCTGTGAGATCTAGTTATATAGCATTTGTCGAGTGTTTACATGTTTGAGATGCTTGGCTCGAAAAGGAAGGAATAACGCCCACCAGTTGAATACGTTATCTTGGCCAATGAACCAACAGGTGTTAACTATTGGTGAACCATCGATCTTATGGATATGTAGAATAGATAAGTGAGGTATCAAATAGACGAATCAAAGGAACACACATAGGGGTTTTTAGACAGGTTCGAACCTCCCTTAGGATAATAACCCTATGTCATGTTTGTCTTTTATTAATCTAATTCTGTTAAAGGGGGTGCATGGCTAATCTAGATTTATCTAACCTAGTCAAGTGACTTCTTGTGACTTCTCTCTTCGGACTTGACTTCCCCTCTGCAAGGTCCCCAGACTCCGTAGATACAGGGGGCCGCCATACGTTCTCTGTAGTCATTTTCTTGTTTTTGAGATAAACTTTACTGTTTATGGGATACCTTGAGTATTTATAGGTAGTTTTATTTTATCCAGGAACTCCTTCCTGGAGATACAGATATGTCCCTAGAATTGCGGGAAACCCTAGGGTGTCCGGATATGGTAATCATCTAGTAGTCATCGTCAAGCCCCCACCAATACGTGGAAGGAAGCTTCGATGGGTCAAGTACTTGGTCAGCAAAGATAAATATTTTGTTCGATCACGTTACACTACTACAGAAAACGTCATCAACGTCGGTTCAAAATTGATATCACTGCTGATTTTTGAACTAGTAGTAAATAAACAGCAGAGATAATCCAGGATTATCACTACCGATTTCAGAACTGGCAGTGATTGTATATATTACTACCAGTTCTTGATCTCATTATGGTCATTTTGTTTTGTTATCACTGCCGGTTCTATCTACAAATTGGTAATGATACTCAATCTAGGACCAAAAAAAATTAAATATTCATGCATTAATTTAAAGGAGATTAGCATTACTAATGATCATCATCATCTTCCTCCTCCTACTCCTCCGACTCCGATGAGCTTGTCTGCCTTATTGGCCCTCGATGGCTCGTCGATAAACTCGCTCCACACCTCGTCGTCCGACAAAGGGCATCCCGACGACGAAATGCTGGAATCAAACAAGGTGGATGGCGCCTCATATGGTGGGGCCTCCTCCTCCCCAGATGAGGACGCAGTTGTGGGAGACGTCCTGAAGAATGCGGTGGAGGCGACAGCGGATCCATGTGGATCGCGCGCAGGTGGTGGAGGTGGCCGGCGATGGGCGAGAGAGATAGAGAGCGAGAGCGTGTGTGAGAGAGCGAGCGATCAAAGTGAAATAATGAGCAATCATTGCATGTGTGAAGATGTACGGATTTCGAGGATCTTATAAATTTGTAAAATAGCTGTCGACGATTGGTGAACCGCTGATCTTACGAATTTGTAGAATAAATATAGGATGCCTGGAGCATGAATCAAAGGAACATAAAAGGGGTTTTATACAGTTTTGAGCCTCCTTGAGATAATAATTCTACATTTTGTTTATCTTGTATTGATGGTAGCTGTTACAAGAGGGTGCGTGGCTAGCGTAGATAGATCTAATATAGTCGAGCAGCTTCTTGTGACTTCTTTCTTTTGACTTGATTTTCCCTCCACAGGGTCTCCAGACCCTATATATAGGGGTATCATATGTCCTATGAAATTTTTATTCTTATTCTTAAAGATAAATTTCTCTATTTACACGATATCTTATTTACCTACAAGTAATTTTCTTTTATACAAGAATTCTGTTTCTGAAGATGAAGATATATCATGAGAATTACAGAAAATCAGAAGATGACCAGATATGATAATCATCCCTAGTCATCGTCAACGAGAGAGGTAGGGTCAGTGAGATCCTCCAGCATCGATCTGCCATTGCTTCTGCTTGAAGACTCTGAGCCGGTCAATGCCTCGTTCTTTATTCCTTTGCTGCCAATTTCTTCCACTAATCAACATAAACAATTGTAATGACGCAACAGAAGCTTCTATTCTTCCTCCCAAAGAGATAAAAAGCCATACTAGTGTAATAGCTCGTCAATCGAGCCCTTCTAGAAGATGGAGCCGAAGGAAAGCATCAAGCAAGTCAATTTTTCCCACGGGATGTGACGAGAGAAGCGCAGGTCGTTCGTTTCCTAGCTGGAGGCTGGGGCTAATCATTTCGCCCTTTTCCATGAATGCAAATGTGGCTCATGTGACGCATGTCCCTTTCTAAAGTTTATTGGGAGTTCGGGACTACATCCCTCTTTTAATGTTTAGTCCAAATTTTGATCTCAATTTCAAAAATAAATAAATCCTCCCCTTACAAAGATCCAACTAGAATCCTGAGTCATCAGGACGCGGAGTCCACGGCGCTGAAGGACTGGAGGAGGAAGAGAGAATCGTCGCCTTCGATTCTGTACGCACGAATCTTAAAGGTGATCGGGACGAGGGCAGGGTTGGTCGCCCGATATATGAGATGAGAATTCCGAGCTTTTTTATTTTTATATTTTTTTTATTAAAAATTTAAATAAATAGATTTTTCATAAAAAAATTGTAAAACTATATACGCCTACTGCACTCTCTTACCGCCCTTTACATGAACAGTAAATCTTGGTGAAACAGTACTCCTAACAGTAAATCTCGGTGAACAGGTAAACAGTTAGTCCAAATTTTGATCTCAATTTCACAAATAAATAAATCCTCCCCTTGACAAAGATCCAACTAGAATCCTGAGTCATCAGGACGTGGAGTCCACGGCGCTGGAGGACTGGAGGAGGAAGAGAGAATCGTCGCCTTCAATTTCATACGCACAAATCTTAAAGGTGATTGGGACGAGGGCAGGGTTGGTCGCCCGATATATGAGATGAGAATTCCGAGCTTTTTTATTTTTATATTTTTTTATTAAAAATTTAAATAAATAGATTTCTCATAAAAAAATTTAAAAACTAGACTTCTACTGCACTCTCTTACCGCCCTTTACATGTACAGTAAATCTCAATGAAACAGTACTCCTAACAGTAAATCTCGGTAAACAGGTGAACAGTACTCTGAAGTTCAATTTCTCTCGTACCTTCTCTATTCAAAACAGTGATGTTCTGTTGCTCCAAAAATTCTAAAACTTTTTGTACGTGTTACATAATCCATGTGCAACCTATTTTAATTGAATTCATCTAAAAATCCTGTGTATAATTTAAACTAAAATTCTTCAAAAAAGGCTACTTTTATAACTTCTAGCAATTGTTAGGGGCCTCACATAAATTTCTAAAAATCTGGTAAAATTCACTAATATTCTTCTTATGTAATGTGATAATTTCTAAAATTATTTTCAGCCCTAGATTATATGGTAAAAAAGTAGATTCCTTTGTAATGCACCATTTATATGTATTTTTATAATTTCATATGATATTCTTCTTTTAACTTAATTTGAATTCAAACATATATAAACCTAGTGCTAAAAATAATTTTAAAAATTATCACATCACATAAAAAGAATATTAATTAATTTTACCAGTTTTTTAGAAATTTATTTGAGACCCTAACAATTGCCAGAAGTTATAAAAGTAGCATTTTTTAGTTTAAATTCTACACATTAGTTTTGGGTGAATTCAATTAAAATGGGTTGCACATGAATTATGGAACACGTAAAAAAAAATTTAGAATTTTTGGAGCAACAAAATATCACTGTTTTAAATAGAGAAGGTACGAGAAGAAATTGAACTTCGAAACTGTTCATGTTGTGCAGACGGAGGTTTGTTTTGCAATTTTTTTCATGACAAATCTATTTATTTAAATTTTTAATCGAAAAAAATATAAAAATAAAAACCGCGTCGGGCCACAAGCTTCGTTATCGTTTTGTACGGCCCATTACGGTAAGCCCAACATAGAAGATAATACGGCCTTGTTCCCATGGGCTTTGCCAAGACAACAGCCAGGGAATCTCTTCTGTTAACTCTCTCGTCTCCTGTACCGAGCACTCTTTCAATCGGCGTGCGAAGTCGATGCACTCGAGCAGTCGAGCTGCAAAAACTTGCATCTAGTCTATTTCGGTAACCGGATTTAGCTCCAGATCCTCAAGACATTGAACTAAATCACTATGGCTTTTGGATAATTTCAGTTGAAATTCAACTAATAGGAAGGTTTGTAAGCAACCGTTAGGTCCACAACGAACAACGTGATGTCAACTGAGTGGTGCGCGGAAACTTGCAGAAAGCTTACCATCAGGAAATCCCGTCTCAAAAGAGGCGTGAAAATTCAGAGAAGAAGTGACATTTCCAGCTTCAGAGCAAAAGTCTCACTACATGTTATTACATCATTTTTACAGGGATCTAGAGCGCAGTGAATCTTCTATTCGATCTCGAGCTGAATCAAAAACGACGCAAGACTAAACAGAAAAGCAAAAGGGAAATGAAGCAACGCCATTTTTGGGCCTATTTTTCTTGTGCCAAGATCTGGCAGTGCCGGATGGATGGATCGATGTATGTGCGAGGTTGGTCCTTCAGCGTGGCTGCTGGATGGGGCGGGGGCTCACTCTGGCGCCGCCGGCAACCTTCCTCGGCGCCTTCTCCGCGTACCGTGGGGCCTCCGGCGGCGAGCCGTGCGCCCGCCACCACTTGTCGATCCCCCACGCCGCCACCTCAAGGCTGACACCTCTCTTGCCGGCTGCGCCTTCCTCCCGCTCGCCATCTGCTCCGCGCAAACACCACGCACAAAGTCAGCGCCACAACACAGAAACAGTTACCAAGAAAGGCAGTCCGCTAGAGCCGAAGGCCGCAAGTTACCACGGTGCAGCGGCGGAGGGGAGAAGAGGTCGTCGGGGAGGAAGCTGTCAACTTCCGTGTCGTCGTCCAGATCGTCGGCGACGTCGAGGAGGCCGAGGGCGCCGTAGTCGCGGAGCCAGCAGTCGCGGAAGGCCGGGGAGGCGGCGACTAGGCGCCACCACTCGGGGGAGAAGTCCTCCACCTCCTGCTCCGCCTCCGCCTCCGCCTCCGCCGTCTGCAGGCCGCGGTACCGGACCCCGGACGGCACGAACGGCTCCGCCCAGGGGTTCAGCCTCCCGCCACCGTTACCGCCGCTCACCACCGCCATCAGCTGCTGCTTGGTCTGATCTACCTCGCACTCTCGCAGTGTGGATTGGGGATGGATAGGGACGGTACGGTTCTCGGGATGGATGATGGCGGATTTAATAGCGGCGCGATGGGATCTTTTGGTCTGATCTTATCCGTTGTGACGAGGAGGCCCACGGTAAACGGGTAGCTGCACCCGGTATTGTTTTCGGCTAGTGGGGATGGGTCCCGCGTGCAGTGATGAAGGACTGGAAAAGAATACGCAATCATTGAAATCACTCCACTTTAGCCAATGTTTTTATTACTGTAAAATCTTTCTTTAGTGGTGGATAGCAATATTGTTCCTTTTCTGCTAGGTGAGAAAAACCGACTCTCTTGGAAAATGGTTCAGTGATTAATACTATAGTTTCCTAGGAGCCAGACAGCCAGCAGTATCCACTCAAACACTACAGTGACCAGGAAAGGATAGGGTGCTCACTGATTGAGGGGCTCCGCTGTACTATTCCATTAGAGCGATTAAAATCGACAAGGATTGGGTAAGATTGTAATGCTTGCAAAAACGACACCTGTCTTACTCTGAGTTTATGACAACTTGTCAGCTTTCCGGCGCAAAATTGGACAACAGGAACAACCCTTAGCGTTCCTATTTTTCGATAATAAAAATTTTATTGACTCTAATTATTATATCACAATAATATAACCGTATAAGAGTTTATTGTTGACTTCTAAGTACATAACAGGATGTACATAACCCCGTACCGAGCACCCTACACCACTCCGCAAACATGCCCCAGCCTCCTTGCAGCGAGAGTGAAGCCCTAGAGCCCAAGCTTCGCATTGCCATACCGCCGAAGGCCGCCATCGTCATTGAGCCGTTGCAGGCCACCCGAAATTCCCGTGACACCTCAAATGAGTTCGTCGATCATCGCTGGTAGTGCTCCGCTGCTCACCGTCGACGTCTGCGCTGCACAAAGCCGATCCGGGCCATCTCCAACAAGCCTCCGCCGCCCCAAGCCCGCCGTCACCCTCAATTGTGCCAGAGCTGAGGCATCTATCTCCCTCCACCATCAAATCTCTTCTAGATGGTTAGGATTAGAAGCACCGCGTACCCATTCACACGTTTGATTTCGACCAGCCGATCGTCAAGTGACACCCTAAATTTAAATAGGCCTAAGCCCAGTCAATGTGCCACATGCGTGTTTTGTCTAATGTGGCAGTCTAGTCAGCATCGCCGAGCCCTGCCAATAGGCTGATGTAAGCATGCGCAATAAACCTATTTTCCTTTAGAAAAATAATTCATGAAAATATGATAATTCCCAAAATTGGTTTTTCTTTAGATGTTTTGTGGGCAAATAGCGCTACTGGTTTTATTTCTTTAGATGTTTTCTGCTGCGCTTTGTGTATGTTTATGCTAGTTAATACCCTATCTTTTGTCTAATGTATTGACTCGCAATCTTTTGAACCCTAGTTTAATCATGATGTTGTGATATTCATATTGATAAAGGTATGTGTAAGTAATAGCTTCTATGGGAATTACCAGGGCACACATACCAGAACTACCGGAATTAGATTCGGCTTAATCATTGGGGATTGTGATTGTTGTGATGAGATGTGTGGTAACATATGGCGCGTCGAGAGACGAGCGTGTGCTAGCTCTCATCTTATTAAATGATTATCTAATGATTAATTCGAATACAATTTGGACAAGTCCTCACACTTTGTAAAGGACATGTAGTGTTTTCCTAGCCACACACCTTGAAAGTATGTAAGTGTTTGATCAACATAGGCAAAACAGGAAAATCATGACTTATGGGTGAAGTGTACAACTCCTGCAGAGTGTAGAACTGATTAATCAGCTGTGCTCGCGGTTATAAGTAGCGAGGAATGACACACATGAATAGAATACAATAGTAATGGTTTGGTGGTTCATTCATGGTTGTGGGAACCGTGTTTGAGGTGGTCAACTTCGGTTGAGGTGATTTATGTGAAACGGGTTAATTCTTGAGGTGGTTTTTACTCAGTCATTTACTTTTACTTTTATGAAATGTTTTGTTAAATTTTGTTGTGATCCAAATGAACCCATATAAGTCTTATTATTGTGAATGCTTTCATTTCATCTTTTACCAAACCTTGCGAAGTATAAGATGTACTCATACTTACTATAACCATAATGCTCGGTGGGGGAAGATTCTAAAGGACAGAGAATTCTAAGGTGGTGCTCTACATCAACTGCATGTGGGAGATACAGAATAATAAGATCGTGCTAGCTGTGGTGTTTATTTGCTTTTTGACCCTTGAAGGTCCCCTCTATAATAACGAATATTCACATTATGTTATGACATTGTGTTTTTATTATAATCTATAAAGTCTCTATATATTGAGTTTGATTTCTGGCTCAATATATGGCATAGATATTGGTCTTTTTTAGACCGGTCCTGACAGCCAACACCACTACTAGACTGCTAATCGGTGGAGATATTACATTTACACCCTCCTTAAGAGTCGACGCCCTTGGTAGCACACTGCATACATGACAGATGCCCATAACCAACCCTCGATGCAACGGTCGTGTTGCGGGTTGATCCACACGCGTGCATGCACACACACGTGCAGCGAGGGTTGATGCTATGATACCACCAACACCCAACATCCAAAATCCACCTCTAGCCAGCCCACTTGTGAGACAAGCCCACGTACGCATATCATTTATCTTACACTTTCATCATCACTTCGTATAAAAGGGTTAATCAGAGGTGATATGTTTGAAATGCTAAAGCTTATATGCTAACCCTCACTCACCTAATTTTTCAAGGTGATACTAAGTCACCGTATAATACACCTGGGCCACATGGGACAACACCACTACTAGGCTACTAACGGGCTGATGTGTTACATCAATGGAGTGAAGTATCTAGGTCAACCGGGATGGGATGGTGCAATGCGGTGAACTAGGATAGAGATGACTTCACGCTTGACGAGATGAGAGACAAGAAGATCTAGAGAAGAGAGAAAGATCAGGGACATGAAGGTATGGGGGCACGTCATGACCAGAGGAAGACGAAGACATAGGGCTTGCACGATGCAGTCTGGACACGGTGCGGAAGCATGGTGTTTTTTATTTTTATATTTTCTAACATTAATATTTAAATAAATAGACCCCTGATGAAAAGATTTATAAGAATAAACGCGTACCGCCCTCTCATAGGGTGGTTAGGCCCGTACCACCCCTTGAGAGAGTGATAAGTACTCATGGTATTGTGGCAGCGCCTTACTGCCCCCTGATGTGGCGGTTAGGTATGAACAGTACTATGCTAGAAGTACTATTTACAGCTCTATTTTTCATGTCATCTTCTTTATATAAAATAATGGTCTTCTATTATGCTAAAATCCTAGAATTTTTTATACATATTTCATAATCCATGTGCAACCCATTTTAATTAGATTTACCCAAAAAAGCCTTTGTATAATTTAAACTGAAGTTCTTAAAAAATAGCTATTTTTATAACTTTTAACAATTTTTAGAGCCTCAAATAAACTTCCAAAAATCTCAGAAAATTCACTAATATTCTTCTTATGTGAGGGACTAATTTCTAAAATTATTTTCATCCCTAGCTTATCTGGTGAAAAAGTGAGTTCCTTTGTAATGCTCTATTTATATGCATTTTTATAATTTCATGTGATATTCTTCTTTTTATTCAATTTGAATTGAAACATATACACCCCTTGACCGCGCCAGAAGTATTGTTCATAGCTCTATTTTCTCCTCCCATCTTCTCTCTGACCAGAGATGTTGAAGTACCAATTAATTCCATTTATTTCTCAAGATTTAACTTACACTGCATGTTACATCTAAGAAGCCTTACATCCTAGTCATCATCTAGACCATACCAAATATAAGCACAAACACCATTATCTTAAGGTGGTTTGGACTTCTTTCCATTTCATCCATCTTTATGGGCACTTCCTTCAGAGTAGCTAGTTGCAACCCCATATCATGTAAAACTTCTACTTTGTACCCTGCATCTGCATTCTGGTTCATCACTTCCTCGACAGTGTGGCTTCTGTTGTCCTCCAACACATCCTCCCACATGAAAAATTTGCATTTTCTGCAACTCATGGGAAAAAGCAATAAGAACCTTCAAAATCCAATTGATGTTGCACACAGGAACAAAACTGTAACGCCCTAAAATTTTTGGAAAAGTTGAAAGTTATTGTTTTTGGTTTCCGGTATCAAATCGCTGTCGCCGGAAAAGAAAAAAAAGAAGGAATTGAAGCAAAGTAGCAGCAGTAAATTTCTTTTTTTTTAAACATAACCTGGGAGTGGGCTAAGCCAACCTAGGCTTGGGCCGGTTAGCCCAACCCCTCCCCAAAGGCCCAGGCGCCCCTCCCCTTTCTTTTTCCCCTCCACCCGGTCAAAACCCTAGCCAGGACTTGTTTTCCCTCCCTGGCCGCCACCCTGCACCTGCTGGATGTCCTCCCCCCTGCTGCTGCTCTTGTGCAGTAGAGAGAGAAGACAAAGGAAGAAGGGAAGAAGGGAGGGAGAAGGAGGAGAAGAAAGAGGAGGAGAACCCCGGGGGACGTCGTTTGCTCTCTGTGGTTGCCTAGGTGAGATTCGTCACCCTAATCCCATCCGTTTGGTCGATTTATGAGGTTTTAATCACAAGTTTAGGGGGGATTTAGTTGGAGGTTTGGTCGAAATCAATTTCATCCACATTCTCAAATCTGTCAGCTTGTGCAGTCTCTGTTCAACGTCATTTTTGGGCAAGTTAATGGCCGAAATAAATTTGTCCACATAGACAAAGTTGTAGCTAACTTCTAGACCTATCTACCAGGGAAATTTCAGAATTTTTGGTCAAGTAGTTTAGTAGTTATGAATTTTTGAATTTGGCTGTCAGATTCTGGCGAGAATCTGGACAGTAGTAGATCTATTCAGTTTTTGGGCATCTTAGATGCCGAACCAGTTTTTCAGAATAGCTGGGAAGTTGTAGAGGATTCGTTAAGCTTTCCAATGGTGTGAAGTATGAAATTTTTCGTTGGTTATAGCTCCAGTTACGCTGTTCTGGATTTTCTGCAATCAATTGTTAACAGATTTCAGTGTCAAAGTTCAGAGTTTGATTAGGCCATGTTAAATATGTTTTATGTAGATCCAAATTATATAAAAGTTGAAGATTGTGTTACGATCTACATGTCCACAAAATTTTAGAATTTTTCGTTGAGTATTTCTGGAAATAAACAGTTTTGAGTGGCTGCTGTTCGAAATTGACGACAGGTTTCTTAGCTATTTTGTTATGCCGTTTAGGAGACTTTAGAGGCATGGAAAAATTATTTCACCACTACGAAAGTTGTAGCCCTTGTTCTGTAGTTTCCTAAAATATATTTATTTGTTATCATATATGTGGTAGAAAAATAGATAAGAAAAAGAGAAGTACTGCTGCTCCTGTCAAACTAATGCGTGTGTGCTTTTTTTTTTGTCGGTATTGCTTGATTGAGGGCTTCGGGTGTAGAAGCGCTTTGTTTTATGTATTTGCTTGTATGAGGAGTGTTATTGCTGAGTTATGATTGTGTTTAGGTGGTGGTGTCTTGTCTCATACTTGAAGTTCGCTGTTATCGCCGGTTGAAAGCAAGTAAACGTAGCTATGGCGTTGCTACTATTTTTACTTGCTATTTTCGTCACTTACACCTTTATTTCAGAACCATGACAAATTTGACTATGATCTGAATTATATGGTGTTCTTTACCTTTAAGCATGGTTAATCATTGTCTTATGTCTATCTTTATGTTGCTACAATTCTTGTTGAACTATATTGCTGTTCGACTTGAGAATGAAGTTGAGGTATTATTGGTGGTACACCTTAGTACAATTGCAGCATATTGCTGCCATGTGCACCTGCATTGAAAGCTATGTCGTAAATATCATGACAGTACCGGTACGCATCGTACGTTGCCTGAGAAGGGGTGCGATGTAAAAGAAGACATATCATTGTATTCACGGAAGTTAATAACATTTGTATGTTATTGTGGATATGAAGTTATACTTGTGGTTGTGACCTTTATTCGAGGTTATTCTTTAATATTGTTGATACTAAACTAACATGTCTTATGTCTTGAGAAGTCTTATATTAAATCGATGCTTAATCAACTTGTAATTTAAATAGCTTGTCAAAACAAGTTTGCTTGCTGAGATTTTTCAATCTCATCCTTGCATTACTCTTTTCAGGTACTCGATGCATATCATGAGGGGATGGGGATGTAGTAGCACATTTTGCACTTCATGTTTACACTTTTTATCTTGTGCTGTAATAATAAACAAAGTCTAGTCCTTAGGGTCGTTCATTGGAAGTTTAAAGAGTAGTGGTGATATTAAACTTAATATTTTGCTCTTGGTTCATGTCAAGATGATTTTATCTGCTAATGTGATATTCTGCATATCTTGTTTATCTATGTTATTGCTTCCGCGATGCTTAAATTTATAGAGAAGATGCTACTATTTTTTTTATGACAAGCTGTAGGTTGCGTAGTTTAGTGGCATCCCAGGTGTTGTGGCCCTGGAGTGTTACAGTTGGTATCAGAGCCTAGGCTTTAGATTCTATGTGAAATAAGGCTTAATTTGACATACTTTCACATGTAGGATGGGTAAGGCTTTGCATATCTTGGCTCCTATCGTGTTGTGTTTTGTTCTGTCTAGTGCTTATGCTTAATTACTTGGAATTGATGTTTGTGTCATTTGTGTGTTTTGGTAGCTGTAGTTATGCCACCTAAGAGGCGTGCTGCGGCTAGACCAGATGGTGATGGCCAGGCTGAGCTAGCAGCCGCAATGCAGGCAATGCAGAATGAGCTGAGGACGTTGAGGCAGGCTGCCTTTGCTGCTGGCGTAGTCCCTATTGGCGTTGCTGCTTGCGTTGCTCCTGTTGCAGATGGTCCTGTCAGTGGTGTTTCTCTCATGTAGTGGGTTGGCATGAAGCTAGATAGTTTTGACGGTAGTGGTACTCCGATTCCTGCTGTTGATTGGCAGTCGTATGTGGAGGACAAGATGGAGGCTTTTGATGTGTTGGCTCACGATCGTGTTCATTTTGGGACACAACTGTTGAAGGGTGAGGCACAGATCTGGTGGAAGGGTGTGCAGTCAGCTCGCACGGCTGCACATGGCCTATTGACTTGGCACGAGTTTGTCAGGCAGTTTGAGAGGAGGTTCTACCTGGTGACTTTCCTGAATAGGATGAAGATTGATCTGAATGCCTATATGCAGGATAAGAAGTCAGTTGCAGAGTATGAAGTGGGCTTCAATCAGATTGTCCGCTTTGTCCCACACGTGGCCCATGATGAGGTAGAGAAGGCAAAACACTTTCACCAAGGTCTCAAGCATTCGATCTGCCAAGTGTTGGGTGCTTTTCCAGCGGTGGACTTCTGCACTACAGTGGAACAGGCTTTGGGTGTGGAGATGCAGCAAATGTACACTGCTGACTTACAGAAGTCTTTAGATGGTGAGCAGTCTCGCGGTCAGAGCGATAGGAAGGACCATTCTGGTGACCCTGTTCATAAGAAGGGGAAGTTCCAGCGTCTCCAACCATACCACAGCAAGTCTTCTCAGTCCAGTGCTTCAGGAGGGAGCACACCTCAGTACCGGGCTATTCCTAAGCCTGGCATGGGGCTGGTGTGTTTCCGATGTGGCGATGCACACCGTTGTGTTGAGTGTCAGTGGACCGGCAGGTGTTCTATGTGTGGCTTGGATCACAGGGGCGTGGTCTGTAGGAAGAATCCCAATAGGAAGGTGCGTTGGGAGCCAGTGTCTTCTTCTTCAACCTCACAATCTAGTGGCACTGTCCAGATGATGGTGGCGACCTCCTCTACACAATAGTACCTTCCTACGCTGCCCACTCTGCAGTGCTTGCCGGCGCCCTCCAATCAGCAGTACCTGCCTGTGCCAGTCTACCCTCAGTACTTGATGGCGCCTTCGACTACACCGACTATTCCTTCGACACCTCAGTCTGGGGTGTTTCTACCAACCCAGGCTTTTGCTCCTTCCGCACCTCCAGTTCCAGGGGCATATGTTATGCCCTCTATTGACGGTAGAGTCCGTGGAGACGTGGTGATAGGTATTATCTCAGTTGATTCATTTGATGCACATGCTCTTTTTGACTCTAGCGCTAGCTTCTCGTTTGTCTCGGAGGGTTTTGTGGTTCGCGCTAGTCTTTTTATGTAGTAGATTAGTCAGCCTATTGTGGTCAGTTCTACTAGAGGTCTTATATCCAGTTCTTCTGTTTGCCCCGGTTGTGCTATTCATCTTGCTGACGAAGCCTTTGTTGCTAATCTGGTGGTGATTCCTTTGGAGCATTTTGATGTTATTCTTGGCATGGATTGGCTTACTCAGTATCAAGCTGTTATCTCCTGTTTCTGGAAGACAGTCTCTTTACAGGTACCGTCGAGTTGAGAGGTGGTCTTTCAAGGGAGTGCGGTGAAGTACACTCTCTCTTTGTTGTCCCAGTTGTTTCCTAATCGTTGGACTCGGAAGTCTGGCATTCTTTTACCGATGGTTGTTGGTCGCAAGGTTGCCTTGCAAGTGGACAATATCCCAGTGCTGTGTCGCTACCTCAATGTTTTTCCTGATGAACTTCCAAGTGTGCCCCCTGAGCGTGATGCGGTTTTTGAGATCAAGTTGGTTCCTGGAACGCAGCCTATCTATAGAACTATGTATCGGATGGCTCCAGTGGAGCAGGTGGAGTTGAAGAAGCAGCTGGATGATCTTCTTTCTAAGGGCTTCATCAGACCTAGTAAGTCACCTTGGGCTTTTGCGGTGCTATTTGGGGAGAAGAAGGATGGCACTAAGAGGCTATGTGTGGACTATCGTGCTCTTAATCAGGTGACCGTCAAGAATAAGTATCCTTTGCCTCGTATCGATGCTCTCTTTGATCAGTTAAGAGGTGCTAAAGTGTTTTCCAAGACTGATTTGAACTCTAGATACCACCAGATAAGGATTAAGGAGGAGGATATCGAGAAGACTTCTTTTATTATGAGGTATGGGCATTATGAGTATTTTGTTATGTCTTTTGGACTAACAAATGCCCCTGCTATCTTTATGGAAGCAATGAACAGGATGTTGCATGAGTAATTGGATGATTTCATTGTTGTTTTCATTGATGATATTTTGATCTACTCCAAGTCCGATGAAGAGCATGAGCGTCATCTTAGTCTTGTTTTGATGCTCTCTGGAAGAATAAGTTCTATGCAAAGTTGAAGAAATGTGCTTTCTGGCTTTCTGAAATGAGCTTCCTTAGGAATGTGATTAATCAACATGGTATTACTGTTGATCCTAAGGATGTTGCTTCAGTGGTGGAATGACAAAGGCCAACCAGTGTGACAGAGATCCGGAGTTTTCTTGGTCTTGCTGGTTATTATCGGCATTTTGTGCAGGACTTCTCTAGTATTGCAAAGCCAATGACCAAGCTTACTGAGAAGGGTGTTCCTTTTATTTGGACTGATGATTGTGAGGTCAGTTTCCGGACTCTGAAGGATAAGTTGGTGAATGCCCCTATTCTAGTTTTACCTGAGAGTGGCAAGCATATGTTGAGGTAGCTCTATAAAAGCCATTTACAACTCATGCATGAAATGACTACGGCTTTCCAGCAAATGAACCCCTAAGTTGTCATTTCATGCTTAAAGCTTTATCGTGTGGTCACTTCGTGCCTGAAGCCTTAGTTAGGATAGAGGTATTGACATTTAATTTATGATTAAAGCTCTGTCGTGTGGATACTTTCGTGTCTAAAGTCTAAGTCACGATAGAGGTGTTGTCATTTCGTAGTTAAAACTGAGTCGTGTGCTCACTTTATGTCTAAAGCCTGATGCATGACAGAGTGTTGTCATTTCATGCCTAAAGCTTTGTCGTATAGTCAATTCGTGTCTAAAGTGTGGGTCACGAAAGAGATGCTCTCCTGGTAGTAGGGTGTTGTCATTTCATGCTTAAAGCTAAATCATGTAGCCAGAGTAGTGACACACCTAGTCGGTGGAGAACATAATAGCCAAATTTACAAAATTAGAAATAATTTTAGAAATTAGTCTATCACATAAGAAGAATATTAGTGAATTTTACTAGATTTTTGGAGCAACATAAGTTCTCTATTTTTTTACAGAGAAGATGAGAGGGGAAAATAGAGTTATGAACAGTACTTCTGGCACAGTCAAATGGTGTATATGTTTGGATTCAAATTGAATAAAAAGAAGAATATCACGTGAAATGATAAAAATGCATATAAATAGAGCATTACAAAGGAGCTCATTTTTTCACCATATATCCTAGGGTTGAAAATAATTTTAGAAATTAGTGCATCACATAAGAAGAATATTAGTGAATTTTTCTAGATTTTTGGAATTTTATTTAAGATCCTAACAATTGTTAAAAGTTATAAAAGTAGCCCTTTTTGATAATTTAGTTTAAATTCTACACAAGCTTTTTAGTGGATCCAATTAAAATAAGTTGCACATGGATTATAGACACGTACAAAATGTTCTAAGATTTTTGAGTAACAGAAGACTACTATTTTATATAGAGAATATGGAAGGAGAAAATAGAGCTGTGAACCGTACTTATGCCGTAGTACTGTTCACATGGGGCTTACAGGCAGCAAGGGCCTAAACACCCCATCAGAGGCGCTAAGTGCTGCCATGGTACCATAGATACTTACTACCAGGGTGGTAAGGACCTAACCGCCCCATAAAAGAACAGTAGGGGCTATTTTTGTAAAAAGTTCGAAAACATGAGCCAAGTTGGGCCGTTGTGCGTGGAGGGAGGTGGATTGGGCTGGGCTTGTCATGCGGAGGAGGAGTACAGAAAGAGAGGAGTCGTTGAGCTCTTGTCTGGTCGAAAGAAGAGGGTAACGGGTTTCGGTCCAAATCAAAATTAAGAGAAAGGGAAAAAACGTAATGGTGATTTGGTCAGACTGGGTTGAGATTTTGGACCAAGAGATGATTCGGCCCAATGGGGTTTTAGGAATTTGGAATTGATTTGCTATTTTCAGAGGGGGTTAAAGGATTCAAATCTGAACTAAAATCAAATTTGTATTGGCAACAAAACAAATAAAATCCAGGAAACTCCAAAATGTAATGTGCCTCAGTTTATGCATGCTTTTAAAATTTAA
This sequence comes from Phragmites australis, assembly GCF_958298935.1. NCBI lineage: Eukaryota > Viridiplantae > Streptophyta > Magnoliopsida > Poales > Poaceae > Phragmites > Phragmites australis. The sequence goes on from NC_084929.1 coordinate 16,911,673, forward strand.
ATTTGATACATATTTAGGATACTTAGCACGTAACTATTTGAATTTGTCTGAATTTGTTTCAAATTTGAAAAAAAGAATTAGTGATTTTAATTAGATGGGAAAACACAGGGTGTAACAGTAGTGATTAGTGACTATGATGCAACATTCATTCAAGTATCTTGGCTTTTCATCTTCAGGTAGCACAACAACGCGTGGAGCATGAATCAATTATAGGACAATGCAACATCGCTTGATTGCCTTACATCCGACACCACCTAGGGTCTTCCTAGGTGTTCTGACAACAAAACTTGGCAAATGTCCCAGAATGAATGTACAAGGATTGTATCATGGAAACCCGGAGGGCACTCTTGGCTATCCGAGCTAGAATACATCGAGGAGAAAGTCCCATCCATAGTCAGGGTTCAATTTATCGACAATAACCGGTCAAAATTCGTGATTAATGAGCTTATTGCTCCGGTCCGGTTTCAGAAACCGAATGGTAACCGAATTTGAATTCAAATAATTCTAAAAATAAAAGAAATTCAAAAAAATCCCAAAAAAACTAAAGACAATTCAAAGACCTTATGTGAAAACAAATTTCAAAAATAATATCGTTTGCATCATATTCTATAGGGACGAAGTTTGAAAAAAATGAAGAAAGTTGAAGCGTTCGGCTCAGTTATTAACTCATATTAAGAAAAAACTTAACATGCAGACACATATTTTTTGTGTAGGAAGTATCTTAAGAGGATCTTTAAAATTGATTTCACTTCATTTAGAGTTTTATTAATTTCTCTATGATTTTTACAAAGTTTACAAGCATAAAGTGAATATGTTAAGAAACAGCATTGTAATTAACATTTTCATGTCTACTATTATTTTTTCTACATAAAGTATAGTATAAATAAACTAATAAAAGTGGTTTTACTAATTTTAGAGGTGTGATGGGTCAGTTATGAATTAATCTAATCGCAACACATTTACACAATCCAGCATGTTACAATAATTAACTGATGAGTTCATGTATTTTTAAAAGACATAAGATCATGTAAGAAGACTAAAAAAATTAGTTTCATGATTTTTGGATTAGCAAAGAGTAAACTATGCATTTAACTTAGTTTAACAAACACATTTTCTCACAGAAAATTTTCAACTTTTTTATGAGTATAAATACTTTTATCATGTAGATCATATTACAAAAAAACCAACAAAATTTGTTTCACTTGATTTGAAGCTCAGATGAATTAGTTATTGATTTTACAAGATTGCACCAATTTTTAGGTTTTTTATTAAACTTCACTGAAAATCGAGAAAACCGCTTGATAAATCGAGAAAACTGAGCGGTTACCCAAAAAACGAGTGGTTACGGACAATATGGAAAATTCGAGAAAACCACTCGATAAATCGAGAAAATCGCTTGGTAACCGGTCCGATTCGACCGGTTACCAAGAGACGATTTTGACAAATTTTTGATCAAATTTTAAATTTTAACAAATAAATTTTGCACGAATTTCAGCTGAATTTTTAATGGTTATCGCGATAACCACGCATTTTTGTTATCGGTCAGGCTCGGTAACCGAGCCTCGAACGGTAAGTCAAACCTTGCCCACAATTAGTTTCAATGTTCTGGAACCTTTCTCCGTGTGCCATGCTCTTGAACCTTCGATGTCAAGTTATATAACAATTGTATAATAATTATGTAATTTTAGGTTTCGTCATTTGTTAAATTATCGGTGCTATGTTTAGTGAGGTTGTACTTTGTTGACCAATATACCTTTCACAACTGCCCAATGCTCAGCTCTGTAATACTCTTACATATGATGTGTTCAAAGCTATCAGCCCGGAGCGATGTTTTTGTGGTTTTCTTCTATTGGACTTTTAGTCATTGTGCCTGTATTTTGTTATGTTGTCTCTGCGGTGCTCTAAGGCTACTTTAGTTAGGTTCATAGCCCACTGTGTTTTCTATGATTTTTATTTCGTTTTCTCTTAATTAACTAAGCATGTTACCCCATCATACTCTTCTCCTTATTAATATAATTAATACCGTTTGTTAAAAAAACCTTATTAATATAATTAGTACCGTTGGTTAAAAAAACCATCAGCCTTATCTCGCCCATAATACAGGCCTTTATTAAATGCTTTGCCTTGTGCATCTTCGGTTGATCATACATCGGGCTTACAAGAAACGATTGATGTTCCTGATCTGATGTAAACAGCCCTGCTGGAAAAATTGTGCAATCTGGGCGCATGGATGCTCGTTTGTTGGCTTGTTTTGGCCGGAGTGGGGCCTCAAAGGGTTATGTGCGTGTCTGAGAGGGCACGTCACCAATCTCATCTCGTCCATTTCCAGGTAACCATCATTATCTGGATGAGACTGGATCGCTGGATCGATCTATCTTATTAACCTGTCGCACTCCACACAACGAATTTCTTGTGCCCACCCCATATGTCAGTTTCTTATTTATTTTCTCCTTTTATTTCGAGATTATTACAGAGACACCTAATAAGATGGGGTCTAAAGTAGCTTCACTACCAATTTTGCTTCTGACAGTGAAAATCTACCGCACTGCCGAGTTCACAACTGGTAGTGAAGCTATTCCTAGAAAAAAAATCTAAGCTCAAGCTACTCGAGATGAAGTCACTCGAGCTTGTCGCCAAACTCCCTGCACACACCGCCTCTTATGGACCCACCACGTCGCTGCTGCCAGTCCCGCCCGCGCTGCCACCACCACTGCCACCCCCGCCATAGAGGGCTCGCGTAGTAGAGGTGCCGCCACCGCCACTGTCGCCCCACATGGACCTGTCGTGCCACTGTTGCCACTGCCGCCTGCACCGTGAGGTCGACGAACTTGTCACTTGCGTGGTAGAGGTGCTGCTGCCGCCGCCACCACTACCGCCCGCACTGCGAGGTCAACGAACTTGACGACGGGGAAGCCATGAACGAAGGGCCCTCGTCGCCACCGCCATTGTCGCCCCGCACGGACCCTCCACGTGCAGAAGAGATAAAGGGGAGAGAGAGGCTTGTGGTGGAAAAGAGATAAGGGAGAAGATAAAGGGAGAGAGAGGCTTTTGCTAGAGCCGGATGTGATGACTGAGTACGAGAGCCAAAATTGCATTGAAATTTAATTTCGGGTCCGATCACCTATCACTGCCGATCAGTATTAAAAACCGCCAGTGTTAGGTATCACTGCCAGTTTTTGATATAAACCGGCAATGATAATTATTAAAAACCGGTAATGATGCACTGATAATGCTAGTTTATTATGAACCGGCACTGATGATGTATTAGTGATGATTTTAGTCAAATCGACACTGATGAGGTGTTATTTACGCTGAATTATGCGGTACTTCGTTCTGTCATTGCAGTTTTATAGACATAGTTTTACATTGTTTCAGTCGATGGCTTGTTTGAAATGTAGAAGCTTTACCAAAGTTTTACAGAAAACAATATAATTCCCGTAAAAGTCCAATGAAATCATCATTTTCCAACCTATGTCCTGGCATATTGACTTCATATATATATATATATATATATATATATATATATATATATATATATATATATATATATATATTGTCATTTTTTCGCTCGTTCAATGATTTAACGAGCCTATGTAGTAGAACCATGCTTGTGTTCAAAATTGTAACCCTTCCCTAGTAAAAATTAAGAAAGTATCTGGATGCACTAATATTTTGGATAGTGTAACATGAAGATGGTTTCATCCATTTCTTGTGAAGACATGTAGGTGCATTCCATGGTTATCCCGATGTAAACACATAATCACACAGAAGAAGCCATCTCCAATTGATTCCTCTAAGCACACCATCTGTTCATCTCCATCCCAATTGGGAGCTAGCTAGGATAATGGAACCAACCCTAGCTATATACCACACCATCAGGTAGAAATAATGGGCTATACAACCAATGGTAAATGACTCAGCTCAGATTGTACACAGGACGAAATTGAACCCATGAAGTATATCTGTATGTGGTTCCCCTGTACTGCTCATATGTAGGTCTGCTTGACGAGCTTGAAGCCAGAGATGAGAGCGGAGAGGGCGAGGCACACGAAGGCGAAGAAGGCCATGCTGATGGACGCTGCCGACGAGTCGGTGAACACGCTGTCCTCGCCTTCGCGCATGCGGTTGGTGATCGGGATCGCGGCGGATAGCGCCGACATCAGAAGGTAGGCGGTCACCTGGAGGGGGAACAGCAACGACCGAGCTGTGAAATTGTTCAGGTCAAAATATATAGCAAGGTGCAGGAGAAGTAAAGAGTTGTGTCTTTTCAGATCGCAGTATCAAAGTGCAGGATAATGTTTGCAAAATCATATCACTTGCTCAGTTTCATATATATGTTTTACAAAATATTGTGAAGCATTAGAAATGCTCTTAAAGATAGCATGACAGTGGTATGTACCAACCAAATAACTCACTTTCGCTCCAGTAGTCATATGAGTTGGGTAGATCTACCGGAAGAAAAAGGGCTCAATTCAAGCTCCATGCATACACATGCAAGTTTCCATTGTCATGAAACCTCTGAGTATATTTTCCCAGCCCATATGGTGGATTTCAGGTTCAGATTATTAAAACTCAAATGGCTTTGTTTCGTCTAGCAGAATCGAGAAACCTTTTGTCTCAAAGTACATGTTTTCTGGCATCCACGCCGTTGTCATTCATCTTATCTACAATGGCGGAGCTAGGATTTTTCTGTTGGGTGTGCACTCTAAATTAGCATAAGACTGCAAATTTAATATATGAGTATAAAATTTACCAAAATATAATACAAATATATTTAAAAAGGTCTCACAATATCATAAATTAAACAATAAGTTTGAAATTTTGCAAAAAATACAAAATAAACAGTTCAAATATGAAATAAGGCCTTACACAAATAGAAGATTATAATACTAGAATTAATCTGGCATTATAGCAATTCTCCCCTGAATTAAACTCAACTTGAAAAATAAAAAGAGTAATTATAAATCACTAAAAGCAATTTCATGAGCTAAAAATGCTTTTAGAGTGTTCCTTATGTTCCAAATAGCCCTCCATAATTGTTCCAGAATTAATTGAAGTATTTTGGTATTTCTTTAGCCTTGCTTTGATTTTTAGAATTTATTAATCAATTGGAAACATAATAGAAACGGAAAAGAATAAAGAAAACTTAAAAAGAAAAAACCTTTGGACCAAAACTCTAATCCTTTCTGGGTTGAGCTCAATTCTCTTTCTTTTTTTCTCGTTATTTTCTCAGACCGTCTCATTTCTTTCTTCTCTGGAATTCTTTTATTTCTTCTTTGGGTTTTCTTTTCTTCTCTAGACTATATACTATGAAAATGTTGGGCCAAACATTTGGGTAGTCTTAGGCCTACCCGAACCCCCACCTGGCTTCGCCCATGCTTATCTAGAACATTACCATTGAGCATCACTATCAAACGAATATAATATGAATTTGGTGCTTCCGAACGGCTGGATGCATCTATATGAATGTTTAATTTGACACATGGATTTGAGTCAACGATATAACACGGGTAGCATGATAATTAAGTACTGAAAGTGCCATATGGACCTCTGAAATGCATCATACTATCAGCTTGCGCAACAATTAAACACTGAAATACTATCACCCAAAATGCAATAGAATTAAACCTCCAGCGCTTAACACCTTGCGTAATGATTCCTAACACCTTGGAATCTTAGCCTGACACGGTTGTTCCGACGACGTGCTGATCAAGTGCAATATATTCTTCTGCTGATGCAGGATTTCACCGCAGCGGGCAAGTTATCTCTTGCTTTCCCTATCGTGCGAGCAATCGTGATTCTGCTAAAATCTCCTATGGGACAATGCTATCAGTGTTTGATGCAGAACTGCAAGATCCCAGGCACATCAACGTCCGACAACAGGAACAAGGGCTAGGAGCAGAATCGGCGAGACAACAAAACGAAAAAATTCAGCGCAGGTGGAGTAGGGAGAAGAATCGCAGGGGCTGACCTGGTCCCCGACGAAGTCGACGAGGAGGCCGGTCTTGGCATGCAGGTCCTGGCCGCCAGTGAGGCGGAGGCCGTGCCGGACAAGCTGCAGCGTCGTGTAGATGAAGGCGAGTAGCCCGATCGCGACAATGTACCTGACCGAACAACCAAAAGCCGTACGTTACGTACGGGTCACGCGCCGGACGGACAACCACCACCGGGCGCGGTGGGATTCATGAAGTGCGCGGGAGGGAGACGACCTCACCTGTACTCCTCGTAGTGGTCGAACTGCCTCCAGTCGCCGTGCTCGTTGAAGACCATGACGAGAAACGCCAGCAGGGAGAGCGCCCATGCCGCAGCGCGCAGCGCGGAGCCGGACCTGTCCAGCAGGTCCTGCGTCCGCCACCGCCGCAGCACGGCTCCCACCACGCCGCCGCCGTCGGCAGAGGCGCCCTGGCCCTGGGCCGGGGCGGCCGCGGCCTTCTCGAGGTCGGCGCCAGCGTCGGCCATGGCGGCTGGTGACTGGCGAGTGCTCGCGGGATCTGGAAACGGAATTGGTTAGGCGGCTCGATGGTTGGTTCTTGCAGCTCGCGCGTCGCAAGACACTTATACAACGAAGCGCGCTATTTTTGGGTGGCCCCGGCCAAGGATCTTCTGTGGCGCCGTCCGTCTGCCATGTGCCAGTCATACTTGGGAGCATTCTTCATACATGAGGAGTAGCACCGGAGGAAAAGCTCGAAGCTAATGATCTGGCTCAGCAAGTATTTGACTTGGCTCGATGTATTTTTGTAGCGAGCCAAGCTGCTCAGCATGTTTTTTTGACTCAGCTCCTGACCTGGCTCAACACCTTTAGTTAACAAGGTGGCTAGAGTTAGCTTACTAGCGCAAGCCATAGAAGGCCCAACAAGCAAGAGCCCTAACATGAGTCTAGAAGGAATGGAAGCCCACCGAAGAGAATGTGAAGTGTCTCGTATTGTTGTATCTGTAACTTGTTCATCTCACTCGCACCCGACGCCTCCCGTTCCCCGCTTGCTCGTTTGCACGGAGAAGAAAGGGGGCAACTAGAGTTTCAACACCCCCTAACCTTCACGCACCTCCTACCTTTGACGCCGCTTCACCTCTCTATCAACCCCAACGATGACATACCGCTCCATCGTCGCTAGACTAGCCAAAGGTACAAATACAACAAACCAAGAGTAGCTCTCCCTCTCTCTCTCATCTCTGAAACTTTGTGTTGTGTAAGTGTGTATTTATGGATCTAGATCCAGTAATACCATGGAATGTGATTCCTATGTTTTTTACAATTCCCTTTTGAAAGTCCACATTCTGGTAAGAAAAACAAACGATTCCTTCTATGTGGTACACATTTACTAGTACAAAATACTCCTTTTTTGGCATGTGATTCATGATAAAGTGGTGAATATAGCACTGGTCATGCAACTTGCATATTACTTGATATATGCAGTACCTATGGTCCTAGCAAAAGTATTGTACTGCTCCTAGTGATTATACTCTATTTACAAAAATATGCAGTACATGGACCGGCAACCAAGTATAGAATCGAGGAACATATTTGATGAGGATAGGTCTACACTGTCATGGACGCCCCCACCCAAAGCCCGTCCGCCTCGACACCGGGCATTGGCCAAGCTCGGCCACGGCTGTGAATTTGGCTTTTCAATCTGCAAAACCAGCCCCTTCTGCCGCCTCCATAGACATGGTGAATTAACATGTTGAATAGGAACTGTCTTATGCTATCCATATGTATGGGATTTGACATCCACTATGTAAGAAACTATCAAACGAGATAAGTTATTAATGACGGTTACTCAGTACGCGTTATTAATGTAATATTAGTGATGGATTAAATAACAACCCGTAATTAATATGTAGCCTGGGTTGGAACTCGATCAAGACACATCACTAACGAGAGATTATTAGTGACGGCGAAGGAACAACCCATCATTAAAGATAATAGTGACCAGTCACCTCAAAACCCATCACTAATAATAGAATCATTAGTGATGGGTAGAGAGAGCACACTCATTAGAGACAGGTAACCTCAAAGATTGTCACTAATGATGGAGTTATTAATGACGGGTAGAGAGAGCATACTCATTAGTGACGGGTGACCTTAAAACTTATCACTAATGATGGAGTCATTAGTGACGGAGAGATAATACGCTCATTAGTGACGGGTTACCTAAAGGCCTGTCACTAATGAGTCAGTCATTTATGACAGGTAGAGAGGACATACTCATTAGTGGTGAGTGATAAAGACACTCGTTACTAATGGCTGACTCATTAGTGATAGGTCTTTAGGTGACCCATCACTAATGACTGGTTGAATCTCGAGTCATTGCTGGTCGGGTAAAAAATTCATAACTTCTTTATACTAACTTAAATGCTTATATGAAAATTATAGCCCTCGACGAGGTCTACAACTTTATAGTTGATTATTTTTTATTTGAAGCCATATAGATGCACAAATGAATATATAAAGACCGTCAAAGGAACCACACATAGTGCCACAAACTAAAGTGCTAGATCTAATGTAAAACTAGTAGAAATCATTGAAAAGACGCACATAAGGTGACAAAGTTGAAAATTGCAAATTCAAAGTTTTTTATCGTGAGATTGGTAACTCGGATTGATGAAACGTATGCTCATCACTAACTTTCAGATGTAACACTATGTCTCCAAAAATTTCCAGTCAAATCGAAGAAGGTCAATTTTCGATGAAAAACTTCAGAGGTCCTATCAAGGGTCTTTCCAGCCTTTTTTGGGGGGTAAAAAAAGGTATAGGTCATATTTTTTTCGGATACGCCTCCTCGTTAGCTTCGAAAGTAGAGGTCAAACATCGAAATCGGACTCCGTATGTAAAAGTTATTGTTGTTTTACTGAACTGCACATGTTTTTTTTCATATAGAGTCGAATGGAGACAAACTTTATATGAACATTGCAGAACTTGGCGAGATCTACAACTTTGTAGTTGACAAAAATTTCATTTAAGATCATTTAGCAAAATTCTAATCCTCGATGAAATTTGACAAAATTAGTTATTAGTGACGGGTCATGGTTGCGACGCATTACTAACGAACTTTGACAAAAAAGGTTAAAAGGATAAAATATCTAGTTTATATCACAACTACGTGATAGCATATGTGGTAAGATGGCTACACACGCATAGAGGATATCGCGGGTTCGATTTTCATAGAATACAAACTTGAAAACAATATGAAAACAAGTGGCTTGTGAGGCATATAGGATGGGCTTGCGTTGGGATGGCTCGGATGAAAAAAATATTTTTTTTTGACTTTTTTTGTCTAAAAAATATAAAAGATGTTCATCAGTCATTAGTGACGGATCAAGATTACAACCAGTCATTAATATTCGGTCAACAGTGACGAATCACGGTTACGACTCATCACTAATGACTGAACATTTGTGATGGATCATGATTATGACCCGTCACTAATAATCTCATTAGTGAAGGATTATCACCCGTCACTAATGACCTATCATTAATGATGCGATAAGAGTGACGGGTACAGGACCTGTCACTAATGCTAGTTATCACTCGTTACTAATGATTTTTTTTTCACATAGTAATCCTAGCTTTTGCGTATGTCTAACTCATTTTGCATCGTCTTTTTAGAAAGAAGATGACGATGATGGTGTTGAGTTTGTGAAATTCCCACAATGTGTTTGTTTTATCTTATTTGCAAACTTGCAAGTTTCAATGTGTATATATACTGACCCCAAATAGTTCTTGAAGGTGCACTTGGTATTTGACTCAATGGTGATGATAGTGAATGGACAATCAGAAGTTGATGAAGCACTTAATTATTTATTTGGCCTTTTGGCAGATTCCATATTATGTAAACCTTAATATACTATGGCTCTATGGACATGCAATTCTTATATTTAGAAGTTTGAACTTTATATAATGCACTAATACCTACCTATTTAGAACCTCTTTCATGTTTAATGCGCTAATCCTTCTATTTTGTTGAGCTTTTAGTTCATGTTTGAGCTATTTTAAATCGGGATGAGTGTTTGTGTTGTTTTTAGTTACGGCTGGCTCGTGAGTCTAACAAGCTGACTAGAGCTCTTATCGAGTCAAGCTGAGCCAGCTTTCTTGCTCATTTTCTTAACGAGCTCAGCTAAGCTAGCTTATTATATATACCGAGTCGAGCTGGCTCTACATCCAGGCGTAATAAGGAGATCGCTCTACATCCAGGCCTAATGAGGAGAGCCGCACGCCATATGAAATGTTTCTTCTTCTTTTGCGAATTTCACCAGCTCCCGCTGAGAAAAATGTGAGAGCTCGTTGTATGCTGGTAATGGCGATTGGTGAGTGACGCTGAGCAGCAGGGCTGGGTCTAAAACTGATCATTCAGAGTCGCGACAGGTCGTAGTGTCCACATAAGATCTAGGAATGGGGTAGAACGAGATGTGGATTCACAACAAGCTTTTAATTAAGTTGTACTAGCATAAATCTACAAATATTTATTGGTGTTATATGTCTATCCCAAAGAAGATCCTTGTACACCAGCCAGTGCGTGTTTGCGTGCACCCGCATCCAATCCGACGGCCCCCAGCGCCAGCTCATCCTGATTAACGCCCAGCATTCCCACTAATACCGTGGTGGTGACGGACGAGTAATTTTTTAAGCAAGTTGAGATGTCCAAGCAATCAAAGCATGGCTTTATTCGTGTTCAAAGCCGACCGCGCAAGAGAGCTCTCAACACGAAATTCTGAGAGGTTGCTTCACCGATCGCTACACAAGTGCCAAATGTTGATTATGATAACCGCCCATAAGCAGTTTACAGATGTACATCCCATGCTCCATCACCTGAAGGAACTCGTGATGCCCCAGGTAGATAATATCTCCAATCAAGAATATATATATGTCCTGTTTGATATAGCTACATTTATATACATTTTTAAAATTATTTATTTAAAAAGCTGCTCATGGTTTTTGAGAAAAACAGTTAGCTTATGAGTTTAACTTTTAGGCTCTTAACATACTAGTTTTTAGAAAAATTTGTCTCAACTAGTTTATCAGTTTTTAATCTACTTCGTAAAAACCAGCTTATCAGATAAAATCATAAACCAACAATAAATTTAACGTTTATTTCAACTTATCAGCTTTTTATAAAATAGAAACTACTAATAAACCAAAACAAACAGAACCATAGTCCTAAAATATGTGTAACCAAACTTCCTAACTTTGTCCATGACTATACGTAATTATTTAGAATCGTCACATGAGAACGATGTTAGCATATTCATCATGCATCAACCACGCTTATATGTTATTTATTTTCTTTTTATTAAAGTTTAATAACATATACTCCCCATCCATAAAAGAGTATTGGTTTGGACATCGAAATGGTCACCAATACACTAGTTTGACCACTAATTACTAATATAAAATGTATATAAAATATAAAAAGTTGCTAATTTGAAATTAGTTTTCAAGACAAATCGAGCTATACCATATTGAAATATTTGAGACAAATCTAGTAAAAGTTTAAATGTGTTGACTATACACAACTTAAAACTATGGTAAAAGATCTTTTGTGACGAGATAAGAGTTTTAAAATGCAATGGTCAGACTTGTGTATTGGGGATCAAATGCAAGTAAATGTAACTATGGAAGAAGGCAGGGCTTCTAAATTCAGAAAGGTCATCAAAAGAGTTGTAGGAACCAAAAGCTTGTGCGAGAGTTCAAACAAAACAGAAAACCTGAGGGCATTAAATAAGAAGGAGATTAAACTGTGTAGACTCATCAATTAATGTGAGAAAAGATTTTTCATATCAAGAAAATTGATATAATGAGAAATATTTTTTCTTGCATGTACTTTTTGAGGGACCCCTTTTCTCTACTGCATAAAGCAGGACTTTGGTCCCATTGTCCTCATGCTACCATCTAAAACCGACATCATTTGTTTTTATGCAGAGATAAATGAGAAAAGATTGCCATAGATGGGCAATAATCCGATTTCCCATGTATGAATGTTGCATGCAGCCCTGGTGGACATTGCCAGTGTGACCTCCTAGGCCGAGGCAGTCCGCATCACGTAATCAGAGGGCCCAAATGGTTGTGTCGGACCTATTCCCGCCTCTCCTATGTAGTCCTCATGCTATTCACCTTGTATGACTTCTGATGTTGAGGTGACATAGCGGAGATGTTGATTGCGGAGGCGAAGGCAATGGCAACTGCTGCGAATGAACCAGAGAGGCCGGCGCTAGAGTTACTGATACATTACCTGAGCCACATAATGGAACTGTGAAGGAAATCCCCTAAAGTTGTGGAGGGCATCCAAACTAATGCCACCGAAGCCAGGATGTACCATGTTCACTTGGACCTATGCGTAACCTAGTGGTATCCCTTGGTTGGATAAGCCTACCCCATGCCACCCTCGATTAAAATGTTCAAAGTTGATACTTGGAGCTTGTACGGTGTAGCCTCTAGGATATCATCTACAGGATATATGTTGTTGTCAAGTAGGCTACACCCACAGCTACTCACACAGGCAGGGGGTAGGATTGTCCATTTACGATGACTTGCGACTTACTGAGTGCTTCTTGTACAACACGTTCTATGTGTGCGTCTATCATGAAAAACAGTCATGCTTCGTACTTGTCATTGAATCTTTTTTTTATTCCTATAAGAGTTGGCGTGCTGTGGGATGGCCTTTTTCTAGGTAACCCTAGCTCCTAAGCCTTGAGTGCGAGATGGGTGCTCATTGTTTCCTAGAGCCACAATAAGCACAACATTATCTATATCAGGCTTGAAAGACACTTCTGAAGACGGGGAAGTCAACTCTTTCATTTCCTGGGTCACTTCTCCGTTTTTAGGTTTTTTTTTAAGGTTAATTACCATCTTCGGTTGTTTCTGACCGAGCATAGGTCCAGAACCTACATCGATCTTCCAACCATTATAATGGAATTTCTTTCCTATCCCAATGAGCCTCTTCTTCTCTAGTCTATTCTAGTACTTATCTCTCATACCCACCCGAGCCTAGCCTATGGTAGTGCTTGTTCTTATTATGGATCTCCTTGTGTTCCTCATTTGATTTTAAAGCTTGTTCTGATCACTTTTGTGCCACAAAAGCGTCCCATGCCAGTTGATACAAGCCATACACCTTAGAGGGTTTCAGGTTCTTCTTCATGTAGTCATGATTAAGCTCATATCTGAAGTTGCTTCATGACTTTCCCATTGTCATCACAGCATATCAGTGGACGGTTGCATGGGTTCCTTCATGGAACTCGAATTCTTCTTGAAGCGGACTCCATAACATATCTTTTTTCCCAGGGTCCAGACGGTCTACCTTCCTCCAATCAACTGTGGTGGTTTTGACATGCTCCTTTGTCACACCCTATTTCTAGCTTCTCCTGTGCTTCTCCTATCAATCCCTGGATCAGTAACTGATACCAACATTTTTCATAAAAGGGTATCACAACCATACATCATTCATAATACATTACCATAATAGGAGTCTTACATAAGTCTTACATCACATAGTTCATTACATAAATGGCCGACAGGCTGAAAAACAAAACAACAATACAGCGGAATGGTTTTTCTCAGTAAGAAAAAGGCCACAAGATTAAGTACATTAATATGCTTAAGCAACCTAGAGATATATGTGTGAGCACATATGCTTAAACATACCATGTAACCAACAACTTGCACATAAATATAAATACAAACATAGTAATACACTAATAGCCAATATTAGCATTTCCCAAAAGACCATCCATACAATTGTCCCACACTTGTAACTCTACGACCGATGTGGATGGGTAGAAGCATGCTCATGATCGAGAGCATGACAATTCAAATTATTTTTCCACTCTACAAAAGATACTCCTTTACCTACATGATTTGAGGACCATACAGCTCATGTATCCACATAGGCCCACACAAGGGGGTACTCGAGTTAACCTTTCCCAATAAGCTTCAACCCTTTACTCATGCGTCGATAGGTGCAGGGGTCATCCAGAACTAATCCCGGAGCAAACTGGATATTCCTAAAAGTCCACATGCTCACACCTTCGACTCACACGCCAAAAGGCCACAGCTACAAAGGTATTTGGCTTGTCGTTCCCATAATGTGATATATAGTAAGTACGGAAAGTGCTAAAACCAATAGCACCGACGGACGGTGCTTAAATGATGCAAAGCGGTCTATGGTGCCCGGGCTCCTCTCCCGAACTACCCCAAGGAACTCCTCCAGGGTAGAAGACACCCTTAACACCGCCCACATCTCGTCTTATCCTCACAACTCACCCAACCAATATCATCAATATTATCATAGTGAACCATAATTAAACCTATAGCTCGCGAGCAATAAAACTTCTACCCGTGACCTATGCATTGCTAAGCATATCAAGTGACCTTGCAAATTAGACATCAACAATATCGCCAAGGCTACAAGGATGTGGGTATTCAACAACTCAAGGTAGAGGTAATGTAATCAACATAGGTTCTACCCACATAAACCTGACATTCACTCACTACACATGCAAACATACATAGAGCATATCTTATCAATTTTAGACTCCACACTTCAATTCAAAGGGTGCAATATGCTTAGATGCTTTCCTTACTGCTCTAGCAGTTGCCTGATACTCCCTGCATAACACTCACAAAACTCCGGGAGGTTGACTTAGCCTTCAACCATGATCGTGCCACGCTCTGGTTCTTCGTTCACTAAAGAAGAATGCATGCAATGATGAGCATAAATGAAGTGCAACAATTCATGCAATGATACGCATATGACAAAATTCTATAAAATATGATTTATAATGCATAAAAACATTTTTCCTAGCTAGAACAAGTCATAAGAAGACTAAATTGGTTTCACAACTTTTAGACGTGTAGAGAACTAACGGTGATTTAATGAAGCCTTAACCTAATTAAATGTTAATTAATTATTTCATGGGTAAGGATATTTTTGATACGTAGAGGAGGTTATTATGAAACTAACAAAATTGGTTTCATAATTTTTGGAGCTACATAGAATTTATTATGAATTTTACAATATTTAGCCAAGAAAAAAAAAACAAAAACATCTGATGATCAGTACACCGAATACTCCAGTTTGACTCGGATACTCTGGGTACCGGGGTATCCGGGTGAACCTCCGAGTGGGGTTTCTCAGCTATTTTTGGCTAGAATCACCCGGATCCTCCGGGTTATGACCCGGATACTCCAGGTGAGGTCATAAACTGCGGATTTTCACCTAGGATCTCTCCAGCGACGATTCTGATGATTTTAGGGTGGGGATTTTTGACCTAGAGCATCATATTGACTTCCTCTACCGCGTAGGATAACAACAACACGCCAAAAATAGCCGAAACTCGACTATTGCCTCTAATGGCGGTGGAGGCCATTATTGAGCTCGATGAGCTCAAATCTGGTCGATCTAGCCATGGGGAAGGAATGGGAAGGGGTCTAGGGTGCTCACCACGTCCTAGCAAGCCCGTGGTCCGGTCGTGGAGGTTGGGGAATGGCTGAAGCTCAAAATCACCATCGGGGAGGTGGTGAACGGCTTGAGGAGGAAGAAGACGTTGCCGAGGAGCTCGAGCTCAATGGGGAAGACTACCTCCGGTGGGGGAGCTCGCCGGAGACCTCCTCCTTGGACTCCCCTTGCCTCTCCTCTCCTTTCTTCTCCTCCCCTCACCTTTTTCTCCGGACCGATTGGGAGAGCAAGAGAGAAAGAGAGAGCCTGTGAGTGAGAGGGAGTGGGTAGGGTGAGAGAGAGAGGGCTGCTGGTGTGAGCGAGAGAGAGTGGGTGAGGTGTGGGGTCGGCTGGTGGGTCCCACATGTTAGACAAAGAAGACATTTGGCTGCGAATTCCATCATTTCTCTCCTGAATTTTCTTCTCTCGTCCGATTTACTCAAAACAAAACACTCATTTGCTCCAAATAAAATTGCTCAAAATTAAGCATGATGCTTAAGAAGCATGATTATACTTAACTACGTGATTATGGGTTTCGGGCCATGAAAAAACTCCCTCCTTAAAAGAATTTCGTCCCGAGATTCAATGTGAGTCGAGGAAGAGTACAATGAGTTTAGGAATCATGTTGTGAGCAGATACCATGCTTGTGAGAAATAGAATCTAATGCAATACTCATAGGTCGGCGAACAACTCAGGATAATCGACACAAAGCCGATCTTCTCGTTCCCACGTCGCTTCATATTCAAAGTGATTACTCCATTGAACCTTGAGAAGTTTAGTTGAGCGACGTTGAGTCTTGCATTCCGCTTCATCCAAAATTCGGATGGGTCGCTCGTAATATGTCAAATCAGGTTGTAAGTATTGATTTGCCATTTCAGTGACCTCAGTGGGGACTTGAAGGCACTTCTTCAATTGTGACATGTAGAAGACATTATGCACGACGGAGAGTGAAGGAGGTAAGTCCAATTGGTAGGCAACCTCTCCACGCCGAGCAACAATTTAGAAAGGTCCCGCATATCGAGGTGCTAGTTTCCCTCTGACTTGGAAGCATTGAACTCCTTTGAGAGGAGAAACGTTGAGATACACAAAATCTAGAACACAAGTTCTCTCCGGCGGTGATCCGCATAGCTCCTCTAACGCGATTGAGCCGTGAGAAGACACTTCTGAATAGTTAGAACATGCTCTTCTGTCTTTTTGACAAAATCCGGGCCCAAAAAAGCCCTTTCACCGGATTCGAACCAATTCAATGACGTTCGACATCTTCGGCCATAGAGAGCTTCAAACGGCGACATTTTAATGCTTGATTGATAACTTTTATTATAGGAGAAATCAGCGAATGACAAGCAAATTTCCCACTTTTTCCCATATGTGAGAACACAAGCTCGGAGCATGTCTTCCAGGATTTGATTCACCCTCTCAGTTTGACCATTGGTCTGAGTATGATATGCGGTGCTATAGAAGAGCTCAGACCCCATAGCCCCATGAAGGCTCTTCTAGAAATGAGAAGTGAATTGAGTGCCTCGATCAAAGATGATCTTCTTCGAGATCCCATGAAGGCAAACAATTCTGGTGAGGTACAACTCTATATAGTCCTTAGCACTATATCGAGTCTTCACAGGGAGGAAATGTGCTGACTTTGTAAGTTGGTCAACGATGACCCAGATCGAGTCATATCCATGTGAGGTCTTCAGCAATCCGATATTGAAATCCATGTTGATCTCCTCCCACTTCTAGGAGGGAATGGGTAAAGGTTAAAGTGTCCCGGATGGCTTGAGATGTTCAGTCTTCACCCTTTGACAAACATCACACTCAGCAACACATTGAGCGATCTCTCATTTCATGCGAGTCCACCAAAATCTAGGCTTGAGATTTTGGTACATTTTGTGCTCCCGAGATGGATGGATAGCAAAGAATCATGTGCTTCATCCAGAATTCTCTTCCTCAATGCCTCAACTTTCAGAACCACTAGCCAGTTCCCAAACCACATAATACCCTGATCATCCTCAAAAAAATAGGCAGCCTTGCCTTCCTTCATTTTGCCTTGAATTTAGGCCATGCCCTTGTCATCCTTCTGGGCTGCTTTGATTTCATCTAGGAGGGTGGATTTAATCTTCAAATTTTTAAGAAATCCCTCCGAAACCATCTCGTGTCTAAGCTGGTGGAAATCATCACAAAGTGTGGTACTTTTGGGCTTGAGCGAAAGGAAATTGCATTAAGCCTTTCGACTCATTGCATCGGCAACCACATTCGCCTTACCGGGATGATAATGCACTTCCAGCTCGTAGTCTTTGATCAATTTGAGCCATCTTCGTTGCCTCATGTTCAGGTCTTCCTGAGTAAAAATGTACTTGAGGCTTTTGTGATCCATATAGATACGGCACATATTTCCTAGCAGATAATGGCACCAGATCTTTAGAGCATGCATAACTGCCGCAAGCTCTAAGTCATGAGTTGGGTAGTTCTCTTCATGGCGCTTCAACTAATGTGAGGCGTAAGCCACAACTCTACCCTCTTGCATAAGGACACATCCGAGGCCTATGCGGAAAGCATGGCAATAGACGTCGAAACCCTTGTCCACTTCAGACTGAGCGAGAACAGGAGTGGTCATGAGCAGTTTCTTCAAAGTCTGGAAAGCTAACTCACATTCACTCGACCACTCAAACACACTTCCTTGCTTCAATAGCTCAGTCATTGGCTTGGCAATCTTGGAGAAATTCTTGATGAACCGGTGGTAATAACCCTCAAGTCCGAGAAAACTCTGGATGTTGGGCTACACCCAATTTAGCACATCATGTACCTTGCTCAGGTCAACGATGACACCATTCTCAGACAATACATGTCCTAGAAAAGTGATTTCATTGAGCCAAAACTTGCATATGCTGAACTTGGCATAGAGTTGGTGATCTCGAAAGTGGCCAAGAACAACACGAAGGTGTTCTGCATGCTCTTCCTCATTCTTGGACTATATAAGAATATCGTCGATGAAAACCATGACAAACTTATCAATTTCCTCTATAAACATGGTGTTCATCAAATACATGAAAAATACTGGTGCATTAGTCAAGTCAAAGGACATGATGGTAAACTTGTAGAGCCCGTAACGAGTCGAGAAAGCCGTCTTTGGAATATCCTCTGGTCGAACCTTGATTTGATGATAGCCCAATCCCAAGTCAATCTTCGAGAAAACCTGGACACCAGTCAACTGATCAAACAGAATATCAATCATAGGAAGCGGATACTTATTCTTGACAGTGACCTCATTCAGCGAACGGTAATCAGCACACATTCGCAGAGTACCATCCTTTTTCTTCACAAAGAGTGACGGGCGTCCCCAAGGTGAGGAGCTCGGATGAATAAAACCCTTTGATAGCAACTTCTGAATCTGCTTCTTCAACTCGACTAACTCATTTGGTGGCATCTTATAGGACTTCTTTGAAATCGGGGCCATTACGGGCAAAAGATCAATTGAGAATTCCACTGCTCGGTCGGGTAACATTCCTAGTAATTCTTCTGGGAAGACATCAGGAAATTCACACACCACGGGGATATCCCAGAGATCCGGGGTGGTGACGACCTTCAGAGAATAAAAGAAAAGATGAATCTCCTTAAGCTTCAAATGGACTTGGGTGCCGGACATGTCATTAAGAGTGATAGTCCTACGAGCACAATCAATAACGGCCTTACTCTTGGTAAGCCAATTCATTCCCAATATGACATCCACTCCTCTAATATCCAACAAGATCAAATTTGCAAAAAAACTGAACTCCCTCAGTGAGAATCTCAGCCAAAGGAACGATATGGTTGGTCCTCAACATAGCACCAAGTGCATCAATATGATAAGAGGAAGGTAGAACCTTGGTAATCATGTTGTGACTCGAGACATAACTCACTTTGACAAAAACAATGCGATGCACCAGAATCAAAAAGCACAATTGCAGGGCAAGAATTCACAAACAACATACCCATCAACGCGTTGTCTTCCTCATGAGCCTCCTCGACGGTAGTGTAGCGCACTCGGCCATGTTTGGGAATGTTCGCCGTCTTGGAGACTTGATGAACGAATGAAATAGGTGGTGGTGGCCTTGGAGCAGTCACCGTGGCTCCCAGCTTCAGATAAGGGCAATCACATGTGAAATGCCTGATGCACCCACAATTGTAGCATAGGCCGCCGGGGCCATCAGTCACACTTGCTTGAGAACCGGCGGGTCTTGGAGGTTGTTCTTACAGAGTGGAGAAAGACGGGCGTCGCACCATCCACATTGGCTATGGAACGGCTGAAGTTTTCACATGCGATGGAGAAGGTTGACTCTCCATCCGTGCATGTTGTGAGCTCCCGCCCATGGAAGGTGACATAACCCTATTGCGCTTCTCCTCCTCCTAGTGGTTCTTCAACTTAAACTCTATTGTGAGAGAGGTGCTCACTAGTTTGTTGAAATCGATGAACTCATGCGTTGATAGCCGGTCTTGCATCTTGGAACTAAGGTCGTTCACAAAGCGATATTGCTTTCGCTCATCGGTGTTGACCTCGTCTGGCGCATACTATGCAACGTGGTTGAACACCAGCACATACTCCATCACCGATCTGCCTCCTTGCTTGAGGTCCATAAACTCCTGCCTCTTGATCTCCATAAGTCCCTTAGGGATGTGCAAATCACGGAATACCTGGCGGAACTCTGCCTAATACACCTAGTGTTTAGCTGGGTGCATGGCCAAAAAGTTGAACCACCACGCGCCCGCCGCACCTTGAAGCTGATGGGCGGTGAAGAGCACTTTCTAGTGGTCCTCACATCGAAGGAGAGCACGCTTATGGTTGATAGTCTGAAGTCAGTGGTCAGCATCTAGAGGATCCTCAGCCCTCATGAAGGTGGGCGGCTGAGTCCGTAGAAAATCAGCAAAGTCATTGCAGCACCCGGCCCCACCTCCTCCATGAGGGATCGTGTTGCGCACGAGAGCCTCGAAGAGCACCGTCTGGGCCTAACAGTTCTGCTCAATTTGCATGAGCACCTATGCCATGCTCGGTGGTGGAGGCGGCATTGGATTATTCTCATTCAAGGCCTCAGGAAGCTCACCCAAACTGCCACGAGTTCTCATCTTGTTAATGAAGACAAGATAGAAGAGGGAACGTCAAATTTTGACTTAGTATAATAGCATTAGTCGGATATCAGTACTTGGATCTCATAATAACCTATACTTGGAAAAATACATGCATATGAATTATAGAAAATGAAGGTATGCCCGATTCTTATCTACACGTTTCTTTCTCAAACGCATCTCTCTGCAACAAACATCAAGATCACAGGCATTAATATATACAATCATTACCAATCATCACCCTTCGCGCAAAGAAAAAAATAGGTAGCACGAACGGTGCTTGCACATCCTGCCGCACAAGCGACATTTGCATACGTTGTTACCAACATATTCACTTCTTGTATCGTCACCTTATGGGACAACCCATATAATCACCACATGGGTAGATGACTATAACTATCATCGTATGGTGGATGTTCATACGTTACTGCTAACGTATTCACTTTCCGTACCATCACTGTACGAGACACAACAGGTCCCTACCTTATATTAGTTGAGCTCCTGATATTTACCGCTATTAAGATGCGTTGCTTACCTTCTTACCTTTTTTGTCGATGCAAAATAAGTCACAAAGAAATCATGCTATGAAACAACATGATGTTGAAACAAGCAATATAAGTACAACAAACATCAACGCATTACGTGAGTTAAAGCTCACATCTATTCTTCATCCGATCTATTAACTAAAAAGAGCTCACCTTCTCATACCACAATAACAACATCAGAAGTTTACGATCTTCGTGTCATATATATTGAATACTCAATCGCTAAATTCTAAGTCCGCCACCCTTGGCCTTGCGTGCCACCAGGCCCATCCACTGAGGCCGCTTTCCTCCTGCTCGCTTCTCCACTCGCTCCGTGGGAGCCACAAGGATGAGGCCCGAGAGATTGGTGGGGATGGAGGCGCCATGGGCAGCTCTTCGTCATGCTCTGCTTTGTTGTCGTGGCGCTGCCCCTCGTAGTCATCGTCCTGGATCCGCGTCCACCAATTCATCATGGATCTGAGCTGATTCGATCTGGATCCGACAGTTGGGGTTCCATCTTCAAGATCAGGACACGCCGTCACCAGAGGCTCACCGTTCGTCCTGCCTGGTCGGCTTCCTGCTCATTCCATAGCTGTCGCACCCGATTTGCTTCCACCCCCGGCCAGATTGTCGCATGCCCTCGCTTTTGCGCAGCTACCGTCATCGGGACTCCATCCTGCTAGACAGATATGCCGCTGCTATTGCTGCTCAGGCTTGGATCGAGGGATCCCGCAGGTCTGCTATCATCCAAAAGCTTCGCTGCTGTGTTGTCACTACAAGAGAAACACCCCTTTTGCAACGCATATATGCGTTGCTAAAAGTCCAAATAACCGTTGGTAAGGTCTATACCAACGCATTTATTATCCGTTGCTACAACTGGCGTTGCAAGGGTCTGTTACAACAGATATATAAGCGTTGGTAAATATGACATAAAACCATTGCAAGGCTGCAACGGATGCATTTGCTTATGCCAACGCTTCTATATGTTGGTGTATTTTGTAGACCAATGACTTTTTTAGTCTTTTCCAACAAATAAATTTGGACTATTGCAATGCTTATAGGTGTTGCTACCAGCATTTATTCATCTAATTAATTTATATTTGGAACACAATAATGAGAAAGTCATATATGCAAAGATTAATCACAGAAACAAAAAAAATCCTCAAATGGCTAGTAACAAATGATTCATTGCATTACATAGATTACAATATCCAAATAGGTTTCATGATAGAAATTCAACATAAACAACATTTCCTATGGGTTAACTACTAAATTTGTTAGTCTCTGAAATTGCCGGCACTCTCCACCTTGCATCCAACTCGTCATCAACAGTATCACCAATTTGCCTTTTCAATCTACATTCAGAAATCAGAATGCTTTAGTGCCATGGTTGAAAGAAAGAAAAATCTCATTGTGAAGATAATAAGAGGTGCACATACCAAAGTTGCAGGCCAAGCAATATGGGCTCCTAGTGCATCACCCATAAACTTGTAGTTTTTATATGGCCGTACCAATACTTCATCATCTGCTATAACAATACTGACACGAACTAACCAAAATTGATTTCCTATGGCAACACCATCAAGTTTCTGTGTTGGATCACAACTTTGGACAGTAGCAACGGCAACTTTTTTACTTTGACTTTTCAAGCTCTTCAAAAACACTGCAGTGCCGGCCTAGTGCACATAAAAGATTAGTGAATAAAATTGTATAACTGAAAAAATTTTAGTTATAATAAACATAAGCAACAATTAATATGAAACTCGTTTGTTATGAACGAAAGTTGATTTTCATACCGCCATTGAATTGGTTGGTAATCTAGAGCTTGTCCCATGCTGTTGTTTCTACAAAAAAATGGAATGGACTATCAGTCTACCGCTAGGAGAATTAATTATATGTTTAAACTAAATAGCATAAAGTCTAGAATTTGGTATACAGTAGCATGCTTGGCTGCATAGGCTCTTTTTGAGGTATTATTTCCCTGAAGCGAAAAAACAAGGTCAGACAGAATTGAGTAATCAAATTATCAAAAAAATTGCTCACAGCAGAAACATTATTGCTAAAAAGAATACCTGGTAATGAGAACCTTCACGATTTGAGCAAAATGAAGGTGTTTCCAAGTCTGCAACCTGATATGTAGGCTATTTTACTAACTGCATGTTACATAAATAATCTTAATAATGGTAAAATAAAGAACAGGTACTAGTCACCTTGTAGGTATTAGTATTCTTGTTTTTGTCCAAGCTAACATCTTGAAAATGTGAAGCCCTGGCCTGTGAGGGAATCATAACGACCAATCAGTTAGCGCTTGTTTGATTGAAATCTTATTTTTTTTAAGTAGACCATAAAGTACTAACATTGTGTGTTTCAGTAAATTCTCTGGAGGCTCACAGCCTATTGTCATCATCAGGGGCATTATTTTCCTTGCTCTATGTATAAATACAAAAATCTGTTATGATAGATCAATTTGATACTGAAAGAACGATAGATTCAAGTAGTATTGATGTAAATTAACCTTTTATGCAACATAATGTTTTTTTTCTTGTTGTGCAATGTCATTCTGTATCATTTCTCTTTTGTTCTATATGAAACAAAGGTCAAGATATCATTAACTATATATAATATTAGTTGTAAGGAATGAAGAGGCTGGAACAGTATGTCAGAAAACCTTGAGTGCAGTAGAATATTTGTTTGGCCGCTGTAAATCCTCATATTCATCATCACTTTGCCACCTCTGTAGTAGATAAGAATGAATTAGAATACTTCAACATAAACTCTGGTTGAAAAGTTATGGCAGTCCCATACTACTGTATCGTTATGGCGTTCAATCATGCTAGACTCTAGACTTTCAGGGTGACAGTACACTCTCCGTAGATAGGAAAAAAAAATAGGACTTACACCTGATTATCAAAAAGAAAGTAATGTATGTATCAGAATATTTTATTATTTATTCAGAGGATTTCTTACTTTTCTATTCGAATTTGGCCCATCAACATAGATAGTTTCTTGAGCTGTATGCACATAATCATCTAAGCTCCTCTGTAGCATAAATTCGAACTGTTAGTACAAAAATGGTGAATAAGAGACAAGTTCTTTGAAATTACCTGATCTACTTGTCTTTCTTCCAAAGATATTGTTTTTTGTTTCAATTGAATGATAGTAGCATCTTGATTCTGGACATGCTTTTGGACCTTTTCCAGTTGAAGTCTGAGGGATTGAACATCTTCACTTGATGTCGGATCCAATGAAGTTAGATTTATGTTCTTAAAGCGCCGTGAATTTGATAGGTCAAACACTTTATTTGGATTTGGAACTAGGCCCAAACCATGAACACGGCCTTGCTTTTCTTCTCCTAATATCTGATTCAATGCATCTCCTTTCCAAGCAATCTTTCCCTGACTAGTGTCCGCTAAATCTGGCTGCTCTTCTAAAAGCTCCTTCAGTTCGCCCTTGAGATATCAACAATGTAAATTAATGTAATGTAGTAATAATCAATGTGGATAAGAAAATATTGATCATTTATTGTTAAATACCACATGTCCATTTATATTCTTGTCACTTTTGGGCTGGTGTGTATGGATGAACACAACGGCTCTGTGAGGGACCTTCTTTTCAGGATCTCTTTGCCTCTATATAAGACAAGGTTGAATATCAAGGACTTAATAATCATTATGTATGTCAAAATGAAGAACAAATGCACATAATTGCAGCTGTACATAGCTTACCAGCTCTTCTCTGTTCCGAGCAAAGCTTTTTGTTCCAGCTGTATGCGTCGACTTGTTCTTTGCGCAATTTGTCCTGTTTGTCTCACTTATTTCCTATGACAGAATAAGAAACTATATTGATCTTCTTGAAAAGCTAATATGCTGGTACATGATAAATGAAATATGTATCCACATATACCTTTGCCTTTGGGGTCATCCAATTGTTTACAAGTGCAATCCACTGATCCTTAATAACAACACCTTCTGGACAATTGCTGCAATTAACTTCCAGACTCTTATTCACATCAAAATAGAGTGACTTCAGATTTGACTTATGCTGCCTCCATCTCTCTCCAATAGTTCGTAGTATCCACTTTTCCATGCGAGAAGGGTAAAGAAATCTCATATGTACACAAGTAACCAAAATCATGCAGAGAAAGAAAAAAACGAAAATCAAAGTCAAATTTGAAATTTGGCAACAATGTTTAACGATATACCTTCACTTGCTTTAGTATATCCATCTTATTTTTTTGTTCATTGCTATTTCTTTCTCTCTTTCCTATTAGCAGTCTCCAGTCCCTGTAGCTCAAGCTACACAAGCAACCATTCCTAGCAACTATGCCAAGAAATTTGCCTAGAACACCAGCTTCATCTCCAATTGGCTGATCGAGGTCATTACAGGCTACAACAATTCTGAGACCTTTGGGAAGGCCCCAAATATCTTTCAGTTTGTTCCTCCCACGCCTTCCTCTTTCACCATTCTCCTCTGTCCAATGTTTCATTACCATGGAAAAGAAATATTCAATAGTATGTGGCACAAAATACTATCTAATAATTACTATTTGATTGATCAGCAGTTACCTTGGACATTAATCTCAACATCATCATCACCATCTGAAAAGTTTTCTCCAACACCCAGTTGGAGTTCAGAAGAACCAATGTCTTGTTGAGGAATTCTCTCTTGCTCAGTATGCTCCTCTGACAAATATTCATCTTGGCTCTGGATAATTCGATTTCTTTTACCCCTAGTTATCATTTCTGTTGCACAACGGAGTCAATAAAACATTAGTAAAAATCTGGAACTGTTTTGAAGAAGAGAACTGAAACATAGAACCTTAAACCCATGCCTCCTAATATTGGCATACTTAATTCAGAATCAAAACCGATTATAGAGTATTAAATTCTGTAATCTTCATGGAGGCATATGAATCGAAACAGACTGAACTGTAAATTACACGCCAAATGAAACTACTCGAAAACTACTAGGGCATAGATCAATTATCGTGATCCTCCCTCTCACAATACTACTAGGACACAAATCAATTCAACACTCTGGGACATCAAAACAATCTAGCGAATTGGGTTGCAACAGGAAACACGAATCTTGCTTTGTTCAACCACGAATAAACAGATGGAGCAGTAAAATCGGGATGGCAAATATGTAATCTTTTAGCAGGGAAGGAGGCACGGAAGGCATTGCGTCAGATCCTTAAGTAAAACATTGGATGGACTGTGTTACGAACCTAGTTGATGAGCAGCGATGGCGATGCCAGAGGTCCAGCCGTGCTGCTGCCAGGCGCCCGCGGCAGCCCAGATGATGCAGCCGATACCTGGAGTTGTGCGATGGGAGGGAGAAGAAACCCACCAGGCCACGACTTTGTTGGCGTTGAATGGGGAGGTGATCAGATCGTGCAGTTAGCGGAATGGTCAAGTTCCTTTTATGGTGCCTTTTCTGTTACACGCTTCATTCCCAGCTCTATGGTAGGTGGGGTCACTGTATGGACCCAAAACATTGGTGGAGCTTGGAAAATGTTACAGCCAAAGAAAAGCACGGGAGTAGATTCACCAGAGAAAAAGTAGCGGGAGATGGGGAAAAAAAAGAGGGAAAGAAAGGCGGGAGCTAAAAAGCCAAAGATTTATTCTAAACTTATTTTTTTGTGAGAAATCCAAAACTGATATTCAAATGTCATGAATCGAATATGAGTAAATTAATTTGAACAATAAATCTATACGACTGAGAAAAATATCATCGAAGGATAAAACCAAGTATTCATGAAGACTGGTTTTTCTTGAAATCTTGAGAGAATAAAATGTTAATCCATATTTTCTTTCATATTTTGATATAAAATACCAAATAAATATCAGTTAATTTATCTTTGCGTAGTGGTGAGGGAGTCTGCTTTTGGAGCAAGACATCTAGAGATCGACCCCCAAAAAAAGATACAACATTTTTTTTGGGGTCATATGCCTGTCCGGGCAAACTGAGTTCCAAAAAGAAAACAAAAGACTGCTTTTGCAAGGATTCGAGCACCCAATCTCTATAAGAGGACAGGAGAACATCACCAGTACACTGATTGCTAATTTACACCTGTACAGGAAAATAAGTACAACAAATATTTGGAACAAAAAAGGGCACTTAATGCAAGGCCAACTAAATTCTGTTTAAAACAGAAAATACAGCTCGTCAATGGTGCAGCTCATCCATGTTTACACAATATCCATGTTTTTGTGATAGGCAACATCCATGTTTACACAATATGGCACGTTTGTTTAATACATGCATCTAATCACACACTCTAGATCATATCACAACCTAAACACCTACAAGATGTAACAAAATGACCACTTGGCAAACTGAAGGAAACAGTGTGCGATACAGTGATGATTGGTTGCCCAGTCAGGACTTGAAGAATACAACCTGTTGAAAGTGAACTAAATATGTCAGGTGTTAGCTAAACTGTATAATATTAAATTGTAGTAAAAAATAAAAATAGAACCTTAGGTGTTTAATTCAGTTTCTTGATTCGAACTTGTAAGTGGATCTATAGTTGTTCCCTCTATATCATTTCTAATCCATGTGTGACTGCCGCGGGCATTATCAAAAAGGTCCTCAAGTGTACTGACATGGTAATGTTCACTTTCTACATCATTCCATTCTTCTCCCATTTCAAACACATCCCTAGGCTTCATCTTCAACACAACTGACCATCCTGGATGTAAGTGGTCGTCAACATAGAAAACTTGATCAACTTGATTGGCTAATACAAAAGGTTCGTGCTCAATCTTATCACCAGTGTGAATCTGATGAGAGAAATTCACAAGTTTACAACCATATTTATCTGTTTTCACTCCCTTTCCTTGTGTGAGATTAACCCATTCACATTTAAACAGAACCACTGAGAATTTTCCATAATAGTCTAACTCAATTATATCAAGTATCCGTCCATAGTACATGACATCTCCAAGAACAGAGTTAGTATCACCTGCCGAAGCATAACTTGATGTTTTTGCAGTCACAACAACTCCGCTATTCTGAGTCACCTTGTCATAGCGCTTAGCTCAAAATCTGTATCCACGAATATTAAAGGCTCTATGCCTTCTTGCTGAGTCCAATGGACCTCGAGCCAACCATCTAATTTCCTCATTGATGCTATCGCTACCGTTCTGTTGCTCCAACTGCATGATCTGTTTCATCCAAAAATATATATAAGTCAAATTCATTCACTTTTATAAAAACTAAACCATAGTACTCACATGATCTCTAAACCAATTAGGAAAATCTTTATGTTGCATTCGCTCAATCGTTTTAGGAGCTAGTCGGTGGTTACGATTTCTCCTTTTGATATCAACAGCATTTTCCCTAAAGATGGAAATTAGCATGAAATTATTAAAATATAATCTTCTGTAATATGTTAATAGGTACACAACACTTACTTGAAATAAGGGATGACAGCTTCACAGTTGTATAGCACATATCGATGGGCTTGCAATTTCTCTAAATCAGTTAAAATGAATGTAGATGGTTTTCCCAATGGTTTTCCTATTGAGGGAAACAATAAGGATTCATGGTCACATAAGTTAGATTCAAGATCATCCCGAGTCTCATCATTCCTCGATGGTTTGTTATGTTTTGTAGAGAAGCCTTCTAAATATCTGGAACAAAACACCATACACTCCTCGGCATGATATGAATTTGCCATTGAACCCTCTGGATGAGCTCTGTTACGAACATATGACTTCAATTTGCCAAGGTATCTGAATATGTAAAAGTTACATTTTAGTAGGTGATATATTATATATGACTTAATCAAAAATTGAAAACGTCCTGGGAAGAATCAATACCTTTCAATAAAGTACATCCATCGATAGCGGACTGGTCCAGCTATCTTACATTCTGTTGCTAAGTGGACTACTAAGTGAACCATAACTGTGAAAAACCCAGGAGGAAATATCATCTCCATTTTGCACAGTGTAATTTTAATTAATTGCTCCAAACGATCAAGCTCTTGAAGATGAAGCACTTTGGCACATATTCCTTGAAAATATGCAGATAAATCAAATAGTACTGCTATTATATCATCTGGAAGAAGGCCCCTCAAAGCAATTGTCATGAGTTGTTGCATTAGGACATGGCAATCATGAGTTTTGGGACCTTGAATTTTTCCTTCCTCAACATTGACACATCTTGATATATTTCCCGCGAGGTCCCTCCTACAGGATGAGGAAAATCTAAGTTCCGGGAGAAGGTGCTCGGGGCCACAGCCTCTGGTCCCCGAGCACCCCAGTTCCCCGATGACCCGCAGAGTCCAAGTACCGGGAAGAAAGTGCTCCGGGAGGTGCCCGCTCGCCCCCGAGTACCATAGTCCCCCGATGGGCCGAAGAGCCAAGTGCTCAGGGCTGCACGTGGCAGCCCCCGAGTGCTCGGTTCCCCAAAGGTTCTACAAAAGTGCTCGGGAGAGAGTGCTCGAGGCTGCACGTGGCAGCCCCCGAGCGCTCGGTTCCCCGAAGGTTCTACAGAAGTGCTCGGGAGAGAGTGCTCGGGGCTGCACGTGGCAGCCCCTGAGCGCTCGGTTCCCCGAAGGTTCTACAGAAGTGCTCGGGAGAGAGTGCTCGGGGCTGCACGTGGCAGACCCCAAGCGCTCGGTTCCCCAAAGGTTCTACAGAAGTGCTCGGGAGAGAGTGCTCGGGGCTGCACGTGGCAGCTCCTGAGCACTCGGTTCCCCGAAAGGTTCTACAGAAGTGCTCGGGAGATAGTGCTCGGGGTTGCACGTGGCAGCCCCCGAGCACTCGGTTCCTCGAAGGTTCGCGCGAGAACACCCGATGCCCCGACGACCCAGAAAGGCCTGTCGACGAGGTGTCAACCAGTCAAAGGTCCGAGGCCGCATTTAATGGGCATGCGCGGCCTGACATCCTGACATCCCCAACTGCTCCCGCCGCAGTGTCAGTCCCTGCCATGCCTTGGCAGGGGGGCGTGGGTCCATTAATTGCACGGGTCCCGTCCCGTATCATCCGGGGTATCTCGGGATAACGTTGCCAGGATCAAAGCGTTCCGCCTGCCACCCTGCCCTGGCAGAAGAACAAGATAGAGTGGGCGCGCCGGATGCCTTTGTGGCCGCCCGGTGGGCCCTCTCAACGGCGCCAGGACGTCCACAGTGACGAGTGGTCGGATGCGCGCCGCGTTTTTCCACCGCCCCTGTCACTTCGCCCAGAGGGAATGATGATGCCTTTCTCAGTCGTGGCGTCTTGGAACTTGAGCCCCCTCTTTCCCATTTGGGGTAAGTCATGGTCGGCGAGTGTATAAAAGGAAAGGATGGATAACACAGGAAAAGAAGCGCAAAACGAGATCAAGGAGAAAGAGACAGAGACACACGAGAAAACATCCGAAGAACACCGCAAGCAAGCTTGAGCAAAGCTAGAGCAAGGGAGCCTCAAGCTCTCAGTTAGACAATAATTCTTGTAAACAGATATACTCCGGAGGGTTTCCCTTCGAGGAAGGATATTGCATCCACACAGGAGTAGGGTATTACGCCCCCGTGCGGCCCGAACCTGTCTAAACTCCAGTGCATTTATTTTTCTTTGCACTAGGTTGACCATTCCCCCACCACCGGCCGTTGCATTTATTTCCACTTCCATTTATTTCTCCGACGAACTCATTCAGGATCATCCCCCCGGCCGAATCTCTAAAAAGGGGTCTCTCGGGATCCCTGCGACAGGAGTTCATCCTCCGACATCTTATATCTCGAAGAACTTTACAGAATGTTTGTTTCTCACTTTTAGACAAAGCAAATCTTGCAGGTGGTAGATAGTACTTTCCTGACGCTTTTTGTTGTGGGTGGAGGTCTTCTCTGATGTTCATTTCCTTGAGATCTTGACGAGCTTTGAGATTATCTTTTGACTTTCCATCTAATCCCAATAATGTACCATAAATATTTTCACACACATTCTTCTCTATATGCATCACATCAAGATTATGTCGGAGAAGATTATAATCCCAATAAGGCAATATGAAAAGACTACTTACTGCCTTATACGTTTTTGACTCCTTAAAATCACCAAGAGCATTGATCTCATCCAAAACAGGGCGCTCATAATAGGTTATAGGTTCCATTCCAAGCTCTGTGGTTCCATCAAAAGAATCTCGATCAAAACGAAATTCATGATCAAGGGGCAGAAATCGACGACGACCCATAAAACAAGATTTCTGCCCATGCTTCAGACGTTTGGTCCATGCATTTTGACCACAAGGTGGACATGCATATTCTCCATGCACCATATAGGACGCTAGCATTCCCAAGGCTGGTAAGTCATTTATTGTCATTAACACAGCTGCTTTCAAGTTAAAAGTTTCATTTTTTGATGCATCATACGTCGAAATGCCATTCAGAAATAAATCTCTTAGATCATCCAAAAGTGGTTCTAGGAATACATGAATTCTATCTCCAGGACTTTTAGGACCAGGAACTATTAAAGACAACAAAAGATAATGTTCTTTCATGCATAACCATGGAGGTAAGTTATATATTGTCAAAACAACTGGCCAACAACTGTGTTTAGAGCTCAACATCCCATATGGATTAAATCCATCAGTAGCCAAGACAAACCGAATATTACGAGAATCTGATGCGAAGGGCAGGAACCTTTCATCAAAGCTCTTCCATAGTTTGGAATCAGCTGGATGTCGTAGAGCATCGTCCTTGATCCGTTCTTAATCATGCCATCGGAGGAGAGGTGCTGTTTCTTTACACATAAACAGTCTTTTCAGCCTCTCTTTGATGGGAAAGTATCGCAATACTTTCCTAGGTATTGCTTTCCTTCTTTCCTTGTTTGTTAGTTTAGTTTCAGGTTCCTTATCTTTCCACCTAGAAGCCTTACAGGTAGAGCAAAAATCATCACTTGCTTTGTCTTTCCAAAACAGCTGACAATTGTTTGGGCATGCATGAATATTTTCATAGCCCAGGCCAAATTTAGAAATAACTTTCTTAGCCTCATAAAAAATTTTGGGCAATTGCTTTCCATTTGGAATTGCCATGTGCAGAATATCAAGCAGATCACCAAATGATTTATCTGACCATTTATTCATGGATTTTATATTAAACAAAAGCACGAGTAAAGATAGCTCTGATAACTCACATCCTTGCCATAAAGGTTTCTCTGAATCTTTAACCAGTTTATAGAATTCTTGAGCTTCTGAATTTGCTCCATGTACAAGTGGATTTGCACAATCCGGGCCATCTGTCATAGGAATGTCATCATAAAAATGTCCAAATGTATCATTAATCAATTGATGCATGTTGGCATGTCTTCCAGAGTCATTCTGAGACTCTGGTTGCTGATCAGCAGTGTGTTGGACTGAAGGCTCACCATGAAAGTCCCATTCATCATAATTCTCAAGTATCCCCATTGCAAACTAAATGTTCATATATCTCATCCCTCGATAGAAGTGTAGTGTTCACACATGCCTCACATGGACAATGAATCTTGGCATCTGCTGATTTATCTTTAAATGCAAATTCGACAAAACCTTTCACGCCATTGTTGTACTGAATAGATCCTTTAGAACAACGCAAAAGAAGCTTGATGACTTCTATGTCCATCGTCGAACTATAAATTGAAACAATTATTAATTCCATTGAAAGTAAATAACAAAAGCAGTTTTAACCTTTTTCTTTCCATAATATAGATCACTACAGGAACTAATTGCCAAAGGCGGCACAATGATTGTAACCAATAATGGTAAAAGGCCAATGGATAGTTCATATGTGCTTCGTGAAGGTTGTTATTCAACACAAATATGCACTAAACGATCTGGAATGAAGTGCTGAAAAAATGTATAAAGCTTGCAAACACTGAACAAATTTGGTAAATTGATGGAAACCGGATTAGAAGGCATGCATCCGATTAAATTTTAAAAGCAATCAAAAGCACTACTTCAATTCTAATCCAGTTTATTATTTTTCTATAGATGCACATGGAACAATCAACAGAAATTTATATTCATGTAGAAGATATAGAAATAGGTTGGATAATGCCGTACCTTAGCCTCCTCCAAAACCCTTTTCTCCTTCAAAACAGGCGGCTGCTTGAAGATTTATGCAGTGGGCGACAAGGGATTGTACAGGTAAACAAAGAACAATTGTTGATTGGGACGGAATCAGATGGAGAAGGCCGGTAATATGCTGAACCACCAATCAAGTTTTCAAAGCTACTGTGCAACTCGTAGCAATGGCAATCAAGATGCTTGGCTGAAGAACAACGATGGATTGCACACCATGGATGTGTGGGAGATGAGAATTAGAGCTGTGGACGGGGCGGTGGCGTTGTGGCTAGTGGCGCGGGTCGGAGGACAGGGCGGCGGCGTTGTGGCTAGTGGCGCGGGCCGGAGAACAGGGCGGCGGCGTTGTGGTCAGTGGCGCGGGCCGGAGGACGGGGCGGCGGCGTTGTGGCCAATGGCGCAGGGCGGAGGACAGGGCGGTGGCGTTGTGGGTAATGGCACAGCACGATTACACGTTGGAACCTTATATTGTTCGATCAAAGAAATGATTAAAACTTATTTGCGGGGCAATCGAAACAGAATCTGTGCGATACTTTGGTGGTTAGTATATACGGAACCCAACCTTCGAGGGTGCGGCCTCGAATCCTGGTCAACGTGTTCGGGTCTGTCGTGTTTTTTTAATGTTGTATTTCTAGCGCGCTAGTTCCGGGGGGGGGGCTGCCGGACTGGTACTGGATTATAAACAAAAAAAAGACAGAACTCAGAAAAAATAAACTAAGAAAAAAAAGATGAAGAAAGGCCCGTTGGCCAGTCCATACGAATTGTGCTTCCAACGTTTCGTAAGTGTTGCAGTCACCGTACTTGCAACGGCTTGACCATATGTTGCAAACTATGAGTTGCTAAAGGGTGGTTTGCCTTGTAGTGTGTGCTGCTTCTCTCTTGCGTGCTTTGCTTGCTGTTGTGCTCTGCTCTGCATGTGCACTGCTCTCCTCTATTCCAGCAACTGCATATGCGCACCTTCCCGACGCTGCTATGCTAGGCTTTTGCTTAGTTGATGCTCCCTGCTAGTGTTTTATTTTTTATTATAGTCTTTACAATTCTACTGTATATACATTCAAGTCTTGATCAGTAAAAAAACAAAATAGATAATAGATCAGCGTGTTTATAAATCTAGCACCTGTATTCGGCACATCAAAATCCGAAAACCCAAATTCGATACCTCAAACACCGAAAAAAAAGGCCAGCCCCACCGTATTCGGCACCTTAGGTGCCGAATACTAGACTGTTCACCGTATTCGGCACTTCAAGTGCCAAAAACTCCCTGTATTCGACACCTCAGATGCCGAATATGGTGCACTATGCCGTATTCGGCACCTCGGGTGCCGAAAACACCGCATGCTGAAAGCAGAGACAGGACGTGATCGCGTAGCAGGTCGGGCCATATTCGGCGTCTGAGATATCGAATACGGTACCATGCACCATATTCGGCACTTGAGGTACCGAATATAGCCATTTTTTGGCACATGAGGTGCCGAATAAAGTACTGTTGCCCATATTTGGCACCTCAAGTGTCGAATATGGCCCAAACCCACCGTTCCAAGGTTTTTTGGAATTTGAGGTACCGAATACAAGTGCTGGATTTGTAAATACACCGATATGTTGTCTCTTTTAGCAAATATGGTGGCGTATGTTGTCTATTTTTCCATTTTTGCCAGTCTTGGTCTCTTCTTAAGGCTGTCTATACCGTACAAATCCACGCATTCTTTTATCAATTAGTCTTGGTCTCTTTTGTGATTAACTAAATTATGTCTATTGTTTAGCTAATCATTTCCTATCATTATTAATGCAACTGTATCCTCTAGGTATTTTTGTAGCCTTAATGATAACTTCTTTTTATTGTCTTGCTACTCGTTATCAATTTGTTGTGATGGTTGACCAAGCACATTCTTTTGTTGTTGTCATCATGACTCTACTCTCATGCTTCACTTAGCACGTATTCGGCTTATTCGGCGGGATTACAAGACTCCACTCTATGACAGCTTTGAAGAGATAATTTTTAGATGTATTAGTCTAAGTTTATCACTTAGTGCCATCTTTTTCAAATACAACGCTATTGTATACTCCTTGCATTTAAGAGGTATTAAAAATATAGAGTTCTTATCCCTTACGTATAAGTTATTAGAGTTCTTATAATGTACCCCTTATGTACTTTTTAATATTATCTCGAAAGCTATTATTAAATATAAGTTACTATTGCTAATAGAAGTGATTGAAATACATAGTTGAAAGCCTATCCCATCTCCCAATCAATCACTGGACATCAAAAACCTTGCGAAACTGCATATCTAATTAGTGTATAAATAATGTAAAATCTTTCAGGAATGGTGTATACTTAAAAAACTACCATTAGCGGTGGGTCTAATAAGGGGCCTAGGTATACATCTGTACACCTAAATTTTTGTGCAAAAAAAATTCATATATGTCACCCAGCCCAAGCAACCTAACAACTCATAGTAAAAACGGAGAAAGAAAGCAACCCAAACCAAGAAAACAAACTCACAGCCCAAACTGTAAACTGTCTATTTGTAGGCCAAATCAATTCTCAAAGTCATCTAACTCATCTTAACGCACACAACCAACCAAGGAGATGGAGAAGGGTGGCGGTACGAGCAGGAGTGCAACAGCAGCACACGAGCACAATACTATTATCATTTGTTGCTACCTCTACATGTTGTAGTGTTGCACATGTGTAATGTTGATTTGCTGCATCTTTTCTCATATGTATGTGTCTATTTGTTTTCTTACACTCCTACAGTGAGTCCATAAGAACAATATGTGTCTATTTGTTTTCTTTGCTCATTCTCTATCTTTGGTGAGTGTCGCCCTTCTCAGCCCCTTTATGCTGCCCTCTCTAGGCTTTTTTTGCTTCGGTTGTATCGTATGGACTAAGTGAAATAGAAACTTTGAGGAAAAATACATATGTACAAGTTTAGTTTGAACTACGTTTGTGATTCAACTCGCGCTAAATATGATCATGGTGCCAGTCACGCTTCGTTATTCACGTCGTGTTCGGAGTGCCGTTGCGGTGGTAAAAAGGCTCTGAAGATAGGTTCAGATAGCTTCTACTGGATCGACGCTGGAACGCATAACGAACCGTTGCGGTGAGATTTTAAAGAAGAAGAGAAAAAAATTGTTCATGAATATAATGATGAAAATGATGGCTCAGTAGAAGGTGGGGGAGGTCAGTCCATGCAACAACACAATGCTAAAAGATGACATCGATCCATGTTGCGGCGGTGGCGTGAGCGTGAGCCAAGTTGGGTGCGCCGACAGCAGCGGCGATGCGAGCACGAGCGAGATGGGGCTTGGCGGTGCTAGTACGAGCGCGATGAATATGTACACCCAAATTAAAAATCCTGGATCCACCTTAGCTACACGTGTCTAGTGGTTAATCTGTGTAGCTAAAATGGTTCTATTAGACTATGTTTGTGATTTTAATGATTAATGACAACATAGTCAATAGGATTAACAAGTTTATTAATAATATATATTAGTATGTCTTATAGATGCAATACATGAAGAAGCCACCACAGTCGGGATAAAGTTTGGTCGAATTGAAGAAGTCCCAGGAAGATTCGCCTCATCGGATGGTCCAGTGCTCTAGGTGATCAACTCGTCAGAGCATATTTGACAAAGGGGGAAAGTTGCCTGAAGACCTCACCGGAAGGTCCAGTGATTAATAAGTATGCTCACCGGAGCAATTCTTCCATAGAAGGATGTCGTGCTAAAGAATGAAGGCTAAGCCTCACCAGATAGTCCGGTGACCAAAGCATGGTAACACCAGAATGTTTCTATCCAGAAGATAGAATGGATCAACCAACCGGATAGTCCGGTGATCAGACGAAGATACACATCAGAACATTTCCACTAGTGAAGATTGTAGCCATGGAAGATCGAAGATCAACATACTGAAAGGTCCGGTGATAAAGCAAGGCTACACCGGATAATGAACAGTGCAAAGAGGCAGAACGAAGTTCAAGACATCGGATAGTCCAGTGATGAAGTGATGTGCACTGGATGCTTTCACCGAAGCAATTTACACAAAGAAGAAGGAAAGGCTCGGATGGCTTAGGATAACTCACTGGATAGTCTAGTGATGGAGATGAAGTATACACCAGAGTATCTGGTGTTCACAGAGGCTTGAGTGGGTTCCAATGGCTAGTTTATGAGAGTGTACTCATCGGATGATCTGGTGTTAGTACTGTTGTTCTCACCGGATCATCTGGTGTTAACAAAGTTTTTAAGTTGTTGGGTTAACGGCTAGTGCGCGGGTTTGAAACTATAAATACCCCTCTACTCAGTTATTTGAAGGTGTGGCATGCTACTGGAGTCTAGAGGAAGCTCATGCATGCTTGAGAAGATGTCCAAGCCACCAAAGTGCTTAAAGTAATTATCTAACGCAAATAAGCACCAGGTTAGAGAGTGCTTAGTGCTTATAGGTCTAGAGTGAGTTGTAGCTAGGTACTGCAGCTTGAAGAAGGGATCAAGGAGTGATCCTAGCTTGTACTGAGTGGTATGCCAGTGCCTTGGAGTTTTGGTGACTCGCTGACAAGCTTGTTGACCCTCCGACTTGGTGTGGAGGCGTGTACGGGGATACGGAGACCCTTTCCTTGGTCGCTCAAACTCCGAAGTGATCATGGTGGCAATGGACTGGAAGAGAGGCTAGTGATGATACCATTCCTTGGTGACTTTGTGGCTCATCTGGGTGGAGGTCTTGTCTTTTGTGACTTGGTGGCTCAAGAGCCGTGACCAGGTGCCGACCGGGAGTCTATCTTTTGTGGAGCTCCAATGTGGACTAGAGGTAGCATTCATGCTATTGATACCACAGGATAAATATCTTTGTGCCGAGTTTGCTCTCTCTATCTTATTTACATTTTTGCATTTACATTCTTGCAATTTACCTTTTTAGATAGATTGCAAGCGTTTTGATTGGTAGAATACACTCACTAGATAAAACTAGAGCATATTTAGATAGAAATTGATATAATTTTATCTTGAGTAGTTTTTGGAGCTGAATATATTTAAGTGTCATAATTCACCCCCTCTTAGAACATCATCGATCCCTTCAATTGGTATCAGAGCAAGTGCTCACATCTAGCTCTACAATTTGTGTTAGAGTTTCACACCTTTCACAAGGTTTCGCCAATTCAAGTGGCATTTGAGTCTTGATCTCATTATGATTGGTTAGGCTTCACCGTCTAGTGAGTTGTGATGTTCGGGGTAGGGATGGATTACCCTAGTGCTCTACTTTTTGATGGCACAAA
This sequence comes from Phragmites australis, assembly GCF_958298935.1. Classification (NCBI taxonomy): domain Eukaryota; kingdom Viridiplantae; phylum Streptophyta; class Magnoliopsida; order Poales; family Poaceae; genus Phragmites; species Phragmites australis. The sequence goes on from NC_084929.1 coordinate 16,950,016, forward strand.
CTTCTCTCAGTGTAAAATTCTAATATCTTATTATTTGGAAGCCCGAGGGTTAGATACTTAGAGAGTCACCGAGAAATGGATGAGGAGAGGAAATTAGAAGTATTGGCAAAGAGTATCATTTATCATATATGTGTTGATGCATTTAATCGTGTTTATTCTCTCACTAATGCACATGATATTTAGAATAGTCTCATTGAAATATATGATGGCATAAAGGATATATGCAATCAAAAATACCATGTACTTGTTACTAAGCTCAGTAGCATCAAGCAATTACCCTATGAAATTGCTAATGATATGTACTCACGTTTGAATATTATTGTCAATGAGATTAATGGGTTAGCTTTGACGCCAATTGAAGATGATCAAGTGGTGAAAAGAATATTTTATGCTCTTTTTTTAAAGTATAAGTTGATAGTCTCCATCATCTACAACAACAATGATATCAAGAAGATAACTCCAAGTCAAGTGTTTAGTAAGATCACCACCTATGAGATGACAATGAACATGGGGTGGAAGCTTCTTTTTCATCCGACACCAAGAACCTTACTCTCACAAGCAAGAAGCTTAATGCCAACACATGAAGGTAATGATAAGGAGACAAGAGTAAGAGTCAAGCTCAAGTGAAGATGACGGAGATGACGATTAAGAGAGCGATGAAGAGGATGATCAAAGCATATCAAGTGATAAAAAAATTTAATCCTAAGATGGTCAAGCTCTTCTTATAGTTAGAGAAGAACATGAAGAGGATAATGCCAATATTGATCATCCTATCTACATTGAAGACTTGGTTAACATAATTGATCATATCAAGAAGGAGGAGAAGAAGACAAAGAATAAGAGAGAGATAATGGGAGGAGTCAAGGCATTCGCAAGAATAGAAAGATGGGTGAGCGACGATGAAGAATTAAGCTCAAGTGATGAAAGCTTTACCATCCTCCCCTCCAAAAAAAGTTCTTCCTCAAGGTCGTGATCACACAAGTTGTGATCACGCAAGTAATCACACAAGTGCCTCATGACCAAAGGTATGGATAGCGATGTAAGTGATGATAAATCCGATGAGGATTCTCCTTCCTATGATGAACTCCTTCATTTGATCAATAGGCAATAAAGAGGTCCTTAAGAAGCAATCTAAAGAGATTAAGAAATTCAATGCGCTTAATGGCATTCATGCTACCGTTGTTTCTAATTATGAACAACTATTAAGTAAAATCAATTTGCTAAATAAGGAGCATTTCTAATTATGAACAACTATTAAGTAAAATCAATTTGCTAAATAAGGAGCATGATGAGCTTAAGGCTAATTTTAAGTGTATTGAATCTCAAACTAAGGTCACTTTGAAGCAATCTACTCACTATTTAATTTCAATCCTAAAAAGATGCATCTACTTCATGTGATAATTTAATTGCTTTATCTAGCTCACCCTTTTGCAATGAGATTTGTATTGAAAATATTGTTGTAGAATCATCTAATAACCTTATTGCATAAGAGAATGGTGAGCTTAAGTAAGAAGTGGAGAAGTTCAAGAAGGACTTGGCGAGTTTAAAGGACAAAAGACATGTCCAACCTCCTTGAGATAACCGTGTTTTCATGGTGAAAAAGCTTACAGAGGGGTCCACCGTGACATACTTCAAATGCCATCAAGAAGGCCACAAGTCCTTCCAATGCAAGCAAGTAAACAAGTAGACCAAGAAGAAAAAAAAGATGACAAACCTCTTCAACAAGATCTCCAACCTCTACACCAAGCCCAACTACAAGATCAAGATCAAGAACAACTACTATAAGCTCAAGAAGAATGACAATGGCAAGGTGGTTGCATACATGATTAGAAGAAATAATTGGAGATGGAACTAACCTATTTGGGTGCCCAAGGAAGTCATTACCAATATGAAGGGGCCCTAATCGGTTTGGGTTCCAAAGACTTGAAGCCCGAAGCGGCTATGAGGATTTGGAGACTTGGCTCACAAGATGAAATGAAGGTTCAAGCAAAGAAGTCAAGTATACAAATTTGGGCGCTTTGATAAAAATCATGATCATCGTATACCCAAATCCCCAACCAAAGGTAAAAGAGGTAAATAGTAACTAGACTTATGTTCATGTATTTTGTTTTTTGCTTCTAACTTATTTTCCTTGTATAGGATTGCGTATACTTATTTTAGTTTATTGCAATGCCTAGTAATACCTAGTATATACTTTCATATGGTAAGTTGCTTGTGTTTATCTCTAACCCATGAACAACATACATGATTTATTAGTTGTAGGTTCATTTCATGACACTAGTTTTTATAATTGGTATATTTCATGTGCCATGATCAATCTATATGATAAATTTCTATTGTTATCAGTAACAAGTGCATATATCTCATAAGTATCCAACACTTGTATGCATACTTTTAGGAGGAGTATATCCTATAAGTTGTGAGTTTAAGATTAACATGTGTTCCAAGTTGTATCTCTTGTAGTTTTATGGAACAATCAACATGTCCCTGGAGGTATACAATCCTTAAATGTTTCAATTGATATCATTGTCAAATCTTTTATTCATTTAAGTTACCTCTATGCATAATATAGCTTAAACTCCATATCTTAACATATTATCTAGTTGTGTATATGTTTCTTTTTTATCATTATGTATGAACACTTATAGGAGGAGTTTAGACTATATTATGTGAATTTCGTAAATTATGATACATGTGTTTTCATAGCCTACAATTGGTATTATTCATTTGTAGTGATATCCATATAATTGGTATCCTTTTAATTGGATCATGATTTATGAAACTCTCTCCCATGTGCTTTAATGTTTTTCCCTTTGAGTTCAACATGTGGATATAGACTATTTGAGATATTGTTGACAAATGGGAGAATTTCGATGACCAAAGAAAGATGCAAGTTGACAAAAGAGGAGGAGAAGAAGAAAGCTCTTGCAAGGTCGATCAAGGGAGATAATGGCAATAAAGAAAGGAGGAGCCATAATAAAAAGGGACTAAGTGGTAAGAACATGCATCCAAGCAATGTGTAAGATTTTGTGCTCGCTTATAATCTTTATGTTTGGTATCATTTATTATTTACCATTTGCTTTGGTTGTGTTGTCATTAATCACCAAAAAGGGGAAGATTGTAATGAAAATAACCCTATTAGGCCATATTTGTGATTTTGGTGATTAATGACAATATAGTCAATGGGACTAACATATTTGTCAAGAATATATATGTTACTAGGTCTAGTGGATGCAATACATGAATAAACCACCACAGTCGGGATAAAGTTTGGTCGAATTAAAGAAGTCTTAGGAAGATTTGCCTCATCGGATGGTCCGATGCTCTAGGTCTTGAACTCACCGGAGCATATTTGACAAAGGGGGAGAGAGACTTGAAGACCTCACCGAAAGGTCCGGTGATTAGTAAGTGTGCTCATTAGAGCAATTCTTCCAGAGAAGGCTAAGCCTCACCGGACAGTTCGGTGATCAAAGCATGGTAACGCAGTGTTTCTGTCCAGAAGTCAGAATAGAACAACCCACCGGATAGTCCAATGATCAGAGGAAGATAAACACTGGAGCATTTCTACCATAGAAGGTTACAGCCGTGGAAGATCAAATATCAACATGCCGGAAGGTCCGGTGATGAAGCATGGCTACACCGGAAAATGAACAGTGCAAAAAGGTAGAACGAAGTTTAAGGCATCAGATAGTCCAGTGATAAAGTGATATGCACCGAATGCTTTTACCGGAGCAATTTACATAGAGAAGAAGGAAAGGCTCAGATGGCTCAGCATAACTCACTAGACAGTCTGGTGATTGAGATGAAGTATATACCAGAATATTTGGTGTTCACAGAGGTTTAAGTGGGCTTCCAACGGCTAGTTGTGAGAGTGTACTCTTCGGATGATCTGATATTAGTACTATTGTTCTCGCCAAATCATCTGGTGTTAACAACTTCTTTGAGCCATTGGGTTAACGGCTAGTGCGTGGGTTTGAGGCTATAAATACTGGTCCACTCAATCATTTGAAGGTGTTTATATGTTGCTAGAGTCTAGAGGATGCTCATACACACTTGAGAAGACATCCAGGGTACCAAAGTTCTTAAAGTGATTATCTAAGTCAATTAAGTACAAGATTAGATAGTGTTTAGTGCTTATAGGCCTAGAGTGAGTTGTTGCTAGGTGCTGCAGCTTGAAGAAGGGATCAATGAGTGATTCTAACTTATACTAAGTGGTATGTCGGTGCCTTGGAGTCTTAGTGACTCATTGATAAGCTTGTTGACCATTCGACTTGGCGTGGAGCGGCGATGAGAAGCGTGTACGGAGACGCGAAGACCCTTGCCTTAGTAATTGAAGCTCCAAAGTGATCACGGTGGCAAGGGACTAGAAGAGATGTTAGTTGTGAGACTATGTCTTCATGGTTTGGTGACTCATCCTGATGGAGACCTTATCTTTGTGACTTGGTGGCTTAAGAGCCGTAATCGGGTGTCGACTGGGAGCATATCATTTGTGGAGCTCTAATGTGGACTAAGGGTGACATTAATATCATCGATACCACATGATAAAAATCCTTATACCGAGTTTGCTCTCTCTGCATTATTTATGTTTCTATATTTACATCTTTAAAATTTACCTTCTTAAATGGATTGTAAGCGTTTTAATTGGTAGAGTATGCTCAATAGGTAAATCTATAGCATATTTAGATCAAAATTGATATAAAAACTTAATATAAATTTATCTTATATAATTTTTAAAGTTGAATAAATTTTAAATATTCTTAGTTCACCTTTTACGTCACGGATCCTTCAATCTGAGATCGTGAAGAACTCCGAAGACTTTATTTATGAGTTCATGCACTAGATCCCAGAGCTTCAAACAGGAAATACAAAATGTTCGAGGGACTTACACGTGCGGGCTGCACTTGATCCGAGTGGAAGTCGTCGACATTGCGACATTGTCGGCATCGCATTGTCGCTGTATATGCATGCAAATTATTCATTCAAATATTTTTTTAAAAAAATCAATTTAATTCTAATACACATATAGGAACGATGTTCGTGGCCCCTCCAGTTGAATCATCTGAGCTCAGTCTGAGCGATCGAAACAGGAACTCGACAACCTTTCCTTTGTCCCTGTCAATCACCGGACCTCGAAAACCATGCAAATTTCCATATCAAATTAATCAGTGTATAAGCGATGTAAAATTTATTAGGGATGGTGTACATTCAAAAACCTGTCATGTGTCCAATGTTTAATCTGAGATCGTGAGAAACTCCGAATGCTTTATGAACGAGTTCTTTCAATATATCCCAGTGCTACAGAAACGAAAGACAAATGTTAGAGAACTTGCATGTGCAGGTTGGGCTTACATAGATACTCAGATTTAGTATGCTAATTATCGACAACGCGACAGTGTACAGAGTCACAACGCGACAAAGATGACTTAATTGACTAAATGTCGCTATGAATCTATATATGTATGCAAAATTTCCATTCCCCCCTCACCTTCTTTCACCAGAGACTTACTATACCTACTTCACATATAATGGGTACTTATCTTACGTAGATAAGAATTAAGAAGAAAGAAAAACCTTAATTGGATAGCTGTTATTGTTTGGACTATTTGATTTTATCGTATTGATACAGTGTGTCATAAATAATAAATATATTATTTATATAGGTATTTATTGGTTAAAATTTTAGAGACTGCTACACAAATAGGACTAAAGGGAAGACTTTTGAATGCATATGATGTATAGATAGTGGCAATAGAGCTCTTTACTAAGCACAGATGATCATGTGATTATAGATTACAAGTTTTATGGTATTTTTATTTTGTTTTATCATATTTCCTCCCTATGTGATGTTGGTTTTATACGTTGGAATATAGTAATAATTAACTGTTGGTTGTATGTATCTTATGATTCAAAAAGTTAAATATTTTTATCTATTTTCTAAAAAATCTACTCTCGCTCTCCAATTTATAATGGTCTTTTGGTGTACTATGTTGTGATGTTGTTAAAAATCGCGTGATAGACGTCCAAAAAAGTTAGATTCTTTGGCCCGTTGAAAAAGATGAAATACATTGAAAATAATTCAACTCCAACAGAAAACAGAAGAACTTTCACTGTTCCAGGCTGTCCATACCATCCGTTAATTGAGTAGAAACAGTAACCCTCCACCCTAAATAAGTGAAGCTATTGTTCTTATAGTATCCGAGCTTCACATATGTAAGTTGTGTTTGCACATTGATATTCGTCCTCGGCGTGCTTAAATATGCAAAAATCAAATATGACTCATCCTAATTGGAGGCCGAATCATTTCCTTTTCTCGTTATAAAGTCCCAATCAGTCGAAGCAAACCCTGGAACATGTGAGAGTTTGGTCTCTCTTTTTCATTTTTTAGACCTCACTCCTTTTTGTCTTAATCAGCATGATAAAATCTCTCATTTTAGATAGTTATCCACAATAAATTCAAAGGAGATTCTATTATTTACCATTAAATAAGTTACATATTTTACGATATATCATTAGTGTGTTAATAATATGTGAATTCAGATCTCACATATCATTCTCACACTAAATGACATATCGTAGAAGCACTTATTTAATGGTAAATCGTAGATTTTTTTAAAATCAAATCACACTCGAGCAACATTGCGCCCGGTAGGACGAACGTGATGCGACGTGACATGTAACAACGAAGGGTTGGAATCGACGTGATTGTCCACAGTAAAATCAAACCACACTGGACTGGACCTTGTTTTTGTTTTCTTGCCCAACCGACATAGATCAGGTTTCAAAAATTCGTCAAAAGCCGATCAATATTCATGAAAACTGGTCCATTTGATCTGTACTGAATTTTGAATTCAATCGATATTCAAATTTTAATTCAAAAATTAAAAATCACAAAAAAAATCTAAAAATTACAATTCTAAGACCTTCTAGAAAAAAAAATAAAAAATGTCATTTGCATCATATTTTTTATGGAGGAAGTTTGAAAATTACTAAAATGAGCCATATGAATATGATGATTTGGCCCATCATATTAAGTAAAAGCTTAATATACAAACACATATTTTTTTCTTGTGTAGGGTGTATCTTAAGAGGATCTTTAAAATTTGTTTCACTTTATTTAATGTTTTATTAATTTCTCCATGATTTTTATAATGTTCACAAGAATAAAGTAAATATGTTAAGAAACAACATTGTAATTAACATTTTCATGTCTACCATTATTTTTCCTACACAAAGAATAGTATAAGTAAACTAATAAAAATGATTTCAATAATTTTAGAGATGTGATGGATTAGTATGAATTAATCTAGTTGCAAAACATTTACATAATCATGTATGTTACAATAACTATTTCATTAGTCATATATTTTTAGAAGACATAAGATCATATAAGAAGACTAACAAAATTGGTTTAATGATTTTTGGATAAGCAATTAATTAACTATGCATTTAACTAGGTTTATCAAATATATTTTCTCACAAAAAATATTCAACTTTTTATGATTATAAATACTTTTATCATGTAGATCACGTTACAAGAAAACTAACAAAATTTATTTCACTTGATTTGAAGCTCAGATGAATCAGTTATTAATTTTATAAGGTTGAGCTATTTTCTAATTTTTTTGGTTGAACTTCACTTAAATTCGAGAAATGCGCTCGGTAACTCAGGAAATTCGACCGGTTTTTGACTAATTTGTTAAAAAAGAGTTCAATGCAGAAAATGTAATCAGTAAATCAAAGAATTCGATCGATTTTCGGTGGAATTCGATCGGTTTTCGCTGACTCAATTTAGTCGGTTTTTATCTCCGATTTATAAATTTGACTAAGTGAATTTGTTTAAATTCTCTCTGAATTTGACCGAATTTTCTAGTTTTCATAAATTTCAGAAAAATCGGTGAGTAACAGTTTTTGTTGCCAAAACAAATTTGTTAACCCTTGCATGCATGGGATTCGAAGCCCAGCACAGCAAGCCGTTGTTCTTGCAAACTAAGAGACAAATCGAGAAGCGACGGTTACCTTGGTGCATCGGCAGCCTTTGTGGTTACTGGATCCGAGGGAGGCCTCCTCTTGCATATGGCCATTTGGGATTGGGCCCATGTTGTCGTCTCGCCTGCTAGATTGAGCCTCGTTACTCATTATGTATGCTTCTCTTTTGCTTTTGATCTTGGAATTTTTTAATATTTTTTTAATATTTACAAGAATATATGACCACATAGAAAAACCTTAAAAGTAGGTTACCGTTCCCGTTCATTAGGCGACATCAAAGTAACTCACTTGAAATCACAAAAATGTAAATAAATAGAGCATTACAAAGTAACTTACTTTTTCACTAAATAACCTACGTTAAAAACTTTTTTATAAATTGGTACATCATATGATAAGAATATTAGTGAATTTTTTCTAATTTTTGGAAATTTATTCAAGGCATTAAATTTTTTTATAAGTTATAAATGTAGGCTACTTTGAATAATTTTAATTAAATATTGGCTTAGGTTTTTTAGATCAAACTAATTAAAATGGGTTTACATTGAGCTTTAGTTTACTCATAAAAATGTTTAAAAAATTTAGACCACTCATGCACTCCCATAAAATCAAGATTTAAATGAAAAATATGAAAACTCACAAACATACACACCAGACATGGCTGGTGAACAATGCACGCGAAAAGTGCTCACTTGATTAGCGGGTGATATGTTTCGGTGGGCCTACTGGCGCAAGGTCTCGCATACTGAATAGGCGAGACATTGCAGGTCCCATATATCTATAGTTTTTTATTACCTTACAAGTAGGATCTACAAGGTGTCACTCGTTCATCGAGCGAGAGTTTGATCTCGCCCGATGGACGGATGACGTTAACCTACTTCTACGATTTTTCCAAACGAACATGTATTCTTGCAAATATTAAAGAAAAAATATATATAAACAAAAAAAAATTCTTTGATCTTGTTCCCCAACGCTGCACCGTTGTATCCATCTGTTTAAATGTTTCTCTCTCACTTTCTCTAACTGCTGTCGTCAGATGGCAATATGAGCTCTGCATGTACCGTGTATGGAAAACACAAAACCATTGCACATACAGCTACATGTATCTTTCTTTTTATATTTACTCATTGGAAGCTCCTCTAGTAGCTTCACGGTAATCCAGAGATGAGACATGCTAAGAAAAAGAAGAAATTCTAAAAGATCTCACAAACATCCGACCCTTAATCTTATGGATCATAATATACATTTAAACTAAAGTTTCAACTAAACACGTTGGAGTTTCACGAGACCGAGAAGGGCTACGGCGAGTGTGCAGTGTAACGAAGCTAAGATTTCAACTACACACGTGGGAGTAAAATCCAGGGGGGAGGGGGGGAGCTGCAAATTGGACAGGAGACACATCGAGGTGATTGGTAAACATAAGCGATATCTGCCATTGGTAGATGCATATTAGAAACCATCTACAAGTACTGTGATCAAAAAGGATGGAGGAGTTAGGTAGCCCACGAGGAGAAGGAGAGATGAATCGAAACAATTTCTTTCTCGTGCCGTAGATTTTTTTTGTTGCGAGGGGGAGAGATTTCATTAATATATAAAGGAAGTATATCCCCAAATTACAGTGGACCCCAAAGACAACAGAAAATTACAAAACAGATCAAGGAGGTCCTTTCTGCAAATATCATCGTCTTCCTCACCTTCGGTGCCGCCAACCAAGATCAGCAACACTAGACAACGAAGAGCCTTTTAATCCCCGCAATGGAATCCACGCGAAAACATTTGGAAGCTGCATTAACCAACGACCAAGCATCACCCGGTCGCATCTTGAACACTGAACGGGTATCGACATCCTCGATGTGGAACTCTACCCAGAATTCCTCAACCTAGCATCAACGACTACCGGATTGCAAAGTCAGAGACCCAGTAATCACCAAGGGGATTTGGGAAATCCGCCCCCCCCCCCCCCAATCTGACATCACAGCTTCAACAAAACAACTACTCCAAACACAACCAGAGCACACCCTCCCCCGACCTTCGCCGAAGAAGACATCAAACGCCTCCAACGCCGAAGAAGCCGAGAAGGAAAGAAAGCCACACAACTAACACAAACTACCGCATACCACCCATGGCCACCGTAGGAAAGGTCTTCGAGGCCAACAAACGCAACAAAGACACCTAGGAGGACCAAAATCCCTGGACCACCATCACTGGCATCAACCAGACCCTAACCCTATACTAAAACTAAGATAATCTATACTAAACCTATATTATCTAAAGCTCTGGGCGTTGGTCCACACAATCCCCTCAAACCCCAGAGGTCGAGGCCTCCGGCATTAAGGAGATCGGCGAGATCGACAACGGAATCACTGTGGTCACCTGTTTTCGCCTCTGGGCACTGTATTGAGGGAACGAGCCTCTCGAGCCTTCCTCTCCCCTAGTTCCTTCTTGTGCCTTAGATCTAAGAGCACGAAAGGGGCAAAAATCCAAAAATAGATAACATACTGGATTGTATTTAAAAAAAGAAAATATGATGTCGTATTTACAAATATAGCATGTGTATTTGGCGCCTCATTCACCGAATACAGGTTGTTGGTATATCCGCACTGAAAAATGGTAGGCCCAGGTGTTTTCGACATCTCATATGCCTAATACGGAACTGTGCACCATATTTGGCACATGAGGTGCCAAAAACCCATTGTATTCAGCATATGAGGTGTCGAATACGATGCATAATGCTATATTCGGCACCGATTATGTCGAATACAGCTGGGCCCTATGGCGTTGTCCCCTCTGCCACGTGATATCTCTTGTCACCTCTACTGCGTGCGGTGCGAGGGCTATGTACCTACCACCTTTAGCTAGCTACACTCACATTAGATATAGGACAGAAAGCAAATCCCAACTTTTCTTGCGTGCATCTAATACGTGACCCGCAGTTGAAGCATCTAGGCCCCTAATTTGAGTTTTAGTAATTAACGACAATATATTTTTGTGTACTAACATGTTTGAATGAGTTATAAAAAGGTTAGTCACAAAGGTGTTGCGGAACTAGAAGTTGCATGAGTGAAAACCATGAGGAAAGGCTAGCTCAAGGCAAAGGTATAAGTGTATAGCATTTTTCTTTTACCGGTCAACAGAGATTATAGAAGAAAAATTGACCAGATTAATAGGATAAGTGTCGTACTATTAAGAGGGGTTGAAGTGATTGCTTAAAGTTTCTATTGTACCAAATTGCTATGAGAGTGGTGGTCTGACCGGCCCTTTGGGTGGTCTAACCGCTGTATAAAGACTTACAAAATCCCGAGCAAAACTTAGTCTCGGTCTAACCGTGGGCCTTGTCGTTCTGACCGAGAATCACAAAGAAAGTTTTTTCTCTAGCGGTCTGATCGCAGGGTCCGTCGGTCTAACCGCACAGAGTGTTCCGGTCAGACCGAAGGTGAATGGTGGTCTGACCGCCAGGATGTGTCAGAATTTATTGCGACCATTGTTGTAGCCATTGTACGGCGGTGGTCTGACCACCACTTGTTCTGTGGTCTGACCGCCACTTGCGCAGAGATGTTAGCTTGGTAGTAACGGCTAGATTTAGTGAAGGCAGGTATAAATATGGGGTTGGCTGGCTCATTGATGGCACTTCTTGACTCTAGCACATAAATACAACTCTTTGAGCTCTAGCCTCCACTCTCCCTCTCCATTAGCTCATGATTGCATCTTTGAGAGGTTGAGAGTAATTAGTGCATAATTTTCAAAGGTTTGAGCAATTTGGCACTTGTGATCCTTCAAGCAAGCATCGTCAACTTATTACTCTTAGAGGTTGCCACCTCCTAGACGGCTTGGAGGTTGTGGCACCGACGAGCCCTTCAAGGAAGATTGTGAAGGTTCAGCGATGGTGATTGTGAGAGGTTTGAGCACACGTTACCGGAGTGGTAAAGTGCTTCATTAGTGATGCAGTTTGAAGCTTGAACTCACCTCAACGTGGATTAGGGGTGATCAGCAAATCACCGAGACCACGGGAAAAAAATCTCCTGTGTCATCTTTGAGCAATTTACCTTATCATTTACTTTCATGCAATTTACTTCAAATAATTTATCTTCCTAGATTATAAAGTGTTGCATGTCACCATAGGTTTGCAAACCTCAACTTAGGTCTTAGTTGTTCTTTATATTGCTCTAGTGATCCCTAGTTTATCTTTGAAAGTTTTCTTGATTGCTTAGCAATTAGTTTTAAAACCGCCTATTCACCCCCCTCTAGCCGGTATCCTTGATCCTACAGCAGCGGCATAGCATGCATGTTCCCTCTCTCCAGCTCTCTCTCAGTCTACAACTACTAGTATTGATGAGCTTGGAGTTCCATTAGTATTTTTTCTTTGCATATCATTACTAAGTTGCTTTTAGCCCTGATTACACATGTCGCATCGGACAAACGTAGATGCAAGTTGAGTTTGTGTTACTTAAAGACAATGCACGATCGAGGGAGAGTTATTGTGATGTCAGGGTGGGTCTTAGGGAATCTTGTTCCGTCTGCCGGCAGAGAGAGAAAGAGCCATGTTGTCATTTCATGATAGAAGTGTTGTCATTTTATGCTTAAAGCTCTGTCGTGTGGTTATTTCGTGTATAAAGCCTGAGTCAGGACATAAGTATGAACATATCTCATGAAGTGTAGTAGTCTTACTAAAAATCATGTGTGTGGTAGATGGAGAAGGGTCATGCAACTATTTGAAGGTCATCTACCAAATGATCCAAGCAGGGACACGTTCGACAATCGCTTACTAACACTTTTCATCCGCAAGCAACAATATTGGCAGATGAACAGGTATGAATCAATTATTATTGCTGAGGCCCATGACCTTATCTCTGTTGCTAAAGCATGGAACGGTGTTGCAATATTCCCCCTTGTATCATTGATCTCAAATGCATAGTGCATAGCTGTTGAATATTTAGATCATCTCAAGATGGTGGTGGAAAGTGGCAACGCAAATTAGCGAAAGAATGCTAGTTGTGTCAGTAAATGCTATCAGGGTAAGATGGTTGTCATCTTTGAGGTAGTGATGGGAATTTGTAAAGATGGGTACCAGCAAATCCACTATCATCTTCAGGGTCACTAGTGTCCTCTGAATATGAAGGCCTCAGAGGGAGGGGTCGTTGTGACATGAAATCATCGTCATCTTGAGCTATCACGGTAGGAGCAAGTCCTCTTGCGGTGTTCATTAAACCTTCTTCTGTATTGTTTCTGCAACATCGATGGATTAGTGGCATGAAATCATCATCCTTATCGTCCTCGTTATTTTCTGGTTAAATAGTAGAGGCACCCATGTACCCCTTAGGTTCGCTGATCTTCATCGTCTTCTATGCGAACCAGGCATCACACCCCCACCGAAGAGCATACACATCATCACGAAGTTTGAGATGTCTTTGTTGATGAACTCTGTGTCTTTTGGGAACGCCTAACGTAAAAGAGGAGCATTCGAATCAATGAAAAAAAGATAAGTAGGATGACCAATATAAAATGACGAACCTGAATGTGAGATGCATACTGATCGGGTAACATCACTATCCTTCTTTGCCTCCTAGAGAAACTTAACACAGAAGGATGGTCTGCTAGTTCACACACCTTGAGATACCATTGACGCCACTCATACAAGAGAGCCCTAAGGTCGTCGGTGATTACATGTTGGGCGGAGCAGTTAATGCAGAACAGAAGGGTCTTGCATGCAATTTGGACACGACTTGGATTAGGTTGTTCTCCTTGAAGGTATCATCATTTCCTTCACGCAAAACCTGCAATGAGGTATTAAGTGCTATATCGATCGTTGTAGGTGTCCATAGAAAGCATGTACTAAAAGATCCCGTCATAGATTTATTGATCCTTGACTGCAATTTTATGGCTCTACACCAAAGAACAGATCCCTGATTATTTCAGAAACATTAAATAAGTATTAAATATCATAATTAATATGTAACAATACTTAAAAGTAACTAATAAATAAAGCTATGTGCCATAATTATTTGAAAAATATTAAATAAATTAAAAGTAATTACATTAACAATACAATGAATAAGACATAATAGAGATGACTATGATAATAAAGCGAATAATACATGTGTCATGAACAAGTACAAGTGCACCGAACAATTGCACTAGCTACTCAACAAGGATGATGCCGCACGCAATCCTCAGGAGTGTAAGCTTCTGGTGGGTATGTGACCCTCATCCTAGCGGCCTACGCTGGCCCCTGCCACATTTGCCTTCACTCGTCGTCTTCATCATCCTTCCCTATGGGACTCCCACCGAATGTGTATCCAAATTCACTAACTCGGCCCTGCATGTATCATGATGAAGGATCCTCATGCAGAAGTGTGGATGCCTCTAGTATGTGCTCCGATGGATTCTAGTGTGCCGAAGGCTCACACTGCTGGTACCACTGTGAACCCCTAGGTGCTTCGGAATAAGGGGATACTATCCACTGAGGAGCTCGGTGAAGCTGGCGGCCTACATTGCAGCAGCCCAGTGAAAATCTTGTATGCCGCTCCATTCAGGCGTCTGCTGCATGCAGTCAATGATGTCCTCTTGATGAGTCAATGCTACAAACGGAAATGTCATCATAGTATGAGGATGTTGTGTCCACTGCGGGGGCTGTGAACTCAGTGTATACCACTCGAGCTCAGGAGCCTACGTGCACTCCTCTGCCTCAGCACTAGAACATGACACACGATGCTCCGCTGCCGAAGATGCCCCTCGTGACTGTGCCCGAACAAGTTCCCCACACGGGCACTGGACAAGCACCTACTATGGGAGGCATAGGACGGGTCCATGGCTGGTAGGTCGTACTCCTTCCAATGCAGGGCACAACCACCTAGACCACTTATAGCGGACAACAAGCAGGATTCCTCCGTATTGATGACCCGTTTGATTCATCATAAGCTTGCTCCGCATACGTATGCATCTCGTACGGCTTTTCGGTTTGTATAAGATGAGGGCTATATCAGTAATACGGAGGTTTAACCAATAAAAATCGTTAGAAGTACTGCATCACTTACCACAACATGAAAAAAGGCAAGCACGGTCCTCGAGGTGGGGGTTGGCTCTACAAGTTCTCTGAGTAAGGTTGCACGCGTGCGTTGACGGTACCATGAAAGGTACTTTTAGTATGTGGCGTCATCATATTGTCCAACAAGAACGACGACATCCACCGCGGCTGACTCCGTCCACCTCTGTATGTGCTTGGCATTCACAGATGCCCAGTCCTGCATGCCTCTGCTCCCCTGTGCGCTCCTCCTATACGTGAAATAAATAGTTATAATTTATTAACATGGATTACCTAAGGTACTAATGCTACTGTTGGTGACACAGGAACAGGGGGTCCCCGAGTCCCGAGGCCAGAACAGCAGAGTGCCACGTGGCACCCTCCCTCAGGGGTTATCTCCCCGAGGTCCGAGAAGACCAAGTTCCGGGAGGGGGGTGCTCGAGGTAATGAACAGTGGTCCCCGAGTGCCCGAGTTCCCCGATGACCTGAGAAGACCAAGTACCGGGAAGAGGATGCTCAGGGCTATGTAAAGTGGTCCCCGAGCACCCAAGTTCCCCGATGACAAGAAAAGCCAAGTTCCGGGAGCGAGTGATCGGGGCTGCGAACAGTGGCCCCCGAGCACCCGAGTCCCCGAGGACCCAAGGGAAATCAGTTCCGGGAGAGAGTGCTCGGGGCCGTGAACAGTCGCCCTCGAGCACTCGGTGCCCTGAGGACCCGAACAGTCAGTACCGGGAGAGAGTGCTCGGGGCCGTGAACAGTCTCCCCCGAGCACTCGGTTCCCCAAGGACCAAGAGAGGGCATACCCGGGAGAGAGTACTCAGGGCTGCGAACAGTAGTCCCCGAGCACTCACAGTTCCCCGAGGGCTTGAAGGAGTCCTTGTCGGTGGTCCCCACAGGGGCTTAGCGGTGAGGTGTCAACTGGTGAGAGACCCAATGCCGCATTTAAGAGGGCGCGTGGCCTGTCACTTCCAACCACTCCCCTCACGCCTGCTGTCAGTCCCTACCACGGCCTGGTAGGGGGGGCGTGGGGATATTTAATGCACAGGTCCCATCGCGCGTCGTCTGGCACGCCTCGGGATAACGTCGCAGAGCTCGAGGCACCCCGCCTGCCGCCCTGCTATGTCAGGCTCGCTCTGACCAGGCGGGCACGCCGGGCTGCTCGGTGGCCGCCCGGTGGGCCCTCCCCGCGACGCCCGTTGAAAAACGGCATGGTGACGAACAAGACTGGACGGGGGCGCGTTTTCAACCCTCCCCGTCACCTCGCGCAGCAGCCCATGATGGTTGCTTTCCATTTATGGCGCCTTGGAACTCACGCCATCTTTTCTGGGCACACTACCGCCCCGACGGATATAAAAGCGGGGTGGGCTCCCCCGAGAGACGGACGGAACAGAGCACACAGAAGAGAAGAGAAGACACACCAGACAAGACCAACGGACACGAAACACACAGAGACTTAGATCAACCGAAGAATAAGGAGCACGAAGCTCTAGACTTAGACAAATATTATTGTAACCCAGCAGATCCTCGGAGAGACATTCTCAGCGCATTTATAGCACACACACACAGGAGTAGGGTGTTATGCTCCGTACGGCCCGAACCTGTCTAAATTCCTCTGAGCATTTACTTTCTCCTGCATCGGATCATTCCACTCCACCTGCATCTCATTTACTTCCATTTATTTCATCTACAAAGCGGGTTCAGAATCATCCCCCCAGCCGAATCTCAAAGGAGGTCCCTCCGGATCCCCGCATGAGGAGTTCACCCTCCGACAGCTACGTATAATAACACACTTACTCGTGTGCCCATCTGGCGTCTCATGGGGGAGATACTGGCACCACCTGTCAGTACCCGAACTGCCTCTATACACGCTCAGAAGAATATACTTCGATGTTGTTCATGTGTAACAAGAAGCATCTGGTCATCCATACGTCTGAGTCATGCAAACAAAAAGATGTGATGAGCCCTCCAGTCGCAATTTTGGCTACTCGTGCCACACGCCATAGATACCACTCCACGAGATCGGCGCTGAGGATGTCCAAATCACTTATCACTTAGGAGTAACTACCATGATCTTGCTGCTGACTCTATGTCAGCCTGACATGAATCCACCGATATACCATCGTAGGCATCATATCATCTACAACACCATCGGATATGAGGATTGGATAGTAGTTCTTACTCACCCAAAGCCAACAAACCGGAAGGTACTTCCAACTCCATAGCGGTAAGAGGTGTAAGCAGCCTGCAAAAGATTCCTTCTTCTTTGACCATTGGGTTACAGCGCATAATCATCTATATTGCAGCAAGCACAACAGATCCCCAACTGTAAGATGTCGGCTCATAAGGACGTGACATGAGCTGACCCGCTAACCATACAATATGGGGGAGCACATAATCATCTACCGTGTTACAGAACATGATGCCTTCTAACAGGATGTACATATACACCTCATAGTGCTACATAACTGTAGCATCGTCCACATCCGGTGGGCATGGACTGAACTATGGCAGCCCATGAATCCAGGACATGGAGAGTCCAGCATCCTTTATGTTATATCGCACACAAAACCTACAAGATGCAGATGATCAATAAAGCTTGAATAGCACTAGAACATTTATAGTGCATTACATAACAAATAATTACCTGCCCTCAGCGCAACCCTTCCAAAACTCCCTTACTGGTCATGAAACTACTAACAGGGCGCCCCTGATCGACAGCGCTGTCAGTATGACCATGTCCGTCAATGTTACGACCATCTCGCTAAAAGGAAAGTGAAACGTGTGCACCACAAGACGCCACCGGTCGATGAGACCGGTGAGCAGTGCCACCTTAATCGGTGGGAGAGGTGTCCTGCCACTGCATGCCATGGGAGCTCCAGCCATCATGAGAGCGAAAGACAGTGGTCATGCCTGCAAGTGGCTCGCGGAATCAAAGATCTAACTCCTTAATCGTGTGGACACTCCAGACACGCAATATAAGCAACTTCAAAGATATCCAATACATGTTATCAGTAAGTAATAAATTATCATGGCAATTAAAAAGCATATATAATTGTGGTATCTCCTGCCCAGTAAAAATTATCATTCCTCTATGGTTCTCGTCGTACTGTTGCTGAAGAAGCTCAGGAAAACCACCATGAGCCATGACAATGATGTCAAGCTTCATGGTTTAATAAATAAAATATTATCTATTATGCCAATACCTTAAGATATATTACAAAATACGTAATACAACTAATAGGTGAATAACAATTTAGAGTACAAACCATGTCTACAAATAACTTCATAAAATAAACTAAATCACAACAACTCTAATCAAATATAGTACGATAGAGGTCTAATAGTTTACTACCAGGTCGAGTAAGTCCTATTGCCATGGCTAGATTGTTTGCAAATTTTGCACTTGCATAGGTCGTCAACAGTATCTGCTGCATCCATGTCACCTTGCAGCCTCGTGGCTCTAGACCTTCCAAGATCCATGCATTGTGCTTTGGGATAAGGTACCCACTTAGGCCCCTCAATCGCTTTGTAGCTACTTTTGATGTTGAAGGAACACATGTTTTCAAGCCATGTGATCCTCAATGCATCAATCCTGAAGTATAATGATACATATTGTGATCTATCATTGCTGCTCATATCCCTGCAAGCGGCGAAGAAATGAGAGCATGGGATATGGTGCAGTTTTTGTTTATTGCATGTGCATTTCACCTCCTGAGGCCCAACTTAACATTGTTGCACAGTGTACCTTGTAGTATACCCTAAAGCATACATGTAGCGGCATATGTCCTCGAATTTATTGTTGGCCAGATTGTAGATTCTAGTCTGATGAAAGTGTGCATTGTTCCTATTTGTGCATATGATTTCCTCAACCTTAGGTGCAAGCCATGTGCTGTACTTCATAGCAGCATTACCATAGTCTCGAAAGTAGTCCGTCGTCCTATAGAATATGAGCTTAATGATGGCACACAACGAGAGACCCCGTACACCCATTAGGACATTGTTGAACACATCAGCTATGTTCATTGTCATGATGGTGCATTTAACATGGGATACAATAATTTTAGAATGGCTATTTGCATAAGAAATGGTAAAATACGATCATTAATGCTATGTGCTAACCTAGCACCATCAGTGTCATGGATTAGGGTCCAACGCTCCGCCGGCTTCCCTACTATTCACTGGCTAAATGTAGTATGTGAACGGCTAATGATATTTTGCCCCCCTCCACCATTTACGTCCATAGATGATCCTCCTGTATTTACTGCTCTGCAATTATCTTGCGAGTGGTCTCATTTAACTCTCTCCATATCCCGTTAAACTTCGTCTGCTGGTTCTGAAGACACAACCTTTTGAATATCTAGAGGACCAAAATATAACCTAATGAGGTATCGATCAGTGGTGCTGGTGACCCATCCTCACTCTTGGTCGACTCATCTGCCATGGCCCACTGAGTCTCTGGATTCGTCATGATAATCTTCTGCAATAGCTTGGAAGCATAGTTATAAGACTCTTTGAAACTTCCAAACAATATCTTCAGCGCCTTCTGTTTCACTCGTCACGTGGTATGGTAACTGATCAACATATCCGTCTTAGTCTGTACTTCCTCCATAATTGATTTTGGTGACAAACATATATCTATGCCAACAAGGGTGATGAGGAGTTGGGCTATGAACCTCGTATCAACGGGGTGGCTCATATTTCTAATAGTCTCTTCGTTGCATGAATGTGGGGTGTGTCTACTGATCACAAAGTAGTTATCATATTTTGACTTATGTGCTCGTACAAAGTAAGGATAATTTGGGTGCTTGATACACCTGACCTC
The DNA here is from genome assembly GCF_958298935.1 of Phragmites australis. Lineage (NCBI taxonomy): Eukaryota > Viridiplantae > Streptophyta > Magnoliopsida > Poales > Poaceae > Phragmites > Phragmites australis. Next base: position 16,969,839 of record NC_084929.1, read on the forward strand.
ATACTTCATAGGGTTAGACCGGGCGCACTTGTGATCCCTTCTTGTCATTACGGTATAGTTGCTAATAAACTAGATGACCTCATACCTGTTACAAAACCATTATTCGACCTAGATATTGCTATTCTGGTATCCTCAGTTAGATAGGGTGTTATACTCAATGATGACACAATCCAATAACCCAACACCACGAAAGTACTGGATAACCGGCACTAGGTCATCATTATCAGTAGCTTCTTCATCGCCGCTACCACTGGCTTCATCACCCATGCATCTTGCGTCTACTTTAGAAGAGTCCACTCTAGCTCCCTCTGTACCAGAACTGCCCTCCCTGACATGCACTCCCTCCACTTCATGCATCACCTGCTAGTTTGATCATTCCACATTAGTCACTACATCACCTTGTACCAGTCGAGAAACTATGTTTACGTATAGCCCTATTTTAAAGTTCTCCTCCAATGCCTTGCGTGAGTACAAATGTCATGCGATATTCCTTCTCATCTCGAACAACATATGAATAATGACCGAGCTGTTTGGAACAAGCTATAGCTACACACCTTCCAGGACAATAGTATGTGACTGCTGGTTCACACACAAAAAGCTTATAACATGTGATTTCAGACCATTTAGCTCAATAGGTAGCTTAACTATATTATATATGTGCAGACAGTTTTGAATTGTTACGAGCCTCTGTGCAAAAAAATAGGATGTTCTACATAATAAATATAGATAATCATACTATATCTACTAAACAAACGTATATGTAATAAAATAACTACTTAGATATATGTACGATATACAACAAATTACACTCATCGATAAATAATAAGTAAATTAAAAATTCAAATTAAATAGTATATTACTTAACAAAGCTAAATATTTAAGTAATTAACAATGCTAATTAAATCATCAATATTAAATTCAAATGAAATAATTAATATTTAACATTGAATTAAAATATTTAATAAACATTAACTAAGTATTAATATACAACTATTATGGTTAAATATTTAATAAATATTAAAATTAATAATAAATATTTACTAAATAACTATTACATAAACATTAAACAACAGGAATCCCGTAATAAATAATAAACAACTATTAAAAATTATAATTAATGTTTAAAGTTATGTGTCATAATTATTTGACAACCATTAAATAAATTCCCAATACCCTATTTAAATAATCCAATTAATCATAGTACTCTACTAAACCTAAGTGATTAAGCTAATTAATCAAATTAGTTGAATTAAACTAATTAATCTGATTAATCATGTAACTTTGATTAAATTAAATAAATACTCTAATTATACTGGTTAATGACATTCATATAATTATAAAAATAATAATCTAATTGCACTGATTAATAAAATTTATGTTATTAAACTAAGTAAATAATCTAATTACACTAACTAATCAAATTCATGTAATCAAACTAGGCAAATAATCTACATATTCTAATTTATCAACTTAATATAGTAAAATAAATGTAATTGAATGGATTAAACAATCTACTTACTCTAATTACCACTACTAATCTAAGTATTAATTAAATATGTAATATAGGTACTTACTATAACTGAAGTGAGCACTCTCGAAGTATTCAACTCGCGTTGCTGCTCCTCCTCCTCTTCTCACGTTGTTGCTCCTCTTCTCGCGCTGCTGCTCTTCTCCTCGCGTTGCTACTCTCTTCTCCCGCTGCATCTCACTCCCTCAACTGATGATGCTCTCATTTTATAGCATCAGCTAAATGCACCGAAAGCACGAGACAACAGCAGCACATCGACGAGATCGGTGCCGGAAGCACCGACAAAGGGGGTCTGGTTGTATTTAGTACATGAGGTGCTGAATACGGCATTGTGGACCGTATTCTACACCTCATATGCCTAATACAGCCTGTTAGGCATTTCATGTGCCAAATATGATGTACAGTACCGTATTCGGCATATAAGATGCCTAAAACACCCGGGCCCGTCCTTTTTCAATGTACGGTATACCAAAAACCTATTTTCGGTTAATGAGGTGCAGAATACATATGCTATATATATAAATACGACATTCTGTTGCCTATTCTTGTAAATATGGTCTGATGTGTTGTCTATTTTTGGATTTTTGCTGCATGAAAGGCTAAACAATATATTGAAAATTAAAGAAAGTAAATCACTTTCTATATGTAGTTGTGACATATTTTTCCGTAATACTCTGTCATTCATGCATTTATCTACTATAAAAAAAATTAGTTACAGTTGTTGAGAAGGCATGTCTCTAATATTGAAGAATAAGATTTCAATTTCTATTCGAAAATGCTATCTGCTTTACTACATCCTAAATCTTAAACATACAACAAATATTTTCATAAATTTCTAATACTCACATGTCTTCTTAGTGCGTAATGGATTAGTTATCCAAGTCAACGTTGTGGCTCATATAAATATAAAATACCTCTATTCACCTCATATAACATGACATATATTTTATCACTAAATATTCTCACATGTGCGTGTGCTAAACATCCATGTTGAGTCTTGATTGGAAGAGAATCCCAACTAGGATCCAAACCGGTCCTAACAGGGGGAAATCCAGACAACGCCAAGTGTGCCAATCCAGAGAACACCATCGAGGACTAAAGACATCCATGCAATGCCATTTATTTTTTATTTTTGGCCTAAATTAGTATGTACAATGACCGTTTTGCCCCTTCCTCAATAAAAATTGCTTGAATCAACGATAAAAAATATATTTCTAAAAGCAATAAAATATTGCTTTAATCAGACCGGTTACTACTGTTACGAATTCTGACGATACTGATGAAGTAAAACAAATTGAAGCAAGAGTTATTACGCTCTGGTAATTCGTTAAAATACATTTCTAAAAGCAATAAAAAATTGATATGACATTTTTTCCATATGTAATGGTTGAAGGTAATAACTTTTGTTTGAGGAAGGAGCGTAATAGCTGACACCGTGCAAACCAAAATTAAATATGGAGAAAAGGTCATGTCAATTTTTTTATTGCTTTTAAAAATGTTTTTTTTGACGAACTGCCAACGTAACAACTCTTTCTTAATTTTTTTTACTTCATCGGTATGGTCATAATTCGTAACAGTGGTAACCGGTCTAATTAAAGAAATTTTTTATTGCTTTTAGAAATATTTTTTTTATTGTTGATTCAAGCAATTTTTATCGAGGAAGGGGCAAAACGGTCATTGTACATACCAATTTAGGCAAAAAAATTAAAAAATAGCGTATTGTGACTACGTTCCTGCTTATAGATGGTATTTCATGGACGTCTTCAGTCCTCGATGGCGTTCCCTGGATTGCCACCTTTATCAGTGGCGTTATCTGAATTTCCCCTCCTAACAGCGAGCATAGCTCGGTTCTCTTATTTCTTGTCACTTGTTGGTACCATGTTATGCCTACTAGAAAAAAGAAATATTTCGCTGCTCCTTTTTGCCACACTTCAGTCACTGCTTGTTTCTCTTCATCGTCATGGGGTCAACACAGTTTGACCATGAAGAATTTACAAGGAAATTATGAGAAAAGAAGAAACATAGCCAAAATCAAGAGAAGTACATGGAGGGAGCAATAATGCCGTCAGCTGATTTTAGTCGTCATACTTTTCCTCGAGCACTCATAAAATCCCCGGCGCCTTCGTCCCCCACGCGAGACGCGACCATCATTCATAACGCCACTCCTCACGCTCCGCTCCAAATCCCACCCCATTTCAAAACGGAGGAGCCTCTCCTCGCCGCAGCTCCCACCATTTCCGCAAAAAATAAACCTTGTCACCTTCTGCTCCACCAGCCAGAGTAAGGAGAACGCACTCCACAGACATGTCCCCGACCACCACCCCGTCCCCGGCTCCGGCGCCCGCGCCAACGGCGGCGCCGTCGTCGAAGGGCGCCAAGCGCAGCCTAATGTCCTCGCTCATGGACGCCACCGCTCTGCTCCGCTCGGCCTCCTTCAAGGAGGACTCCTACGTCGCCGCCGCGCTGCCGGCCTCCGAGCTCCGCGCGCTCGCCGACCTCAAGGCGCTGCTCGCCACCCACCCGGAACCCATCTCCATCTGGGGCGTCCCGCTCAACCCTCCTTCCCCCGCGGCCGAAGGAGCCGCCCCTGCTCCGGGCCAGGCCCCTGTCCCGGACGAGCGTGCGGACGTGGTGCTCCTCAAGTTCCTCCGCGCGCGTGATTTCCGCGTCCGCGACGCGCACGCCATGCTTCTCCACTGCGCCGCCTGGCGGGCCGAGTTCGGCGCCGACGCGGTGCTCGACGAGGACCTGGGCTTCAAGGACCTCGAGGGCGTTGTCGCCTACATGCACGGCTGGGACCGCGAGGGTCACCCCGTCTGCTACAACGCCTACGGCGTGTTCAGGGACAGGGACATGTACGAGCGGGTCTTCGGCGACGGCGACCGCCTCGCGCGCTTCCTCCGCTGGCGCGTCCAGGTCATGGAGCGCGGCGTGCGCGCGCTCAGCCTCAGGCCGGGGGGCGTCAACGCCATCATACAGGTCACGGACCTCAAGGACATGCCCAAGCGCGAGCTCCGCGCCGCCTCCAACCAGATCCTCTCGCTCTTCCAGGACAACTACCCGGAGATGGTCGCGCGCAAGGTACCCTCTGTCTCTGCCTCGCCGCGCATTTCGTCGAGCACCTGGCATTCCTCGCTGCATTTCGCGTTTTTGCGCTAATCGAGCGGCTCGTTTCGTCGGACAGGTGTTCATCAACGTGCCGTGGTACTTCTCGGTGCTCTTCTCGATGATCTCGCCGTTCCTCACGGAGCGCACCAAGAGCAAGTTCGTCATCGCGCGCGAGGGCAACGTCGCCGAGACGCTCTACAAGTAAGCAAGATTCGCCTTCGCTTCGTGCTCGTGGGCAATGTTGTTGTAAGTTGTAACCAACACGAGGGGATTTTATTCTCTTTCTTTTGTTTGGCAATTGAATGGCAGGTTCATCCGGCCGGAGCTGATTCCGGTGCAGTACGGCGGCCTCAGCCGCGCCGGCGACCTCGAGAACGGCCCTCCGAAGCCGGCGTCCGAGTTCACCATCAAGGGCGGCGAGAAGGTCTTCCTAGAGATCGACGGCATCGAGGTATATGCCAATTTCGGCCTCTCTCTGCACTGCACTTGTTTTTTTTTTTTTTTGTGTGCGTGTGCGCATTGGGAACTCAAAAGGCCCAAAGCTGCTTGATAGTATGCATTTGCATAGTTTAAATCTGCGTGCGTAGCTACAAATTCATATTACAATTGGCGCAAACAATATGCTTAAACTAGCATTCCCGGACTACTTCTAATTTGGCCTATCCATCGCTTTCACCTGCCTGTCTCCGGGTTTCCAGTTTGGGGGCTAAACAATTGCATCATCACCTGCATGCTTTTTGCGAGATGGCACAAGCACACAAGCACAAGGCTCGTTGAGCTTCGTTTCTGGCTTTCGCTGTGTCCTACTCAATTTTTTTTAAAATTAAATCCTTTCACACCCACAAGTTGAGATTTGATAAACACACAGTACGAGGGGTGTCTCCGTGTCTGTAGAATTGGTAGTACATGCCAGTGGCGCAGGTGCATGCAGTCCTTTTGGATTTTGAAATTTGTGGTGCGGGGCTCATCTCCGGGCACGCTGCAAAAGCACACGACTTTGAGCTGTGTGTGTTCTTGCGTTGCAATGCTTTTCACCAGTAGACACTACGCCAAGCAGGCCGCTGCAACCGCTGTATCATGTAGCGCGCCCCTGCGAAAACTGACATGGGTCATGGGACGCTGCTGCTGCCCGGTTCTTGGTTTTCTTCCAGTTCACATGGGGAGAGAGAGAGAGTTCACATGAGACGAGACGGCATGCAGGCGTTGCAAGCCTCCTGTGAAAGCATGTGAATTTCTTCATCTCGGTGGGGTTTGAAGTTAAATTTTGGGGAAAACTGCAAAAACCCCCCCAAAAGTCACTTGGATTTTGACTTTCCCCCCCAAAAGTTGTTTTTGTTGCAAAAAGCCCCTCAAAAGTTTGACTTTGTTGCAAAAAACCCCCTAAAAATTCAAAAAAATAAAAAAATCATTAAAAAAATTCTAAAAAAAACTAGAGACAATTATAAGACCGTGAAATTTGTTTTCAAAAATAATATCTTTTGCATCATATTTCATGGAGAGTAAGTTTGAAAAAAAAAGAAAAATATGCAGCTCATTTATTAACTCATGTTATTTTAAATTTGTCATGTCTACCATTATTTTTCCTACACAAATAATTATTTAAGTAAACTAATAAGTGGTTTCACTAATTTTGGGGTGTTATAGATTAGTTATGAATTAATCTATCTGCAACTCATCTACTGAATCCTGCACGTTACAATAACTATTTCAAGATTTCATGTATTTTTACAAGATAGAGGATCATGTAAGAAGACTAAAAAATTTTGTTTCATGATTTTTGGATTAGTAAATAATTAACTATGCATTTAACTCGAATTAATAAATGAGTTGCACATTTTTCTTTTTTTCCAAACTTACTCTCTATGAAATATGATGCAAAGGATATTATTTTTGAAAACAAATTTCACAAAAAGTCTTATAATTGTCTCTAGTTTTTTTTAGAATTTTTTGTGATTTGTTTTAATTTTTTTTGAATTTTTAGAGGTGTTTTTGCAACAAAATCAAACTTTTGGAAGGTTTTTTTGCAACAAAACAATTTTTAGGGGGGAAAGTCAAAATCCAAGTGACTTTTGGGGGGTTTTTGCATTTATCCCTAAATTTTGCAACGCCTTCACCGCACCTTGATCTGTCGTCCTGACCTCGTATGCGATGCAGAGATGATGTGAGAATTTCGTGAGGAAAAAGCGGGTGCCACAGTATGCAGGGCAGTACACACGCAGCAGCGCGCCTTTTTTAGCTTTACTTTACTCGTTCACAGGTCACGCCACGGCCCGAGTTCCCACGCACTGTCACCTCCTCTGTCCTTGGCTCATATTACCATATGGGATGCATGCAGCCAAGTGAAAGTTAAAAAAGTCCTCTCGCTGTTTTTTTACTCCTACTAGCAAGCACGATGTAGCAGGGTTAACAATGCATCTAGAATAGGGCCAGCAACGGCCGGGCTGGGTTGGGTTCTCGTCCGTGGGAATCTCGGGTCAGGTCCCTATTGCGGGTTGTGGTGGGGGTTGATTTTCGCTCGTGGGCTTTGGCAGGTGCCCGACTCCTGATTGCCGTTGCTTGCTCACTTCTTGCTCGACGTCGTCCGCTCGCTTCCCGCTAACGCCGCCCGCCCGTGCCTGTCGTCAGCCGCCCTGCGCCTTCCTGCCTCCTAGCTGCCATCGCCGGCTGCCTCCTGGTTGCTATCGGCCACCCCGCTTGCCTCGTTGTCGCTCGCCCATTGCCGGCCGCCCTGCCTCCACCCACGCCCTGTTGTTGTCGCCCGCTCACGCCTATCGTCAGCCGCCCGTGACCACCCTCCTCTCGGCCACCCTGTGTTAGGCGTCGCCCGCCTTAGGCTCCCGGCCAACGTTGCGCCTGCAGGTGCCCGCACAGGTTTCGGTTCCCCACTGGGTTCGAGGCCGAAGGCATATTTTCACCTGTTAATTGGGTTTCAGATTGGGTGTGTTCTGGCTGCACTCGGTCCTGATCTGACCTGTTGCCGGATCTAATCTAGAAGCTTTTGTCTTGCCTGGTTGAGGTGTAAACCGGTAGACCTGTCCAAATGGACCTGTCGTCCCGACCCGGCATAGATCTGGCTAGGCATAGTTCGACAGGCCCGATAAGGTTAGCGGGTCATGCGGTATCATGTTGGAGGTGTGGCCCACGGCATGGTCTATGAGCGACAATGTTGTGCTGGACTGGCCTTGCAGCATGGCCAGCACGGTGGCACCGAGGAGTTCACAAAAGAAGGATCATCATATACCAGAGAGAACGAGCGAGAGGAGGTGAGAAAAGAGAAAGGGCAAGTCTGTTATGGTGCACAACCAGGAGCAAACGGGGAAGCCGCTTCGACCGTTAGCAGGGCCAAAACTGCCTCTCGAGGACTACGATATCGTATTAACCTCTCATGAAACCTCAGGGGTCACCGGGCATGGCTACGGGAAGGGGTGATGACGGGGTCTGACGTAGTCAGGCCTGACCGTGTTATGCCGTGTCTATATTAGTGGGCACGGCCAGCAATATTAAAACTGGCATCTGATGGAAGTGTCATTAATCGTGCTATTGCTGTCAATGGCCAGTCTGTTTGAACCACTGTAAAAAGTGAGCACTGTGTTTTGATTCTCATGTGAGTCTTGCACATGGTAGGGGCCCTTGTTAACAAACTAGCTGTACCACTAGCTTTATGCCAAGGTTAACTCGAGCTCGAAGTGTCTAGTATTAGTATATACATACGAACAAGCATGAGAAAATAAAAATGTGTATGGATAAACAAAAGGTAATATTCTGATAATGTTATCTAATTTTGGTAGATTAATATGAGCACAAGGGTTATGCGTACTTGGTGTAATCATTGTGATGCTTAGCTAAACCATTGGCTCGTGCGATTTCAGGCCGGTGCAACAATAACATGGGACCTGGTCGTCGGCGGCTGGGACCTCCAGTACGGCGCGGAGTACGTGCCGGCAGCGGAGGACAGCTACACGCTGTGCGTGGAGAAGACGCGGATGGTCCCGGCCACCGTCGAGGAGCTTGTGCACAACGCCTTCACGGCGAGGGAGGCCGGCAAGATGGTGCTCTCCATCGACAACTCCGGCTCCCGGAAGCGGAAGGTCGCCGCGTACCGGTACTTCGTGCGCAAGCCGTCGGTGTAGTGGACTGCCTTCTGGTGCGCACAATGGCCGGCTTGCCGACCGGCAGCGTGTTATGGAACGGGCAGTGAACTGCTTGCTTGGGGCTTGTTGTGGTCGTGGATGGGAGAGGTTAATTTAGGGCTATTTAATTAGTGCTATAATGACATAATGCATGTCTTACGCCATATGTAGAATATAATGTAAGAGCTGTCGGAACGTTTGTCATCGTCGTTATAAAGCTAATGAGTTAAGTTTTTTGGGGTAATGTAAACTACCTTGGTTCACACTTACGGAATGCCTTGGATTCCTAGCAATGTTTGGAGTGTACTATTATTGTTTGGGATGAGCATTTGCCGGGCGAGCTCGAACTCTCACATATGGGAACCTTTTCACTGCTGCCATCCATTAAACATACTGTTACTATATCGTAAAATTACTAAAAGTTGAAAAAGCTCAAAAGGTTAAACTACTAAAGGTGGAATACTTAAAAATAGACAGAATAGAGTTCTGAGATACAGCTCTTCGTCTTTTAAAAAAAAAAAAAACGAATAGAAGGTTTTTGTTTTGTATGCCAACTTAGTGACTGATTGCAGTTATAACAAGACAACTAATAGTGACTGAATACAGGCTTTTTTACACGTACTAGTACAAGACAGTCTTGGTCACTTTGTGCCGCAAAGTTAGGGTGGACATTAGCATAATAAAGAGGGTTCTAAGCAAGAAACCAGCTAATAAAGAAGGATTATAGTATATATTTACAGTACCCAAAGTGATTGTAGAGGCTGCGATAGGGTGGTCCTAAATTAACTTTCCGTAAAAAATACAAGACTACAAAAATATTCTTTAAGACAAATCAACCATATGATTTTTATATTCGAAAACTAAATATTTTAAAAAATATTAATGACCAAAGTATCAAAAGTTCATCAAATCAGATCTTATAAAAAAAGTAGTAAATATTTATGACTGCAGTGGGTACTGGTACTACAACCGGTGATCACAGGCAGGCAGGCAGGCAGACGTGCATCTTTGTCGCTGGTCAGATGGTCAAGCTTCACACTTTATATTTTTTCATTTCGGGAACACTGCCTCAAATAAAGTTGGTGGGTCCGAGAGATACGACATGTTAAACAATGGTTGTATAGGTTCTTTGGCTGCTGCTTACCAGTTACCACAATTTCGTGCGCCAAGAGTTTTGCAGGCCAACGAATTGTCTGTCACAATTATTGCAAGATTCGGCAAGAAAGAGTATCTGAAAGCTGGGCCCATTGAATAGAAATTTTGGCGTGCCAAAATGTCTAGCACAAAATGTCTAGCAACACTAGCCGTAGAAGGCGAAACTTGCTTACCGGGATAATATGGGTGAGTTTGGTTCCGTTGCCGTGGCTTGTTTTGTCAGCCTAGGATTTTACGTGTTTGGTTCCGTTATGTGATGCCTTGTTGTTTGCTCACGTCTTACCAGTGTGGGAGAGAAAAAACGCTCTCCGGCGCTAGCAAAGCTCATCTTGCCAAGCGAGGCAAGTCGACAACGGAACCAAACGTGCTCTGTATTTATCTTAGTTCTGCTCACATTACAGCTTACTCTTTACTTAATAACCAGTACAAACACCAAAAAGAAAAGAAAAGAAAATGTTTGCACACGTGAGTATTTGATTAATCATACGTTCTGAGAAAGTAACCAAAAGGATTAGCATGACAATTCACATGGGATCAATGATACCGCCGGCTAATTAAAGTAGAATGATGCCTACTCATGACATGTTTGCATCATTGCAATTGCGAGGCCCTATGGTTGATTGGCTGGATCACAGTTGGGGAAACAGCCTGCCTTGATCCATGCTCTTTTGGGAGGGGGTTCAGTTCAAACACTGGTTAGCTGCAGGTTTTACGTGAAGTGGCCGTGGGCCATTGACAGCACAATCTTGCTTAATTTTGCGTGCAAAATCTCAAAGCATTTTGATGCGTTCATCTTTTGCAACAAAAGCTGTGCCCACTCGGCCACAATGTGCGCGAAACTAAGAACCGAGCACGCTACTTTATAAGTAACAGAGCTATTATCGTTTTTTGTTCATAAGAACTTATTTATTTTCAACTTTGGATGCAACAACTATTTTTTTAACTACGAATACTCCCTCTGTTCTCTTTTGAATGTCATTTTAGCTTTCAATATATAGAATAAGATAGCAATTAATTCTTCCATCTACCATATATTTATCTCTCTCGATTTCTCTTATCTTCAATCAATAACACACAATCCACCAATCCATCACACCCATTTAATTGTAACTTCACTTTTCAATTTTTAATATGAGCTCTTTAATAAAATATCACTTTAAAAAAGATATCTATTTAAGAACAAAATCAAATTTATAAAATGACATCTATTTAAAAACAAATGAGATACCATATAATTAAGCATCGGAGAATGGATTGGGTGCCTTGGTAGACAGCCAAAAGGCCAATATTCCACACTTTATGCATTGGGACGCCATGTGAAATTTGAATCTTAAAGCATACTCTCTTCGATTGCAAATGTAGGTCGTTTTAGATTTATACATAAGAATTAAGAAAGTAGATCAATTGACCTTGTTGCCTCTTATTTATTCTGCATTAGAAAAGATAACTCATTCATGTATGTAGGGATGAAAATGGAACGGGAAAATCCCGTTCCGTCCTGGTGCCGTATCCCGTTTTTTTCAGTTCGTTTTTATTTTTTTCCGTTCCCGTCTATTCCGTTTTCGTTTTCGTCCGACTGAGAAAATATGAAAGTGAAAACGGTAGGGGGTTACAGATATATTCACCTCTACAGGCTCACTTATGTCTTTGGTTAAGACTTATCACTTATGTTTATTATATGCTCGAGTATCGAGTTAAGGTTTATGTGATTCTTTTTTAGAGGGGTACAAAACATGACGTACATAACTCACTTACATCACACTCACGCCTAACGCGTGCACACATGTGCATGTCCTAAGCATACACGTTACAGATATATTCTCACTAAACGGGCACATGTGTGCATACCCCTAACTACTAAGGAAAAACCCCTGATGAGGCTCGTGGGTCGATCCTAGGGATCGAACCCACGACTGGCCGTCCCAGTCAGTCTGCCACTGAGAGCGAACCAACCGAGCTACTGCTCGGTCCTAAAGCTTATATTGTTGTATCTTCGTATCTTGTATTGTTTGAATGAAATATTGATAAAAAATGATATATCATGTGAATCGAAAAAGTATATGACATTTTTTTACTTTAATGCGACTTGCTGATTGGATCGGTTCATTAAACTTATTAATTCAGTGTTATTTGAAGATAATGTTAAATTTATACATGTTGACATGTCTTGATGGTTCTGTAGGTCGGTGTTTCTATTTTGTGTTTTCGAATCCCGACCGATACCGGTATTTTCCCGATCGGATTGGTTCGTTTTCGACCCTCCGATTATGTCCGACCGTTTTTGTTTTTTCCCGTTTCCGCCTATCCCGTTTTCTTTTTCGTCCGGCAAAGAAAATATAAAAGTGAAAATGGTTAGATAGTTTTCCCGACCGTTACTGTCCGTTTTCATCCCTACATGTATGAGAGTGATAGTATTTATTAAATAAAGGTAAAAAGGAACAAAAGAGAAAAAAATATATAGAAGTTTAAGAATGATTTATATTTAAAGAATAGTTAAGGAGACTAAAACGATCTATATTTATAATTAGAGAAAGTATTTGGTTTGTGGACATAATTTACCACAGTTTTGACAAAGCAAGTCATTGACGTACAACCGTAGTAACCGGTAGTACCATATTTGGCAAATAAAAATGCGACACGCTAAGGAAATGATCCAAACATGCCATTAAAATGCACAATAGTAATATGATGACCTGAGAGAAGGAGAATCGATAGATGTGTCACGTCCGTGAACAAACGTCAACAAAAGGGTTGTGATGCATCACGTCACGGGGTGTGGTTCGCCACTATTACTGACGGCTAGCTAGCTGCTATGGTAGGTTGCAAGCAACGCATGGAGCCCTCACCGCACCGGCGGCAGCATTATTAGTCGCTCCGGCGTGCAGTGCAGTGCAGGGCCTGATAGAGTTAATTGATAGCTCCCTCGCACTCTCTTCCCTTTTTCCTTTTGCTCTCCTCAATCCTCATAAAAGAGGCGTGTTTTCATGAAGCATGCGTGAGCCGTGAGGGACCTTGCTGCCTGCCATGTAAAAATACAAATACAAATACTCCTTTTTTATGGTTTAAACGCTGTTGAGTTGAGCGCCACAACGCTGTTTTCTTTTATCGACGGGTTTCGGGTTCAAAGTCTGTTTGCAATGGAGGAATTTATAGGATTACATTGCTATAAAAACTTTTACTATGTAAGATCATTTCAACTATATTTTCTTCATTTTATTTCCTTTTCGATTCTCTTTCTCGTTCTTATTTTTTTTATTTTCTTTTATCTTCAACAGCTTTTCTTCGAGGGAAATCGCGAAGGAAAATGAGAGTAAATCCCATTCTGAAGGAAATGACCTTAGAAATCCTGTCGTGAAAAAAACCGTGAAGGGAAATCGTTGAAACGCTGAAGGAAAAAAAATCCCTCCACGATAAAATTTTAATCCCTGAAGGGAATTCGTTAGGGCTAGCCTAACCCTATGGAACATAGGATTGCATTGGAAAATTCTTATCCAAACCATTTGCTTCCTTCACTTTCTGGAGGCCTGAATCATGCATGATTGCATTCCATATAGACCATCAGTGGCCACGAAAAGAAATAAAATGACAGATCTTGCCAAGGGACCATCTCAGGCAATGCGAGAATTTACCATCACAGCAAGAATCGTTCTTTTTGGGAAGCAAGCCCCACACTCCACTGTTTTTTAGCAAAAAATGCAAAAATAGACAACATATGCCCTCATATTTACCAAAATAGACAACAGGCCGGCGTATTTGCAAATCTAGCACATGTATTCGATAGCTTAAATACCGAAAATCCGATTTCGGAATCTCAAAAACCAAAAAAAGACAGAGACCGTATTCAGCACCTGATACGGTCTGTGGCAGCAATTGTAAATTCTCAAAAATCACGATTTGTTTTTAAAAAATAGTCCAGCAATTGTAACCCAATTTAATTGGTTTGATCCAAAAAGCATGAGCCAATATTTAATTAAAATTCTTCAAATAAGCCAACTTTATAAAATCTAAGAATATTTATTGCCTCAAATAAATTCTTAAAAATGTAGAAAAATTCACTAATACTCTTTTCATGTGATGTACTAATTTATTAAAATGTTTTCAACCCTATATTATTTGGTGAAAAAGTGAATTCATTTGTAATGCTCCATTTATATGCATTTTTATCATTTCATATGATATTCTCTTCTTAATTCAATGTGAATAAAAATAATTTAACATGCACAAATCCTTGGTTGTCATATTAATATTAAGCATTTGTAATACTCCATTTATATGTATTTTTTATCATTTCATATTAATATTAAACCTTGTTGGAAAGAATTCTGCAAGATAATTTTGCAGGGAATTAACATTGGGAGGATATAAATTCTAAATTATCGAACATTAATATTTGTGAAGAACAATTACCATATAAATCGGCATAGAGATTACATACACTGAGAAACCTTACATTTGATATGAGGTTTTTTGTCGATGCATGAATGGACAGTAACCATAAAGAGATGACGATAATAAATATTGGCATGTACGGGATGCCTAACGACTAACTTAATAGCATACCGCTGCTAAATCTAACATGCTTTAGGGAATGAAAATAAATCGGGTTACAAAAGATGGTCTCTACTGAGTGCACCTTGAATATTTGCTCTTCCTCAGAGCATCGTGGCCCGAAGCCTTAGCGCAACGGGTCCTCTCTCGCTTCATTTCCCTCTCATCCTCGCGAGCTTCAGCCGCAGCACACTCCTTCGCTGCCCTCCTCATGCGCTCCTCCTCCTGACGCTTAAGCTGTAGTTTCTCCTGCTGTTGCTCGTACTCCCAGCGTTCGTACGTTTCCCTCCTCCGTCTCATGCTCATTTGGACCCACTGCTTCCGGTCATCACTTTGCTCTATATCTAGTCATTCTATGAAGTCGCATAGAGATGGAGGGGACTAGACAGATGAAAGAAGATGAGAGATTAGTAAGACAGTGCATGAAATCATAGGGAGAGTGCCACATGAGTGATGTATGGTGCTATACTGGTGGGTACTCGTACGGTCTATGTCGAGGCTTATCGTACTGGTAGTTAGCACATATGAAGAAGCATAGACCATAGGTGTAGAAGATATCCTGAGACTCGCGAAGCCTACAAGGGTCGTCATAGAAGCATATTGGTGGTTCAACCCCCTGGGGATGAAAATCCCCCAATGTTTCTTGGGTGGGCTTGGTAAAATTGAGGAAGGCATTGTAGCTGAGAGAGCTAAGGATGGACTGGCATATCCATGGATGAGGGTGGGGTTATTTATGGTGGCTGGGGGCTGTTGCATGGATTGAGTGCATGGGTGTGGCTGGGGCTGGAGCATAGGATTCCATGTGAAAGCTAAAAAAGTTTCGGTACTGATGCTCTGCAGAGATTCCCTGCGAAAACTGTTGCTTTGTGTGGTCATTTCATTCTACAAAAGTTCAGCATGAGTTATTGTTGTCTCTGCATGGAGGTATGAATTCCTATGAAAGCTGAGTCGTGTAGTCACTTCCTGTCTAAAGATTGACTCACGACAGAGGTGTTGTCATTTCATGGTTAAAACTACATCATGTGGTGACTTCCTATCTAAAGACTGACTTGCGATAGAGGTGTGGTCATTTCATGGTTAAATCTACGCCTTGTGGTCACTTCCTGTCTAAAGTCTGACTCACGACAGAAGTGTTGTCATTTCATGGTTAAAGCTACATCGTGTGGTCACTTCCTGTCTGAAGATTGACTCATGACACATGTGTGGTCATTTCATGGTTAAAGCTACACCCTGTGGTCACTTCCTGTCTGAAGACTGACTCACGACAGAGGTATTCTCATTTCATGGTTAAAGCTACGTCGTATGGTCACTTCCTGTCTGAAGACTGACTCACGACAGATGTGTTGTCATTTCATGGTTAAAGCTACATCGTGTGGTCACTTCCTATATGAAGACTGACTCACGACACAGATATTGTCATTTTATGGTTAAAGCTATGCCCTGTTGTCACTTCCTGTCTGAAGACTGACTCACGACAGAGGTGTTGTCATTTCATAGTTAAAACTACGTCGTGTGGTCACTTCCAGTCTAAAGACTCACTCACGACAAAGGTGTTGTCATTTCATAGTTAAAGCTACGTCGTGTGGTCACTTCCAGTCTAAAGACTCACTCACGACAGATGTGTTGTCATTTCATATTTAAAGCTACGTCGTGTAGTCACTTCCTATCTGAAGACTAACTCACGACAGAGGTGTTGTCATTTCATGGTTAAAGCTACGTCGTGTGGTCACTTCCTATCTAAAGACTGACTCACGACAGAGGTGTTGTCATTTCATGCTTAACGCTACGTCGTATGGTCACTTCCTATCTAAAGAATAACTCACGACAAAGGTGTTGTAATTTCATGGTTAAAGCTACACCATGCGGTCACTTCCTGTCTGAAGACTAACTCACGCCAGAGGTGTTGTTATTTTATGATTAAAGCTACATCGTGTGGTCACTTTCTGTCTAAAGACTGACTCACGACAGAGGTGTTGTCATTTCATGCTTAACGCTACATCGTATGGTCACTTCCTGTCTAAAGATTGACTCACGATAGAGGTGTGGTCATTTCATAGTTAAATCTACGTCGTGTGGTCACTTCTTGTCTAAAGACTGACTCACGACAGAGGTGTTGTAATTTCATGCTTAACGCTACGTCGTATGGTCACTTCCTGTCTAAAGATTGACTCACGATAGAGGTGTGGTTATTTCATAGTTAAAGCTATAGAGGTGTGGTTATTACAAACATTAGATAAATTAAAGTTATGTGGCAAAATTATTTGATAAACATTAGATAAATTAAAAGTAATTATAGCAACAATAACAATGAATGAGATGTAATATGGCTGACTATTACATTATAGTGAATAGTACATGTGTCATAAAGAATTACAAGTATATCGAACAACATCGTTGCCTCCTCAATGACGACGACGACGCACGCACACAGTCCCCAGGAGTGTAAGCGTCTGGTGGGTGTGTGGCCTTCATCCCAACGGCCTGCGCTGGCCCCTGTCTCGTGTCCCCTTGACCGTTGTCATCATCGTCCTGCCCTGTGTGACCCCCACTGAATGTGTATCCAGACCCATTAACTCGGCCCTATATGTACCATGATGACGGATCCTCATACGAAAGTGTCGATGCCCCAAGAAAGTGCTCTGTTGGAGTCCAGTGTCCTGAAGGCTCAGCCTGCTGGTACCACTGTGAATCCCCAGGTGCTTCGGGATATTGGGGGTACTGTCCGCTGAGGAGATAGGTGAAGCTTGTGGCCTGCATTGCAGCAGCCCAGTCAAATCATGTGTACCGCTCCAGCTGGGTGTCTGCTGTGTACAGTCAATGACGTCCTCATGATGCATCGAAGCTGCAGGCGGAGGTGTCATCGTAGTATGAGGAGGTTGTGTCCACTGGGGGGCCTGTGAACCCAGTGTACATTTCTCGGGCTCAGGCGTCTGTGTGCACTCCTCGGCCGCAGCACTGGAACATGACACATGATATTCCGAAGTCGAAGGTGCCTCACGCGACTGTGTGCGAACGGGTTCATCACGAGCATTGGACGAGCGTCTGCTTTGGGGGGGGGGGGTCATGGGATGAGTCCATAGCTGGTACGTCATACCCCCTCCAACGCATGTCACAACCACCTAGACCATATATAGCAGATAGGAAGTGGGATCCTCTTGTCCACATGTACTCCCGGAGAGGGTTTCGATCCCTCCGCGTTGATGACCCGCTTGGTTCCCCACAAGCTTGCTCCGTTTGCGTATGCATCGCGTACACCTCTTCGATCTGTATGAGATGAGAGACATGTTAATAATACAGAGGTTTAACCAATTAAAATCGTTATAAGTACCGCATCACCTACCACAACATGAAGAAGGCGGACACGATTCTCAGGGAACGGTCTGGGACCCGCCTTCACAAGCCCGCTGAGTAAGGTGGCATGTGTGCATGAACGGTACCACGAAAGGTACTCCGAGTAGGTGTCATCGTAGTATTGTCCAGCAGGAACAACGACATCCACTGCGGCTACTCCGTCCACCTCTGTATGTGCTCGGTATGCACAGATGCCCAGTCCCGCATGCCTCCGCTCCCTGTGCACTCCTCTTGTACGTGACATACACAGTAAATTATATTAATATTGATCACCTTGGGTACTAATGCTACCTACAATAACACACTTACTCGTGCGCCTGACCGGCGTCTCGTGAGGGAGGTACTGACACCACCTGTCTGTACCTGAATTGCCTCTGTACACGCTTAGAAGAATATACTTCCACGTTGTTTATGTACAACAAGAAGCATCTAG
Organism: Phragmites australis; assembly: GCF_958298935.1. Taxonomy (NCBI): domain Eukaryota; kingdom Viridiplantae; phylum Streptophyta; class Magnoliopsida; order Poales; family Poaceae; genus Phragmites; species Phragmites australis. The sequence goes on from NC_084929.1 coordinate 16,988,092, forward strand.
TCATCCATAAGCCTGAGTCACGCTAACAACACGATGCGATGAGCCTGCCAGTCGAAATTTCGGCCACTTGTGCCATACGCCATGGATCCCACTCCACGAGATTTGCGCTAAGGACGTTGAAATCACTTATCACACGGGAGTAGCTACCGTGGTCTTATTGCTGACTCCATCTCAGCCTAGCATGCATCCACCGATACCCTATCATAAGCCTCATGTCATCTGCAATGCCATCGGAGATGAGTATTGGATAGTAACTCTTGAGCACCCAAGGCCGACAAACTGGGAGGTACTCCCAGCTCCACAGCTATAAGAGGTTTAGGCAGCCTGTTACAGATTCTTCTTCGTTGATCGCTGGATTGCATCACACAATCCTTTGTAGGTGGTAGCCATAGCAGATCCCCAATTGTAAGATATCGACTTGTAAGGATGTGAAGCAAGCTGACTCGCTAACCATACAATATGGGGAACGACTTAATCGTCTGCCGTGTTGCAGAACATGATGGCTCCCAGCAGGACGTACTGTGAGCAGTGATTCCTCAATAGGCGGGAGAGGTGTCCTGGCACCACCTGCCATGGGAGCTCCGGCCATCATGAGAGTGAACGGTAGTAAGCTTGCCTGTGCGAGTGGCTCGTGGAATCGAGGGTCTAACTCCTTAATTGTGTGGACACTCCGGACTCGCAACGGAAGGAACTGTAAAAGATATCCAATACATGTACTACGTTAGTAGCAAATTATGTTAGCAATTAAAACACTACAATTTGATGGTTGAATACATAGGTGAAAAACAAGCTTCATAGTTCAATACATAGGTGAAAAATAAGCTTTATGGTTCAATACATAGGTGAAAAATAAGCTTCATGGTTCAATAAAATGCAACAACTTTAAAACACTACAGTTTGATAGTGCATGATAGTTTACTGTCAGGTCGGGCATGTCCTCCAGTTATGGCCATGTTATTTGTAAAGTTTACACTTACGTAGTCCGTCAACAACATCTGCTTCATCCATGTCACCTTGTAGCCTCGTTGATCTAGACCTTCTAGGATCCGTGCGTCGTGCTCGGGGATAAGGTACCCACGTAGGCTCCTCAATCTCTTTGTAGCTTCTTTCGATGTTAAAGGACTGCATCTTTGGAAGCCATGTGCTCCTCAATGCATCTATCGTAAAGTACGGTGCTACGTATTATGACCTGTCATTGCCACCCATGCCCCTGCAAGCAACTAAGACATGCGAGGACGGAATATGATGTAGTTTTGGCTTATAGTATGTGCACTTCCCTCGTGAGGCCCAAGTTGACATTGTTGTACGGTGTCCCCTGCGCTATACCCTGAAGCATACCTACAGCGGCACATGACCTCAAAGTTATTGTTGGCCATGCCGTAGATCCTTGTCCAATGAAAGTGTGCCTTGTTCCTCCTTCTGGTTAAGATTGCCTCCACCTTAGGTGTGAACCGCGTGCTGCAATTCATAGCATCATCGAAAGTAGTACGCCATTCTATAGAATGTGAGCTCAATGATGGCACACAACGGGAGGCCCCTTATTTCTTTTAGGATATTGTTGAATGCCTCCTCTATGTTCATTGTCATGATGATGTACCTAATATGGGATACAAAAATTTTAGATGGCCTATTTGCATAAGAAATGGTTCAATATGTAATTTAAATTCTAAGTGCTAACCTAGCATCGTGAGTGTCATGGATTAGGGCCCAACGCTCCGTCGACTTCCCCGCTATCCACTGGCTACACGTGAATGGCTAACGATAGTTTGTTCCCCAGCCATTTACGTTCGCAGATGGTCCTCCTGTTCTTGTTGATCTACCATCATCTTGTGAGTGGTCTCATTTAACTCTCTCCATATCTCGTTGAACTTCATCTGCTGGTTCTACAGATACAATCCTTTGAATATCTTTACAAGAGACTTGCTGCGGTACCTTGTGTACATGTTCGCTCCGAAGTGGCACATGCACCACCTTCTCTCCACATCAGGTCATGCAATGGCGTAGTTTGTGCTGTCATGCAACACGTCCAACACATGCAGAAGACCCTTGTTACAGTCAGAGATGATGCAAACTCATTCCCTGTTGCCATGGCACGTGTCCTCAACAAAGTGAGGAACCACATCCAGCTATTATTGTTCTCACTCTCAACCATTGCAAAGACAAGAGGAATGATCTGATTATTTGCATCCGCCGTCATCGCTATCATAAGGGTACCATGGTACTTGCCGCTCAGAAATGTGGCATCCACGCATAGAATCGGCCTGCAATGTCGGAAAGCTTCGATGCATTGTCCAAAGGACTAGAATAACCTAATGAGGTATCGGTCAGTGGTGCTGTATGACCCATCCTTTAGCTTGATCGGCTCATCCGTCATCGCCTATTGAGTCTATGGATTCATCGTGGCAATCTTCTGCAGTAGCCTTGGAGCATAGTTGTAAGACTCCTCGAAGCTTCCAAATAGCATCTTCAACGCCTTCTACTTCGTGTGCCACACAGTGTAGTAATTGATCAGGATACTCATCTTAGTCTGCACCTCCTCCAATGGATTTTGACGACAAACAAATGTTCGTGCCAACAAGGGTGATGAGGAGTTGGGCTATGAACCTCGCATCAACGGCATAGCTTACATTCCTAATAGCCTCTTCGTTGCATGTATGTGGGGGTGTGTCTACTGATCACAAAATAGTTCTCATATTTAGGCTTATGTGCTCATACGAAGTAAGGACAAATCTGGTGTTTGAAACACCTGACCTCATACTCCACAGGGTTCGATTAGGTGCACTTGTGGTCTCTTCTTGTCATTACAGCATAGTTGCTAATAAAGTGGACGACCTCCCCCCTGTTACAAAATTATTTCCCGACTTGGATGTCCCTATTCTGGTATCCCCAGTTATATAATATGTTATACTCAACGACGACACAATCAAACAAACCAGCACTACGAAAGTACTGGATCACTAGCACCGGGTCGTCATTGTCAGCATCTTCTTCATCCCCGCTACTACCGACTTCATCATCCATGCATCCTGCATCTACATCAGAATGGTCCATTCTAGCTCCATCTCAACCAGAATTACCCTCCCCGACATGTCCTCCATCCTCTTCATGCATCACCTGCTTGCTTGATCCTTCCACGGTACTCACTACATCGGCATGCACCAGTCGTGACACTATATTTACGTACACCCCCATATCATAGTTCTTCTCCAATGCTTTGCGTGAGTACAAAGCCCATGCGTTATTTCTTCTCATCTCGAACAGCGTATGGACAACGACCGAGCTATTTGGAACAACCCGTGGCTGCACACCCTCCAGGACAACAGTATAGGATTGCTAGTTTACACGCAAAAGGCTCATAACATATGATTTCAGGTCATCTAGGTCATTAAATATCTCAACCGAACTCTCTATGTGTTGGTAGTTCTAAATTGTCATATCGTATCTGGTAAACAAAGGTGCAAAACTGCGGGATGTTATCATAATAAATATAGATAGTTATATCATATCTGGTAAATAAAGATACATCTAATAAAATTACTACTTATATGTTCGCACGATACACATACTAAATATGTAAGTAATTAACAGTGCTAATTAAATCATCATTATTAAATAAAAATGAAATAATTAATATTCAATATTGAATTAAAATATTATTTAAATTAACATGAAAGTTACATTGAGAAAATATTCAATCTCCTTATAAATTGACACTGCACTATTAACCTATTAATATATTTCTTTATGCTGAGTGAGTTGAGCTGAGGTGCCCGAGTTTTTTTGACTAATCAATTTCGCGCTAATTACTATTATACAATCTACTAACCTAAACAAATAATTACTATTACACAACAACACGCTAATTACTATTATATAAATTCACGCTAATTACTATTACACTACCTAAGCAAATAATCAGATTCATATAGTCAAACTAAGCAAATAATTGAACAAATGTAATTACCAAGTTAAACACTCATTATTGCTCCAAGTACTAATTAAAAATATAATTTAAGTACTTATTGTTTCTCGCGCTGCCGCTTCTCATCGCCTCGGACTGATTCTCCTCTCCTCACGCTGCATCTCCTCTCCTCTCCATGCGCTGCGTTGCTGCTTCTCCTAAGTTCTGCTCTTCTCTCACGCTGTAGCTGCTCTCATTTTATAGCGCAGAGTGGAGAGACAAATGCAGAGACAACATGATTGGGCAAACCAATTTGATGGGGGCATCGAAAGCACAAACAAAATGATGGGCATGACGCCGAAAGCAACCGGCCGTATTTGGCACCTCACCCGTATTTGGCACCTGCAGCAGGGCCTGTCTTTTTTCGGTTTTTGAGATTCCGAAATCAGATTTTTAGTATTTAAGCTATCGAATACAAATGCTAGATTTATCAAATACGATGATCTATTACCTATTTTAGCAAATACGGCATATGTTATCTATTTTTTATTTTTTCTTACAACAAGCAAGCTCACGCCATAAACAAAAGGAGAAAAAGAGGCGCCTTTTTGGATTGAACAAAAAAGGAAAAAAAAACATACGAGCAATTCATGGAACAATATATAAATAGATACTCCTATAAAATACGTGTGCAGCAGCAGAGTTGTACAGGGAGGGAGTGAAGAGTCCTCATCAGGCTGAGCCCCTGACACCGACGAGACTTCCCCCCTGCTCCCCGCCTGCTGCTTCGCAACCTGCACACCCCTGACACGGAAAGCGACCACCCCATCCGTCTCTTTTCTCTTAGCTCCTGTTCATTCCAGGCCGACCTAAGGAAAGGGCTTCTCTTATCTACTACATCTCTCCAGCTCTGCTTATGCAAAATGCAAGCCGGTACGGCAGAGCGCGTACTGTTCTCGTGAGTATGGCTCATGTATTGTCTAGTCCACAACAGCTGCAAATTGCAGACGACACCAGGTCCAACAGATCACAAACTGCAACGGAACCAGGGAGAAAGGCATCATGAAAGATGGATTTCTACAAGCAACAGCTTCACCACTATCAGAGATATCAGCTCACACAATTCAGTGATATAGCAGGCGTGCAAATAACAATCCCAGGTCAGGGGTAGTACCGCGAAAGCGGGGATGTCACTCAAATCAAAATTGGATAGAAACAGCCACGGCATTACAATGTTACAATATCAAAGCGAAGAAGCCACAGGGAAAAAAATCATGACCAAAATTTTCAAGTTCAGTGCAACAGCCGATAGAGAAACCGATTCTGACATGAGCAGCTTCAGTTTCGAGTGGCATATTTTCTTAAACTCAGCTATTGTCTTATTCTCAGCTCCAACAATTCTTCTTACCATACCGGCAGAGCTCCATGATTCTAAAGATTGGGCAATCCGGCTGCCAATTTCGGAGTTGACCATTGCTGAACTCTCATCCAAGATACGGGAAATCTGTCCAGGGCCTTCGGCTCTAGTTCCTTGCAGATGGGACAAGAGGATATCCAAAGCTTGCTCCTCTCGTCTCATCTGATCCGATGACCATGTTTGGATGCTTCGGAGCTTGTCAACCATGCAGTGAACAGAACTTTGGATTGCGTGCAACTGAGGTATGTTTGGTCGCGCTCCGTCGGACCACCTTTCATTTTCCTCTTTCCTTGTGGAGCCATAGCTCTCATGCATGAATGGATTACGAGAAGATGCCAGGAAATGGGTTCTGTAACCATCCGCGACAAAAGGGGAATATTGTTTCCCGGAGAAGCCAGCATTCGATTGGCATCAGTCAGCTGCTCCTCTATGCAAAATTTGACCAAGTTATCCACAATCTGCCAAGAATTTGGGCTGCTCCGGTCAGTTCCAGGGATCACCGACTCAGTAGAACACAAGTTCCAAGCATTGATAAATACAGCAAAGCTCATCCAGCTGACAATATCAGGAGTGAAATCCTGCAAATGTACAGTTCGTATCAGCAAGGCGCAGCTAAGGTAATAGTTATACTATATCAGGAGTGAAATCCTGCAAATGTACAGCTCGTATCAGCAAGGCACAGCTAAGTGAATAGTTATACTGCAGCAAGAAGAGAATTATCACTAAGAACAATAAACAAGATAATACTTCCAATTCCAGTCACATACAGATTACATAATCCACAGGATATATATACAAGAGAAAGCAAAAAATTGTCCCACAAATAGAAACATAAGTGGATTTGCTGGATATGCATTCTACAAAATGCGATCAATATGAGTTCATACTCAAGAAAGTGCAGCAATTATTTTTGAGATACACAATAATATCACAAATATAATAACGAAATCTGGGGAAAGTACAAGTCGGGAAAATCAGAAAGCTGAATGCCAAAACCATAATATATCTATTCAATCCAATTGTACCTTGACAGCCTTCTTGCCTGACGACATACCCAGAACTACGCTTAGAGCATCATCAATAGAGCAAACCAATACTCCTATCGTATTTCTCGAGCAAAGTTTTCATTTCCCCAACAGCAGTAGCACCAGAACAAGCACCATTTGGCCCGTGCTCCCTGAGGAGACAAGCACAACCATGCGTGGAAAGATAAACAAGCCTAGGAACAAGAGATTTTCTCTCTGCATCTTTCAGCTTTGGACCATCCTTCTTGTTAGATTTGTGCTTGCACTGCAAACATACAATTATTGTGAGGCCGGGAATAGTTGACATGAGAAACAAATATATGCACGACACTTATATGTTCAGTGAGAAAGAGCACAGCTGACTATTAAGTAGTGAAATTCACAATATATCAATATATTCTCTCGATATTAAAAGTCAATTCAAAACCCAGTCTTTAGCAACACAAGATTACTATGAAAACTAAATACTGCTTGACTTAGCTTATATAAGGTTCAAATAAAAACAGCATACCATTTTGGTCCTGTAGCTTGCAGGTGTTGAACTTCATCAAATGGTTCTGTAAAATCAGAATGACACTAGTAAGAACTTTTGTGACTAAAAAAACCATAATTGACTCAAAAAATACCCAAAAAAGGATAAGAGAAACTGAAAAACATATTGTCGGTGTAATAGGTAAGGAGGTGCCCCACCGAATGGGCCCCACGCTGCAAAATATCAGTCGGCGGTTGATATCGTCGAGACCACGGGCTTCACCCCACGACCAGGGCGAGTCTCAATCGACCAGGTCCCTGGTCGAAGAAGACCCTCTGCTGGTCGCAGGGTAGGTACTCATCTATCAGTTAAATCGTATTAAATGTTGTCCACTCAAGTTTTTTTCTTCCTCAAGCACCTCCTTTCGACAAGCATGGTCGTTGACAGGTATAAAGTTGGAGTGACCCGTCCCGTAGCATTAAATGCTACGGGACAGCCTCGCAGGCGGACGTGATAGAGCCTGCAGGGCGACAAGGGCAGCTTGGCTTCGTCAGGAGTAGGTCTGTTGCAGGGTTTGGAAGGGTATGTTTGTATGTACTCTTTCCCCCCTGCTATATAAAGGGGGAGGACCCAGCTTGAAAAGAGAGAAGATTCTGTAACAAGTTCATCAAATCTATAAGAAAACATACAGGATATAGGGCTATTATCCCGCGGGAAATCTGAACCTAGATAAATCCCCGCGTTCTTTTGTCCATCCGATCCCACCACACAGAAACGCCGATCAACGAGTCCATCATCCGGTACACCTCGGATTCATTGTCAGAGATCATCCCCTGACAGTTGGTGCGCTAGGTAAGAGCACATATTTTGCGTTTCTTCAGGTATTGAGACCATGGTTGGGCTACCCATGCCCGGATCTATGACGGTCGCAGAGTACGACCCAAACGAGCACGGTGTGCTCCGAGCATAAGACACCTAGATGGAATCCGAGGATTCGGAGACCGAACGTGGGGCAACAGAGACACTTGTGCCTCGAGAATCGGAGGTGAGCCCTATGCTATTGGCCAAGAGGAAAACCAGCCTGGCGCTAAACATGGAGGCGGTCCTACATCGCCCCAGCAACTACAACACTACTCGGAGGAGCACCGCCGGGGGTTGAGCCCTTGGCGGCGACGTCTTCGAGGCCGTCACGCCACGCTGTGGACTCACGCCGTACGCGGAACATGAGCGCTAGGGGATCCTCCCTCGCGATGTCTCGCCGCTCCACGATTAGGGGCTCGACTAAGATGCCATGACCCCCGCGCAGAACCTGTAGACTACGCGGGTGCTTCTTAGCCACCCGCCGGTGGCGATACCAGAGAGTTCATCGGTAGCACGATGGCTGCGCAACCTTGCCCTCTTGTTAGAGACCGTCCAGCGCCAGACTGTGGCAGCAGCTACCCCCGTCCATCACAAAGAGTGGTCGAGGTCGTGGTTGACAAGATTCGTAGTGGACCCTGCGGCAGGAGAGAACCCGTGCTCCTTCAGTAACAGGGAGTAAGCAGAGACCCCCCACCATGTTGGGACAGTCCATCCGCTGACCTACGTGACTCTCTTCGCCACCGCGACGTAATATAGGGCTAAAGGACCACCCGAAAGCAGGAGGACCACACCCGGTGAGAGCAAGAAAAAGACAAGTGGCCATGTCATTAACTTTCCCCTCGCATGGAGACGCTAGACGCCTCTATCCCATCGCCAGAACCGCAAGGTCATCGACTCTCTCCCCGGACGTGCGAAGCTTCCCATTGATGAGCGGTTCCCCGTTACGGGACGGGGTGCAATGCTTTCTCTTCTAGGCTACGGGAGGTACGCTTGCCGAACAAGTTTTGACCAATCTTAGCTGAAAAGTATGACGGCTCGACCAACCCGGAAGAGTTCCTGCAAATGTACACCAGCATGGTGCAAGCCATGTGCGATGAAGGAAGATCGCACAGCGGAGGGGCACCAGCCAGAGGACCATCTTTCCTTGGGGCAGCCGACATTAGATTTCTGACCCGCGAGTCGACGGCCTCATCAGTAAGATTTGGATAAAGGGGGAAATGTGAGAGGTCGCACACCTAATGAAAAACACAAGGGAAACGACGGTGGCATTACCTGAGGAGCTCTCTCGAGTGACATCGTATGGCCCGACATACTGGAATGCCAGATGTTCTCGCCTCCGCAAGGGGCACAACCAAAGCTTGATGAAGTAGCGGACGGCATTTGACCCCGTCAACTCGTCCTCTCGGAGTCGACCAATTCGTTTGGCGAGGGTTAGCAGCTCCAGAGTTGTCGTGGGGCTGCTCCCCTAGTTGTCGATGACCTGCACCAGCGCGCTCGGCACGCTGAGGTCATCCAAGGAGTTGTCTACCGCAAGGTAGAACCACTCCTCCCTCAAGCCCGATCATGACAACTTGAGGCCCACTTCGATGTAGGAGTCCACAACATCGTCACAGAGACGGAACCCACAGCTTCCAATGGTTGGCCCGATCACCTACCGGCATGTGTAGAAGAACCGAAAGAGGTCTAAGCATGGTTCGACCTCGACGAAATTCTCACACATATGAGCAAATATGCTTAGCATGAGAATGGAATTAGGGTTGAGATGGAGGTGGCAAATGCCGTAGAAGATGACAGTGGTGAAGAACTCAGAGAAGGGTAGCACAAGACCGGCCAAGAAGAGATGAACATCACGATCTTCCCCTAGTGGGGAGCGGGCGTGCTCTCCCGGAGCGGTACCTAGAGGACAGGCGGCAAGTGAGCAGGCCGACGTCGTGCATTTGCTTCAGCCTCGCCGCATCGCACTTGGATTTAAGAAAGGCGGGCTCGCTACAGGTGCGCGTCATCAGACGACAGAGAAAGAGGCTGCAGTGGCAAGAACAGAGGTAGAGATGAGGGGCTATGGCTGCGGAAATTTAGAGGCTAAGGGAGGCAACAAAAAAGTTTGTGAGGAACCTTTGCGCTCTAATTTTAAGAGCCGCCATGGTATCTCAACAGCCATGGGGTCCGATCCTTCCAAATTTCGAGAGGCCACGCTTGGGGAATCGAAATTCCCTCAGGTCTGACGCCATTTCGTTCTCCCCTTTCTCTCTTTGAACGTTTAACCTCCCCTCGGGATGCGGTTTCTAAGTCGATAGTTAAACCGGGCCACGTCAGGGACCACTCCTTAGGGCAAACATACGCTCACCATACTTGACCACAGGCCACTACGACGAACCACTCAATCCATCACATCCGCGATGGAGCTTATGAGCTACTGTCAATGTAATAGGTAAGAGGGTGCCCCACCGAGCAGGCCCCACGGCGCCAAATGTCAACCGGCGGTTGACATCCTCGAGACCATGGCTTCACCCCACGATCAACGCGAGGCTCAGTCGACCAGGCACCTGGTCGAAGGAGAAGACCCTGCAGCCAGCCTCTGCTGGTCGAAGGGCATGTACTCACCTAACCAGTCAAATCGCATAAAATGTTGTCCACTCAAGTTTTTTCCTTCCTCAGGCACCTTCTTTCGGCAAGCATGGTCGTGGACAGGCATAAAGTTGGAGTGTCATAGGCGAACGTGATAGTACTCGGTGGACGTGACAGGGCTTGCAGGGCGACCAGGGCAAGTTGGGCGTGCATGCCCTCCGTAATGATGATCTAAGAGTAGTTTGCTTCTTCAGAAATAGATCTGTTTGTATCTAATCATTTCCCCCTGTTATATAAAGAGGGGAGGACCTGATTTGAAAAGAGTAACATTCTGTAAAAGTTCATCTAATTCATAAGAAAATACACAGGACGCAAGACTAGTATCCCACGAGAGGTCTGAACCTGAATAAATCCCCATATTCTTATGTCGATCCGATCCCATCACAAAAAATGCCGATCAACACGTCTGTCATCCGGTATGTTGGACTTAATCCTTGTCGTAGGCCTCGGGGACTCGTTTCACGACAGTGCGAAAGCAAGGAGTTTGTATACGGTTCGTATACGACTATCGCGTCGTTCGTATGTGTGCAGAGTTCGAGTCGGAGTTAGAGTCCAGAGTCGGATCGTGGGATAGCACGATTCAGTTAGCAGGTCGCTATAATTCTATAAATATGAGTTGTAATCCCTAATTTGTAAGCAAGATACAGAGTCGTGCAAGTCACGAATTGAATAGAATCTAAAATTTCCTCCAGAGAGTTTTTGCCTTATTTTATTGTTCTCGTCGAGATACGCAAGTTCGTTCTCGCCGAGTAGTACGCGACTCAGGAGTAGCTGGACGTTGCTGGTTGATCGACGTGATCGAGAGCACACGTACACGGCGGATAGCCAGACTAGTCGTGGTCGAACACGTACGACTAGTCGCTCAAGCTGGTCGTGAGTTGGCGTTCTCCATACTTTTGGTCGCTCGGGTGGTCGAGAAACCTGGTCACTTGCGTTGTCGCGAATCCGGAGTGGTTGCACTCGTGATCCAATGGTCGGACCCAACACGGTACACCCCAGATTCATTGTCAGGGATTATTCCCTGACACATATATAGCATAGTTCAAGCATTTCTAAAAGGGTGCTCTTGTCAAACAAGAATCGGTAAAATCCCACAAACTACAAGAAGCAAATACATGAAAGAAAATTAATGCTGCTTGTTGTTGTCCACCAAGGCCGTGCTTCAAGATCTTCATTAAAGGTTAAGTGTTTCATGTTGTCCTCATTAGATAGTTGAACCAACCTTGCTCCATGGCTCGCATTTTCAAAAATAGACTGTAATCAGGGAACAAGTAAAATCACAATCTTCAGGACTAGCATCGATTATAAAAACTGTCAGGCATCAACAAATCATTTTATAATGAAGCTACTCAACTGACAGCATAACCAGCCCACCGGGTTATAACATAATTTTTAAGGTTCCAAAATAAGTACAAAATGGTCACAAGTATAAGAAAAAAAGATATATCGTTTATATGTCAAAACATGCATAAGGATTTCTACCAAAATAATAATATGTTCCCAAGTTATGAACGACAACTGACAAGGGAGAACTCACCTCCACTTCCTCGAGAGACTCAGCCTTCTGCTTCAGATGTAGCATCACAGAATCTGATTTTACAGAAAGATATTGCATGGAGTGTTGCAAGCGATCTTTGAACTGAACAAACTCGATTACCTGAACAAAAAAATCAATGTATTAGATCAAGATTATATTGGATCCAACTAGAGAACTCCAGGGATCTCAGTAGCTTTTCCACATTATACGGGACTATCTTAGAAATGGCTGCAGTATTTCCTTTTTTATAAATCAAGTAGCAATTAGTCCGCTCTTGCACTTGATGCGTTGGTATATTTTGTAATGAGAGAGACAAATCATCAATTCTACTAGTGAGAAATAAAAAGGGCTCCTACTTACCTTTAAGTACGATGTCTATACGCCAGACAGGTAAGATCAGCAGATTCTTTCAAATGATCATCCATGAATTTCAGATAATCCTTAACAAAGATCAGCAGCTTGTTGTAAGAAGAGAGAATTTAACAATTGTGGCAAGATGTGGTGTGAGACAGACTCTAGAAGGATGTTTTTCACCTCCAACGTTACGTACCTGTATACAAAAACATCATTCACATAGGAAGGAGAAAAAAATGATCACTCAATAACATCAAGGTAAAAAACTAGAAATACAAGTCAAAAGAGAAGTTAGCAGAGCAAACGTGCTACAGAAAAACAATCATTCCATAGGGGAAGCGTATGGGATGGAACAAATGAAGGGTTGTTCTTTGCAGAAGCATTGTAAACCTAGCATGGAACACATTACAATGAGCAATCTGTTCACATATGTAAGGATCCAAATGCACGAGCATAAAAGAAAATAAGCATATTAAATGGGGAAATTACCATTTATGCGCTAATGGAAGTGCCCCCAGGTAAGAGTACAGATGCACCAGAATAATCTTGTATTGCCAGACATACCTGAGCACAACCAAATTAGAGATTTTCATTCAACATCCAGTCTGAGAAATACAAATAATTATGTCATGTGAATGGTACTGCACATTGGGCTGTGCGTCAGTCCGCTGCAAGGAAGTTTCATCAGCAGCAGCAATTCCATAAATTGATCAATTACAAATTTTGATATAGCTTCCTGCACCAAAGAGATTTAGTTGTTATTTTCCTTAAGATCAGTAGACAATTATATACGATGAGGTTGTCATTGTTCAAAAGCAAGAAAAGATGAATAGACTACGTCCCTCAAGTCTCGCCATGCTCCTCTCCTTGGCCAGCTGTTCTAGGCCTCTCTCTCCCCGTGGCACAGCCTTGCACCTAGCGTCATTTTTTACTTCTCTTCTTTATCTCCACTTCATCATCGGAGACAAATCTACCTCCAATCCCACTTCGACGCCATTAACATTGCCAATATCAAAACCATTCTCCCAGTTACCCTTGACTTCCAAACCAGAGACTTTACCAGATGGCGTTAGCTTTTCTTTGTCACCCATGAAAAATATGCTCATATGGATCACATCGATGGCACAGCTATGCCGACAACAGATTGTAATCACAAAAGTTCCCAAAAGTTCTTGAACCTTAAAAAGAGTGATTTTCAAACCCAATGTATTTACTGAAACTGATGATGCATCAAAGGATCCAGAAATGTCATCTAGCAATTCGGTTATCTTATTGCCAGATAGCATGTGAAGGTAAACTTCAACATCAGAGGCTGAGCAAGACAAATGACCAAATCTGCAAGTTTGAATAGTAAAGTCAACATTGACAGTTATTTGTAAACGGATGTAGTAAAAAAGGGATTGTTGCACCAGTGGTACTTATACTAATTATTTTTGAACCAAAACAGGAGGGGAGGCCTCTATTATGATTTTCATTAATAAAAACAAGAATTTATGTACAAGCAAAAAAGGAAAGAATGTATAACAAAGAGGATACTTTTTCCTATTTGTCAGACAACCACCTATATTTACAAAGTTAGCAATTTACCACCTTATCTTTCTTTCTCTTTTAGCATATTAATTATACTTTACCACTTGAAATTCGGAACCAGGTGGCAAATCTCAACACAGATACACTAAATTGAAAGTAAAAGTTGGTAAGATAGCATTTTTTGAATTATAGGTAGCTAATGCAAGAATCTGGTACATGTATGTCCGTTGCCATTTCATCAGATTAAAATTCTATACATATTTCTGTTTCTCTCAAACTAATCAGGCACATTGGAACGTGGTAAACAGAATAGGGTATTGCAATACCTTTCTTTTTCTTTTCTTATTTTGTCTCCGAATTGTTTTGGGTTAGGTGGTAACCCAATCCAAGTTGAGGAGATAGGAACAGGATTCCGTGAATCATATAAATTTAGTGTTGGGACATGCCCTATAGCATGTTGGGATGTGCTGGCCCTGGCCCCAACACCGGACTGCGACTAAAAATCATTCTTTTAAACAGAAACAATGTTTGCTCATGGTATGAACAGATTCAAAATAGACACCAGCACAAAAAGGAAGGGGGGAGAGGTGCACCCAGACATACCTGTGGAAATACTTCACCAAAGTTTCAATGAGCTTTCTATCATTTGGGCTTCCATTGAGGCAGCGTTGCCGTTCAATTTCAATATTAGCTAAATGAGGTCCTCTGACACATTCGCTGGAATTATTTTCTTGTAGCCTTTGCACAAATGAGAACGCACTTGTAAGGCGAGATTCAACCTGCAAACATGTACTTTTGGTAAACCATATTCCAACACACAAAAAAAGATCATACTGCTCTAGGTGAAGGAAGTACCAGCTCCTCACTAAGACAAACCTTGTTGGACAATGCCGAATCAACAGAGCATGAAGGACAAGTGTGTTCGCCAGTGCATGGTTTAGGCAAATTCACATCATGCTCCAGCAAACAGCCTATATAATGGAGAAAGGACTCCTAGTCATCAGGACTGCCCAGTCAAAAAAAGGAGATGACAATAATAAAAAACTAAACAAAAGTCAAAGAAGGAATTTTACAAAGGGTGAATATAAAGAAACAAATATGATGCAACACATCAAGGGGATCACATGAAAACAAAACAATGTGAAATATTGCAGTGCTTCTGATTGAAAAGCTAAATTGCAGTGCCTCCTGATTGAAAAGCTAATGTCAATATAAAACTTAAAATTTAATATAACCAGCAGTAGATAAAAAAAGACTGGTTATATGACTGAACTAGGATAAATCAATCCATAGAGTTTCTAGTATATGCATGGTGTATGACAGTTCTTGGAAACAGGTTATGAAACATGACTAAGGAGGGCACAGTTAATGACCAACTCTACAGAATAATTGAAATTTCTATAAAGTTGAAGATAGGAAACATTACCAAGACGTGAGGACCTTCTGATATACCTCTGAAGCAGCAACATAGCTACTTGCTTGAGCAAGAAGCCTCCCCTGTCAACTTGAAGTCAAGACAACAAAGTAAGTGAGTGAAACTTAAACGGCAAACATAATCAATAAGGGGGATAAAAACAGAGCCTTGGAGGTAAAAGGGGCCTTTTTATAAGCACGTGAAGAGTTGATGTGCTGGAGGTGCAACATGCTCTGCCCAATAGTACTCCCAATGTCAGTCGTTTTGGACATGGCACAGTCTACAGTAGGTAAATTTACCTAATAATATCTATCACAATATGTTGGTAGAAACTAGAAAATTATAGTGTAATGGAAATGTTTTTTGTATGATGAATTATACTGTCACCTGGTCAATCTAAATATATTTGCCGATATTAGTAGTCACTTAGAAAATTTTGATTGCACCTTACCCAAATGACATACATTTGTATATGGAGGGAGTACTTAAGTAGAGCTAATGATTTCACTAAATCCACGTTTTCATTAAAGCACTTTAACCACGGTTTTGTTATAGTCTATAGAGAATTTCCAAACTCTTAAGTTATTACATCATTTGATAGAAATTTGCATATAAAAAAATTACTGTGATACACATGCAACAATGAATGAATGTTGCCAGATCCTAGATTGAAAGGTAAATGTAGTTATCTGAAACTAGTAGCCCGGATCAAGAGATTATCATGGGGAGACATTGTCCAAGAATACTGAAATTTAACTTACCTGTAAACGAAGCTTGTCCTCCTCCCTTCCCAGAAGAGACCCCAAGTCTCCAGAAAGGACTTCCAAAGCAGTGTCATACTTTGACTGTTGTTCCAGAATTGAAATTAGAGAGCAAGTGCTGCCACATAGTCCAAATATGTATGTTTTCCATATAACAGCATCTGTGCAAGGAAAGGAAACGAAAAGAAAGAAAAGTAAAGTAAATGTAGCAAAGGGGCATTTTAGAAAAACAGAAATACCTTCCGGCTCATGTAGCAAAGGATTTTCAGTAAAAAAAAAATTGGTTTAATCTCCGAAATTAAGTACAATTTGCAGAAAAGACTCTGGAACTTCAAAAGTTTATAACGTTTTGCTCGTAGCTCCGATTTGGGTGATTTTCGCGCTCAAATATTCGTAGCGACGTGTAAAATATTTTTATAAGGTTTTTTACCTAATTTTATTACTGTTTAGTGTACTGTTCTTAGTAGTTTCCTTTATGTGCTTTTCCGGTGTGTCGATTAGGAGGTGATCAGTTCGGGATTCTGCAAGATCAAGTTTTCGAAGACTTTGAACAACCCTTAGCTGAAGTTAAGTGTCCTTGAACATCTTGCTCCTATTTAGGATTCATATATAGTTAGTTATCCTTCATTGCATGCTTGTCTAATTTGTAATCCCATGTTAGGGTTTACTAGCTCTTGTATGATTATCCTTATCCCCGTTGATGAATCTTGGGTAATGAAGGGTAGATATGCTAGCGCTGTCATAGTTGGGTAAATGTTAATTTTAACTAATACATATGCAATAAGAATCAGGTACAGTAATTTTGTAGCAACATGATATAAGGATCCCAACATAATGTTTGTATGATGATGGTGCGAGAATATACGTGTGCGGGTAATGCACAGTTGGTTTGTGGTTGTTCTTGTGTGGGATCCTAATGACCGGTTCTTGAAGGATGTAACCTGGCTAAACCGCACAACCACGAGACTTATATGGGTACGGCCTGGTCAAATAATTAGCCACCCATCCGTTCTGTGGGCACCAATGGACGGTTGAGTGGCACAAAAGTGGGCTTATGCAGCGATGGAATCGTCTGTTAACGGTAAAACCTCAGTGGGTGCCTACGGATCGGCGAGAACTTTGTAAAGGCCTTGTAGTGACACCCCGACTCCACACCCCGAAAGTGTGAAGCAACATGAGAATCACGACTTGTGAGAAAAGCTGTGCAAACTCTATAGAGTATAAGCCTGATCGACCAGCCGTGCTCACGGTCAAGAGCGGCTTAGACTTCTTCTTGATTATCTAGGATCAGGGTTTTGGTATAGTTAGTCGGGTAGCCAGGTAATTGAATTACCTGGTGAGTTTTGGTAGTCGGATGAAATCCGATGAGTTGTTCTCCCTTGTCATAGTTGTATCTCCTCACTTAGTAAATAGGATACCCATTGTTGAAGTTATAGGTCAAAGTTGCTTAGTGCAGTTAACCAGTATCTAACCTTTCCTTGACTTAGCCCCATAGCATGTTTTTCCCACACTTGCGGAGTACATTTTGTATTCACACATGTTGTCCCCTTTCTTGCATCCTTCTGCTGTTTAGAACCGTCAATGAAGCTGCTTCCTTCAATGAGGACGATTTTGATCCGGAGTTGCTATTCTAGGCTAGTGTGCCCCTGGTTGACGTCTGTGGACGATGGAAGACCCGCTGGCGCTAAAGCTCTCTTTTTTCGCTGTGTTTTCTTTTAGACCATCGGGTCCTTTTGTAATAAGTTAATAGCGTTATTGTAATAATGATACTCTGATAATACACTGATGATGTAATGCAGATCACCCCGCGTAAGCGTGTGCTGGTTCCTGATCAGGAGGTCCCCGCTGGTGCTATCTGGGTCCACCAACCCCCTGCTTAGTGCTACTCCGATGGATAACTCGCCGGCTACTTCACCCGCCTGCTTTGGTACCTGCTTCAGGTTCTGGGCTAC
Source organism: Phragmites australis (assembly GCF_958298935.1). Lineage (NCBI taxonomy): Eukaryota > Viridiplantae > Streptophyta > Magnoliopsida > Poales > Poaceae > Phragmites > Phragmites australis. The sequence continues at coordinate 17,005,941 of NC_084929.1, forward strand.
CACAAGACTCCATTCTACAAGGGAGTCAGAGTTCTCCTTGGAGGCCATGGTTACTTCTAGTCAATGGAGGTGACCATGTTTGAGAAGCCCACCGACGATGGTCTTTGCCGAGTTCACCATGTTCACACCACCGTCGTCCTTAGAGCTACCTTCAAGGCTGGGATTGAGGACGTTGCTCGTCAGGCGCTGGCTGTTCTTTGTAGGGAGAACAAACAAGCCATTCGTCTCACTCAGTTTGGCAAGTTCCCGCAGCGCCCGCCCGATAGTTTGGAGGTCATCTTTGCGTCCGTCAACAACAAGCCAGATCTCCGTTTAAGAGAGCAAGTCCGCCTCACTGTTGCCCTGTACGCCGAGTTTGATAGAGCCCTCGACAAGCTGGAGGATATGCATCAGCGTCACACAGAGTAGGAGCAGAGCATCCGTGAGCTGCAGATTCTACTGGAAGACCCCGACCAGTTCCCTGAGGAGGCTCCCGAGGCACCCGTGCACACCTCATTCCTCGTCGCGCAAGAAGCTTCGTTTGGCATATGCAGGAGGTCCTTCAGGCACAAGCAGTGAGGAGTAGAGTCGAGCTAAAAGGATGTTCTTAGTTGAATAAATCGTTTAGTCCCTGTTATTTCAGTTGTCTGTGTCGTTTGTCGAGTTTGTGTTTGTTGCTTGTGTCTGTAGTGTGAACCTTGTAACGAGTTGGATCTTTGCATGAGTGTTGGTGTGATCTAGGGGTTTCCCCTCTACATTACATCAGTTAATAATATAATAATAGTTGAAAGTCCCTTTCTTTCTTTTGTGCTATATCTGTTCTTTTCTTTTCTTGTCTTATTTTTTCACCCTTGCTTTTCTCTTATGTTCCCCCATTCGTATCTTGGCTACCAACAGATGGTGAACATCAGGCGTACCCCCAACAACATCATCAACAACAACACCAACGCTAACCAGTACGATCTTCCACCCCCGCCCCCTCTGATGGATGCTAACCAAGTGATGATGATACTCCAAGGTCTGGTGTAGGCTATAAACCAGCAATCTCAAGTCCAGCAAGCACCGTCGCAGCAGCCGTAGTCCAGGTTCCGAACTTTCTTGAGTACTTAGCCACCTACCTTCTCCTAGGCAGTTAAACCTATGGAGACTGATGACTGGTCAAAGACCATTGAGAGCAAGCTACAGATAACTCAGTGTACCGGAAGGGAAAAAGTTCTTTTCGCTTCCCATCAGCTTATTGGGCTAGCTCATGAATGGTGTACAGCATACACTGCCGCTCATGAGGATCCCCGAGAGATCACATGGACGAAATTCCGTAACAGTTTCCGTGCACAGCATGTCCCTGCAAGCATAGTGAAACTGAAGAGGAAGGAGTTTCTCATCTTGAAACAAGGACCAATGACAGTGAGAGAGTACCTCACCAAGTTCACCCAGCTCTCTTGCTATGCCCCCAACGATGTTGATACTGATGAAAAGAAGCAGGATTGTTTTCTGGATGGTCTCAACACTGGATTACAGTATGCCCTCTTGGCCAATAAGTACGTTAATTTCCAAAAACTGATGGATAAAGCTTTCATCATGGAGAAGAAGCGACATAATTTGGGAGAAGAATGCAAGCGCAGCCTACAAGGTCAGTCTTTAGGCAGCAACACTAGCCCCCGCTTCAACCCCCTGCTATAGATCCTATGTTCTGTCATGGAGAACAAAATTAGCAAAAAAGGGCACCACAGAAGATGCCCAATTAGGTTGCAGGAGCTCACAAGCCGTCAGTGTAGCCAGTGCAACAGCAGCAGTCGCGTCCTAACTTCCATTAGCAGCGACCCAACAACAACAACCAGCCCCAGCAGCAGAATCGCACCGGTTAAGGATCGAGCAACATTGGCCCATGTTTCAGTTGTAACTTTAGGCATCTCGCCAACAAGTGTCCCAATAAGCAACAAGGCCAAGCACAAGTTCAGGGCTACAATCAATAGTAGCAACCTCGGTAGAATACTATGCATGGTCGAGTTAATCATGTTACAGTGGAAGAAGCCTAAGATGCTCCTGACATAGTGTTGGGTATGTTTTCTGCAAACTCTTAATCTGCTACAGTTTTGTTCGATTCTGGTGCTACACATTCTTTCATATAATCTCAGTTTGTGAATATATATAAATTGCCAAGAGCAATAATGAAAAACTAGGTGCTACTTAGTTCTCCTAGAGGAGAAATGAAATCAAATGCCCTACAATAAATGTATGCATAAGGGGGTAAACTTTCTTGTCAACCTCATCATTCTGGAATCTAAGTGAATTGATTCATACTGGGAATGGACTGGTTGACCAAGTATAATGGAATCATTGGATGTGTTACAAAGTATGTACAGTTGACACACACAGATGGTACTGAGGTGGAATTCCAAGTCACGATAGAGTGAGCTATCAATGCCAGTCTCAACAAGGCCAATGTAGTGAAAGATAGCATAGTAGTCAGTGAATTTACAGATATCTTCCTAGAGGATTTGCCAGGTATGCCACCTGATCGCGAAATTAAGTTAGTACCTGGAACAACTCCTATATATAAGAGACCATATAGAATGGATGCTAATCAGTTGGCTAAGCTCAAGGAGCAAATCCAAGAGCTACTAGACAAAGGGTTTATCGGCCCCAGTTCTTCGTCCTAGGGAGCCCCAGTTATCTTCGTACCGAAGAAGGATGGAACCCAAAGCATGTGTATAGATTATCGAGTCCTGAATGAAGTAACAATCAAGAACAAGTATCGTCTACCCCGCGTTGAAGATCTGTTGACCAATTAAAAGGAGCATGTGTGTTCTCCAAGATCGACCTTCAGTCTGGGCATCATCAACTGAAGATTCACGCCTCAGATATTCTTAAGACTACATTTGTTACTCGGTATGGTCTAAAGTACACAGTAATGTCTTTTGGGTTGACCAATGGCCCAGCCTATTTCATGTATCTGATGAACAAGGTCTTCATAGAGTTTTTGAACAAGTTTGTCGTGGTATTTATTGACAACATCCTGGTTTACTCCAAGAACAAAGAAGAGCATGAGGAACATCTAAGGATGGTATTCTAGAAGCTCAGAGAGAATTAGTTTTATGCTAAATTGAGCAAGGGTGAGTTCTGTTTGAAGGAAGTTTCCTTCCTTGGTCACATTATATTAGCAGGAGGCATGTCTGTGGACCCATCCAAAGTTAAGAGATGTTCTGAACTGGAAAGCACCGCAGAATATTTTAGAGATCCGCAGTTTCTTAGGTTTAGCAGGATATTATCGTCGGTTCATAGAAGGTTTCTCCAAAATAGCGAAGTCAATGATAGAACTGCTAGAGAAAGGAGCAGACTTTAAGTGGACAGCCACTCAAGAAGCTAGTTTCAATGAGTTGAAGAAAAGGTTAACCTCAGCTCCAGTATTGATCATGCCCGACACCCAAAAGCCATTTTCAGTGTATTATGATGCATCTCATCAAAGACTGGGATGTGTGCTCATGCAAGAAGCTCATGTAGTAGCATACGCATCCAGACAATTAAGGAAGTATGAAGAGAACTACTAGACACATGACTTGGAGCTAGCCGCAGTAGTTCATGCACTCAAGATCTGGAGACATTACCTGATAGGTCAAAGGTCTGAGATCTATTCAGATCATAAGAGTTTGAAATATATCTTCACTCAACCAGAGCTTAACCTCAGACAACGCAGATAGTTAGAGCTTATCAAGGATTACAACTTGGGAATCAACTACCACCCAGGAAAGACAAATGAAGTAGCTGATGACTTTGAGCAGAAAATCTCAGGTCAATACTATAACTCTCCAAGAGATAGTCCCGAGCTATGCAAAGAATTTGAGAAGTTGATTTGGGAATGGTGTGTAACACTGAGATAGTTGCAATGGAAATAGACTCAACGCTGGGACAAGATATAAGAAAGGGTCAACTTGAGGATGAGAAGATTTTGGAAATCAAGCGGCTTATGAAAATTGAAAAAGCCCTAGATTTCACTGAAGATGAGCAAGGTATAGTGTGGTACAAACACATGATATGTGTTCCGAACGTGAAGGCTATTCGGGATACAATTCTAAGGGAAGCTTATGATTCAGCATATTCCATTCACCTAGGGAGTACCAAGATGTACCAAGATCTTAAAGATCACTATTAGTGGTACGGAATGAAACGTGCAGTAGCAGAATATGTGGCTTTGTGTAATATCTATCAGCGAGTCAAAGCCGAATATCAAAGAGCAGCAGGACTACTGCAGCCATTAAAAGTACCTGAATGGAAGTGGGAAGAAATTAGCATAGATTTCATAGTGAGTCTACCTTGAACACAGTCAGGATATGACTCCATATGGGTCATAGTTGTCCGGTTAACAAAAGTAGCCCATTTCATTCCAGTCAAAGAAACCTTTCAAGGTCCAAAACTAGCTGAGTTATATATGTCCAGAATTGTTTGTTTACATGGAGTACCCAAAATCATAGTATCTGATCGTGGCAGTTAGTTTACTTCACGGTTCTGGCAACGCCTACATGAATCTATAGATACAAGGTTGAATTTTAGCTCAGCATATCACCCGCAAACTGATGCCAGACAGAAAGACTAAATCAAATCCTTGAAGATATGTTGAGAGCATGTGCATTGAAGAATGGTAACAGTTGGGATCAGAATATACCGTATGCGGAGTTCTCGTATAATAACAGTTATCAAGCTAGCCTTAAGATGTTTTCTTTTGAAGTCTTATATGGAAGGAAGTGTAAAACTCCGTTGTTCTGGAATCAGACTGGGGAAAGCAAAGTTTTCGGCCCAGAAGTTTTGAAAGAAGTAGAAAGGAAAGTACAAGATATCAGAGATAATCTGAAAACGGCTCAATCCAGACAAAAGAGCTATGTAGATAATTGACGCCGAGAACTGACTTTCGAAGTAGGAGACTTCGTGTATCTCAAGGTGTCACGGATTAGAGGTTTATGCAGATTCAAGGTCAAGGACAAGCTTTCATCTCAGTTTATTGGTCCGTATAAGATATTGAGAAGACGAAGAGAAGTAGCTTACCAGCTTGAGTTACCACCTCAACTCTCAGGAGTACACAATATTTTCCATGTATCATAGTTGAAAAAGTGTCTGAGAGTTCCGGAAGAGCAGCTACCAGTAGAAGAACTGGATGTGCGAGAAGATCTCTCTTACTCAGAGTGTTCGATCAAGATTCTTGAGATGGCAAAACAGGTTACCCAAAACAGGCGAGTCCATATGTGCAAAGTGTAGTGAAAGCATCACTCAGAAGAGGAAGCAACTTGGGAAAGAGAGGATGATCTGAAGTCAGAATTTCCACATCTCTTCTCTGATCCTTCCGAATCTCGAAGGCGAGATTCAACCTAAGGGGCTAGGTTTGTAACACCCTAAATTTTCAATTTTTGCAATAGTTTAAAATTTTTCTAGAATTAAAATAGGAGTTGTAAATTTTGTTCAATAGAAGAAATTAATTTCTAACTTAATTGGCCATAGGTTATATTTGTGTTTTATGCATTTTTGCTGTCGTAGTTGCAATAGGTTTTTATGTGTGGAAAATATTTGCAAAAGTTCGCTAGAAGGCACTCGTTTAAACCTCTTTTGAATTTAGTTCAAAATATAAAAAGAAAAGTAATTTCAAAATTGTTAAAGTGCTCCCAGGCCAAATTTCCTTCTTCTGACCCATCTCCTCCCTTCCCTCTTTCTCCTTTTCTTTTTTCCACGTGGGCCACCTCCCCCTCTCCCGCGTGGGCCATCGGGCCGGCCTGCCCGCACCCACCAGAGCTAGTCGCTGCCCCCGCGCCTGAGCCGACCCCCTCCCTCCTCTGTCTCTCTGCCTCACGAGCCCGCAGCCGAGCCGCCCGAGCCACCTCTGCTTCTTTCTCCTTTCGCCCGCCTGAGCAACCCCAAATTCTACCGCTCGATTCAAAATCGCTACCCCTCACGAACCGTTCCTTCGCCAAATCTGACCGTGCCACAATCTCCGCCCCTTCTTCACTTGCTGCATGGAAACTGCTCCTTTTCCCTCCCCTCCTTCCTTCTCCATTACTTCGATTTATGGCAATAGCGTGCCGTTTGGAAACCACCCCGGCTAGTCCACTTCCTCTCCCTCTTGCGCTTATTTAAGCCATCCATTACCTTCTCCGCAAAGTTCCGCACCTGAGCCACCCCTTCACCCTTATTTCTTTTGCCGGAAAATGCCTCCGCCGACACCTTCTTCTTCAACTCTGATGAAGCGCGCCACCGCCACTTTCTCTCCATTTCCGAGCCGTCTCTGACCGTTTTAACTCATTCTCCGGCCCTGCAGGACTATTCAATGTCGAACCCGAGGCTTGCCGTCGTCGTTCAAGCCGCTGGAGTCTGTTCCCAATGCTTCATCAACCACCGCCGCCGTCTACCTTGTCGTCGGTCGTCCACCGCCCTTCCCGGCCTTCGAGCACCCTAAGGTGACGATCCCCGCACACCCCTCTCCGCATTCCACCTGTCGTCGATGAGGTTCGGCCGTCAAAGAACCGGTCCAGCCACTCTCCGACCACCTTGCCGCTGAGTGCATGCCCGCTGGCTCCCTTAATCCATGGTGTACTGATGGACCGAAGCCCCTCCCTTGGGTTCACAAGCCATGGACCAGTGCACCACCTTTTTCCTATTAAAAAATAATTCATATTTGCTTTATGGGGTCACCTTGCACAGTAAAAAGGATTTTCAGTATAAAAACAAATCAGTTTAATCTCTAAGTAAAATTTACAGAAAAGCACCTGGAACTTCAAAAGCTTATAACTTTTTGTTTGTAGCTCCGATTTAGGCGATTTTTATGCTCAAATGTTTGTAGTGACATGTAGAATCTTTTTATAGGGTTTTCACCTAGTTTTAGTATTATTTGGTATAATGTTCTTAGTAGTTTCCCTTGTGTGCTTTTTTGGTGTGTCGATTAGGAAGTGATCAGTTCGGGATTCTGCAAGATCAGGTTTTCAAAGACTTTGAACAACCCTCAGCTAAAAGTAAGTGTCCTTGAACATCTTGCTCCTATTTTATGTTTTTGGCTTTTGTTTAAAGTGGTCAAATGTTTTAAAACTGGTATGTTGTTAAGCAACTCGGTTTTCCATCATAAACATAGGGCCAAAACCATTAGGAAGGAAAGGGAAAAGAACTAGTACAAAAGAGAAAAGGAGGGAGAACTTCTGCACATAGGGCCTACTCACGGTCTGACCGCCAGGGTTGAGAACATCCACTTAAAACCCCATCGACCACCTCACTCACTCCCTCTCACACTCACTCTCCACCGGACCTAAAACCAAGAGAGAGAATGGAGCTCTCACCTCGACCACCACAATGGCTGGAGATCAACAGAGGAAATCTTCCCCGAAGTTCACCAAGCCTCCTCAAGCTCCTCCCCACCACCATTCTTATCGGAGAAGCTTCGCACATGTCTTCCTCCACCTCAAGGACGAGTTTCACCCTGGAGCCCGATCTCCAAATCAAAGCCTCCTTAGAGCTGGCCAAACCCCTATGGAGCTTCCCTACCCCAATGTGAGACTTCTTTGACCGTTTTCCCCATCATCCCCAATCTCCAACCGATCCCCATTAGCTTAGACCCGAGCTCCACCCCTAGCCATTGACGTTATACATGGGGCCCTAGAGTTTAGCTTTGTACATATCGTCCAAACCACCAAATATAAACTCTCCTAACCTTGTAGAGTGTTTTGGTACAACCCTTGATCAAAGGCATCGCTGGAGCTTTCATCGGCAACCTCGTCGAGGTGCTACTAGCCAGGCCTAACAATCTGACCGCCACCTGGGTCGGTTTGACCGTCGTGTTGGAACTTGCCTTGTTAGATTCAAGTTCAGACTCCATAGTTAGGAGTCAAACCGCCATTGTGGCTGGTAAGACTGCCAGACCCCACGGTTTGACTACCAAGGGTGCAACCTGACTGCCATGGCTACTCAGTACCATTTTCTTCTATGTATGACCTCCACGGTCTGACTGCCACCCCATCCCAGTCTAACCGCTAGGTACTCAGAACCCAATAGGCTTAGGTTGTCTCATGTGAGGTTTAAACCTCTTCTAGCCCAATCGATTAGGCGTCCTTTTGCAAATGATTTCTTGGCATGACATATTGCACCTCACTCATGATCATGCATCATAAGCATACCTCATAGTTTGTTTTGTTATTCATTTGATGCGTTGTTCTATTGATTAGAGAGTGACGTGTCAGTAGTTCAAGAAGTTGAGACCGAAATCGAACTGGAAGTGTACATGAGCGAAGCACCGAAAAACCAAGGTAAGCATCTATGCATATTTCACCTTTACTTTGGATCTTGTGATGTCTAACTTTGATAAATTATCGCTATATGTATGTCATGCATGTTTAGTGAGTTGATGTCGGGTTTTGTGGGTAGATCCTAATTGTTGCATCACCCTACTTTGGTATTGTTTATCTCTTGATCTATTGTAACTTGGGTATCATTACATAATTATCAAACTTAAAATAAACACGATGTGCTTACCAAGCTTAGGTCAACGGTAGAAGTTGAGTGGTGGTTTATCCATCGTTCGCAAGCTATAGGGTTTAATTATTATTCACAATGAAAATGAAGTTGGGATGAGGAGTTTGTGATGATGAGATGAGATGTGGGCTGTGTCAGGGATAGGTCGAGACAGGGAGCCGGATGCCATAGGCCGCTTGCATGGATTAAGCACCGACCACTGTTTGTCGTTGACTTGAACACTTTCGTACTTCCACATATTCAATAAATGTATAATTGAGAAAATTATCATACGTCGTGCTAACACATTACTTGTAGCCCTAAGACCTGTAAGATAAAAATGATTAGGAGAAGTAATGTGGCGGACATCTGGAGGTACCCAGGATACGCTCGTGGTAACTCTAGTGCTATAGGGGCAAGCGCAAGTGGGTAGTTCTGGGTATGAGAAAGGTTGTCTCGGGTTCCAAGTGGATGGACCCGAGTTGTGTGGGTAAAGATGTACCAGGGTGTAAGACCAATTCGAATTAGTACGCTCTCGGTTATGAGCATGCTTATTTCCATCCGCATCAATTGTAGAGTTTTCTGATTTTGGGTTAAATATGGTCATATGTGGTATGTTGAGAAGTGACTCGAGTATGTCTATGATGAGATGAGTAGGTTCTTATACTGGTATGTTTATACTATGTCCTCATGTTCGGATAGCATAAGTTTTGAAATATGTCAGATGCTCACACTCTTGAGTCAATAAATTTCTTTTGTGTATAAATTCATTTAACCTTGTGACCGACTCCTTGCTACTTATTTTAAATGCATAATCCTTGAAGTCAGGTTATTATATGTACCCACTATGAGTTTTCTTGCGAGTAACTTTGTACTCACATTATTATCGTTGTGTTTTTTAAAGTGAAAATGAATTAGTGTACGACTACTTCATGTTTGCCGATGTCGGTGACAAATAAGAGTAGTGGTTAGCTACTCGTGGTGACTCGGTGGTGCCTTAGGGCAAAATGGCGCCACCTATTTTACCGTTTATAGATGTTATTCTATTTCGTAGTGACATTAACATACTAGGATATAAACTTGATGTATTTTGTTTCTTTTAAATGGCTCTCATCCTTTAATTTCAGCAAGTAGTACTTTAAATTGTTGAACTTATAAAAAGATTTATAATATATTTACATTATTCACTCTTTATTACACCTTGATATGATGAAGCTTGTTGTAAAGGTGTGTGTTCTGATCTTAGGCATAAAATACATACGGGACAACTAGGATTGGATTTGCCTTAATCATTCATGACTGCGATTGTTGCTTTAAGATGTCGGTTAGCACGTGGTGCATCAAGAGTCGGACGTGTGCTAGCTCTCATCTTAATGGATGATTGCCTCATTTGATTAATTTGAATATAATTTGGACGGTTCCTCACAAAATTGAGTGCAAAACAGATTGTTGATTTGAATTTGATTCAAGTTTTCTTTTGGAATGCCAAATTGGAACCCCTATTATTTTCTCCGTGTGTTTTCGTTATTGCAAACTCAGAGATTCTAAAAATTCAATCTCATCTTGACAGATTGATAAATAGAAATTAGAGAAATCTACTTACAGCCAACACCTCATTGTCGCGGCCAGTGCCCAGGTAACTGAAGACTGAAGGTGGCTCTGACAGAAAGGACGCTATTGTAGTCGTCTGACAAAGGCAGAGTGCGAGAGATGTATGAGGATTGGGCACGTTTGCTTATAGGTGTGTGTGTTCCAGCTGGATGCCAATGTGTGTGGGTCCAAATAGGCCTGGCGTGGAGTATAAAGTATGTACTAAATTATTGCTTGTCATCTAAGAAAGAAAAGGAACTTCCTCCGCCTAAACATGCATAACATTGCACTGCCAAAGTTTGCATCAGATGGTGCAGAAAAATGCATTCATGACGGTCTATAAGCCTTTTCAGGCAAGTTTGCATCAGATTACATGCATAACATTGCACTGCCAAAGTTTGGTGATTAGTCGCGCAAGGTAAAATGCAAATTATACAAAAAATAGTTTCAGGACATATAAGTTGTTCAGCAACATTCTTTCTATGCGTAAGACAAGATCAGAGTGATATGGAACACTAATACCTTCTGTGCCGACAGTGAAGCAATGCCTGAAAGAATCCAGAAAAAAAACATATCAGAGTCTGAGCAATACTACCATCAGGGGAAAAAATTATTAGGTGTCATTCCACTGATACTGCTCTCTCCTTTTTTCCCGTCACGAAGAAGCATCTTTTAAGACAAACAACATGTAGTATTAAAACAAGAAATTGCCTCTCACCTGCTGAGGATTCTGACACAATTAGAGTATCACTGTACAATGCTTCAGTTTTAGCTGACGATTGATTCTGTGCTCCAAACAGACGACTGCCAACATTTGTGCGATACATGCAAACTCTAAAACCACTAGATTTCACGGAGGACGCTGACCTTTTAGGATATGCACTTTGTAACTTGGAAGGTATTGTTAGCGTCTCAAATAAACAGGGCCCTTTTAGTTTACAAGAGCCTGTAGATTTTTCCGTCGTCTCTTTTCCATGTGTCTGCGAATCACCATTGCTATTTACCGTCAATGTGTATGTAATTGGATCAGGTAACATGTAAGTGTCTATAAAATTTTCTACAGATTCCATTCTCTATGTTTTCAAATGGGGATAATCCCTTCCATGCCATTGAAAACTTGTCATATCCTGGATATACCACTGAAAACTGGCTAATCCTGTAAGTGCTATAGTTCTAAATTTGATGACCGAAAATGCCATTACCATCAATTCAAGTAGAGTGGATCATTAGTCAAACTTTAAAATACCTATCCTACCCTTCCTCTCCCTCTCTCTCTCTCCACGTTCCCTTCCCCATCCCCATCCTCTCTCCTCCCTCTCTCTCTACGTTCCTTGGGTGCCTCCACCACCCGCCTTGGGTGCCTACGTTCGGCGTCGTCCCGATTCAAGGATGGCAGTCGCGAGGTTCGCTCTGGCGCGACGCCATCGATCAACACGTCGATCTCACCTGAGGTGGCGGCGTGCTGGCCCCTTCCCTCGCAGCCCACTCGCCGACCTCAACTCTGGGGATGCCGACTCGGCCACATCTCCACCACGGGACACCGAAGCTTAAAACTTAGATGAAGAACAAAGCAAAAAAGCAGTCACCGAAAGAAGCAACTATTTGAGTTGATGATCTAGAGGCAAAGAGATTCAAGACCCTCTTAGATACATGAGCATATGAATGTTTATGCCTCTAACAACAACAAGAATTACTTCACAAAGGTAGAAAACTGCAGCTTAAAAGGAAAACAAAAATCACAATAAAAAAAGGAAAACTTACAAACTTGCAAGGAAACCAATAGAGAGACGCTAGAAGGAGGGGAATTCAAGCATATGCAAAAATATAAACTTCATTACTCAAAGAGTTCAACCCTATTTTAGACGGATTACAAGTTGTTTCTCTCACAAAAGCTCTAACCTATTACAAAGGCTAAGTCTATCATCTCCTCCAAAACCTATCACTAGGCTATCAAATGGCTAGATCAACCTCCCTCTACAGCCACACCCCTCTATTTATAGGCATAGGGAGGTGCCTTGACCCTTAAACTTTCTTGTTCCCAAAATACCCCTTATAGGCAATACACTTCTACCTAGCACCAGGGTATTTTGGTCCATTTTTCGCTCCGTTCATCGAACGACCACTGCTTCTTCATGACTTAGCTTCACCTCAATACAAGCCTCGCGATGATGTCATGTGACCCTCTAGTCCTCATATGGTTTTGTTGCTAAACCACGAAACCCTAGCATGCTTTCCAAAGCGTGATTAGCCGCCACTTGCTTTTCCTCAAGCAAACGCTCTAATGTTGACGTGTCCTTCATCTTGCGATCTTGATCGCTGGCAAGTCTCTCTCACTCCCGATCCCTCGGACTGTCTTGTCACATGCATCAGCATCCCTTTCGCTTGACTTTGTCGACACACCGTCTTCATCAATCACCTCATGCTTCGCTTGACCTTCACCTGTACTGCTAGGATCACCCTCGACTCCGTCTGACCTCCTTGATCGTTCGGCACCAAGCACCCGCTTGATCCCGATCATTCCGCCGTCAACCGCCAAGTTACATCCATCACCTGCACACTATGAAACAAGCAAATATGTTTCTTCCACTCCAAAACCATCTCTAGGTTAGCTCAAAACAAATAGATTATCTGAGGAAGCCAATTTCCCAAACACCGGATAATCCACTAAGAATAAATCACCTAGACTCAGAGACAATCATTCCAATTCCATTCTCCTTCAACTGGAGTTAGTCATAAACAAGAACAAGCATCAATAAACACATGCTAACCAAGTTCAACTCAACTCAAGCATTGTCAATGACTCATCACACATATCAACCAAAACAGTTATCCATTTGGTTTCTCAATCTCCCCATTAATGAGTACATTGACAACACACATGAAGATTAAAGAAAGAGTTGAAACACGAGAACCAATAAGCACATTTAAGCTATCCAAAGGCCAAAGAAAAGAAAAAATAAGATCACTTAGCATAAGATGGAATTGCAAAAGCACAAAACTGGAAGCCAAAAAGAAGCAATCAAAGCTCAAAATATTTGGATTTATCAAAATTTCTCCCCCTTTTATTATTTTTCTCTCCTCCTTGTTGAAAATGGATTCATCACGAATGCAAAAAGGGTACAAATGAATGCAAAAGCTCCCCCTATCTTATGCAATTTCGCCTAATTTACTTGCAAGAGGTGTGTGAATGCGATGCAAACCTACAAAGCTTCACATATAGAGCACAAAGCACTTGCAAGGATTAGAAATGTCCAAGCACTATGAGGAGTAAACAGTATAACTCAAAGGCGCAGAAAGTCTCAAACTGATTCCATGTCATAAGCACTAGGAGTATAATAAGTTTTGATCATATTGTTCAATTATCCAAAAAGATATCATCACAAAAGCATCCACAACTTCATGATCAGTTCAAAGATTAAGGAAACTAGTGCTATGTTATGTTCAAACAAGGAAACCAAGTTCAACCCGACGGGCTATGCAAACACCCACATATCAATACAAGCCTTAGTTTGACAAGATGAACAAGAACATTCTTAGCACATTACAGAAGCACAAGTTAAATTTACCATTTGATGATTTTCTTGTCCTCAAGTGAACTTTAGCAACCATAGGTTCACTTATTTGAAGAACCACATGAAGCATTAAGCCACCATATTGGATACAATTTTAGCTCAACACTTAATCATTCATTTGATTAACTTAACAAGGACACAATATATGCAATTTTCACAAAGACAAATCAAGTTGTGGCTTTACGGCATAAAAGAGCACATGCTCTCCTAAATGTTATTTATGGGCTAAACATTTACGTAGACAAAAATCAAAGGCCCCTAATCTGCTGAGCTAAACAAAGTGTCCTAGCACAAGTTTTCATAGAACTAACTCTAATATAAGTACTGATTAAGCTAAAACAAATACTCAATGGTGACATGTGATTAGGTTTATCAGTCATATTTAAAGTTCATCCTTAGAAAATACAAGCTTGCTCAACAGATTTTATGACATGTCTCAATAAGAGCCTAAGCTTGCATTTAGCAAAATTCACACCTAGTACAAGAAAGTGCAATGAACATATAAGTGAAGCTTAACAACTATAAATATATTACAAAATACGATGAAAATGCAAATGCAGCAAAAATAAGATAGAGTATGTACATGAAAGACTCTTCTTCACACAATGCCATGGGGATGGCAGACACCAAACTCTCCTCTCAAATACGCAAATCTAGTAGCATCTAGAGGCTTGGTGAAGATGTCGGTTAGCTAGTGTTGGGTATCAATTTATTTCAAATCTGTGTCCCCTTTCTCATTGTGGACTCTTAGAAAGTGGAATCTCACATTTATGTGTTTGGTTCTGGAATACAGAACTAGGTTGTTGGCTAAACTGATGGCACTAGTGTTCTCACATAAAAGTAGCACACTTTTAAAATCTAACTCAAAATCCCTCAAGGTAGTAACCATCAACAAAATCTGTGTCCCCTTTCTCATTGTGGACTCTTAGAAAGTAGAATCTCACATTTATGTGTTTGGTTCTGGAATACAGAATTAGGTTGTTGGCTAAGCTGATGGCACTAGTATTCTCACACAAAAGTAGCACACTCTTGAAATCTAACTCAAAATCCCTTAAGGTAGTAACCATCAACAAAATATGTGAGCAACAGCTAGCGGCAATTACATATTCAGTTTCAGCAGTAGATTGCACAACGCTAGATTGCTTGCGAGAAGATCAACACATAAGAGAAGTAACTAAGAAATGACACGTACCAGAAGTACTCTTCCTGTCAATTTTACACCTAACAAAATTTATATCGGAAAAACCTCAAAGAGAAAGCGAAGAGGAAGCAGAAAACCAGAGTCTATACCCGAGAGTGCTTGAGGTATCTCAGAATGCGTTTCATCGCTTGGCAGTGAGACGTCCTCAGTGAAGCTTGGAAGGGCGTATAGAGGCGAGCGGTGAAGTGGATGTCCGGTCTTATCGTCATCAGATACAGGAGGGAGCCAATCATGCTCCTGGACTCTCATTGGTCCACCGTTTTGCCATTTTCATCTAGATCAAGTACAATTGAGGTAGCTATCGGTGTCTCTAAGGGCTTCGCATTGCTCACGTCAAACTTCCTCAGCAACACCTTGGTCTACTTAGCTTGGTAGACGAATATACCTTACTTGCATTATTTAATTTGAAGTCCAAGGAAGAAGTTGAGCTCTTCTATCATCAACATCTCGAACTCTCTGCTCATAATTTTTGCAAACATGACCACATGTGCATAAGAAGAGCAAAAAAAATGATATCATCAACGTAAATTTTAACAAGTAGGAAATCTTTATCATACCTGAGAGTGAATAAAGTTTTATCAACCTACCTCATGATATACACATGCTCTAACAAGAAAGACCTAAGTCTATCATACCAAGCCTTAGGTGCTTGTTTAAACCCATACAACGCTTTCTAAAGCTTGTATACTCTATGTGGGTATTTGGTGTGCTCAAAACCTGAGGGTTACTTGACATAGACCTTTTCCTATATGAAACCATTTAGGAACACACTCTTGACATCCATTTGATACAGCTTGAAACCCTGAAATGCCGCAAAAGTAAGAAGGATCCTAATGGTTTCTAGCCTAACTACTGGTGCAAAGGTCTCTCCAAAGTCTACCCCTCTATTTGAGTAAAACCCTAAGCCACTAGTCTAGTCTTGTTTTTCACTATAGACCCATCCTTCCCCTATTTGTTTTTGAAAACCCATTTTATGCCTATGGTATGAACATTAAGGGGTGGCTCTATAAGGACCTAAATTTGATTTCTCTCAAAAATTTTAAGCTCTTCATGCATGACATTGAGCCAATTTAAATCAAATTAAGTATATCCAATATCATGTGGCTAAAAAAAAAACAACAAATACAGTAAAATGAGCATGATGAGTGACCTACTATATGAATTTTATCTATTCAGGTCTCCCGTACCAATTAAATCTTACTAAAACATGTCGATCCATCAGTTCGTCAATCGAATGCAGTGCTGCGAAAGCGTAAATGAACACAACTGATGTATCAAGCCAATTCAACATCTAATAAAGACTAAAATGGCAGATGTAACATAATTTGAATATTGGACTCCTATTTAACATATATTAAATGTAGAAAGTCAAAATCTGTGAATACAAAAAAAAAGTGTCATATATTAAGTTAATTCAAAGGCAGAATTCCTAGTGGACTACTCCCTTCTGCCACGAACATTTACAGCTGTGGGAAGTGTCCTGTCAAACTTTTTGATTCTTGATGAGCAATATATTTTTGAAAGTTTAGATTTGCCTAAAAATGATAAGGGTCTATTTATTTTGCTTAAAACTACTTCCATAATGTTGCCATTTTCTAAATATATTCTGACAAAAACCACAGGCCAAATTGCATCTCAGAAACTATCAACAGTTAAAAATGAAGTATATGACCTGCTGGAGTAGAGGAATATGCATGCCTATTGTGATAACAAAAAATCATGGTTTAAAAAAAAATGTGACCTGTCTAGGAACTTGACAACAAACACACACAGGCACAGAATGCTATCCCACCAATCACCCATACATGGACAGCGAAAGATGACAGATACAGCATAACAGAATAAAGATAACAACAGATGCATAATTCTATCCTGAAAATGCACAACTTGGTAAACCAGGCTAAAAAAAGGAGAGGAAACACTCTATGTGTTGTTATTTGTTGTCTTGACCATTCAATTTATCGACAGTTTTTATGATGCAATATCAGAAATTCAGAATAAGCATAACACCATGTACCGTATTTTCGAGCAAAGCAGCTGGTTATCAAGCAGTAGTTTTTTTGTCCATGATGGCTTGCCATTTCCTTCGGTAACTGTCTCCTCCTGCCGTCTACTAATTGTATCTTCAAGCGAGTATAGAATTATGGTAACCTGCCTTTCTTGATTGGTCTGTGAAGGGAAATCATATGTTAATCACAAGTAGAAGTTTAATTACAGGAAAGGGTAACTAGAGAATGGTACCTTCGAACCTTGCAGAGCATCATAAACCGAAGCATAATAACAGGTTTTTGCTCCTGTATGGCAGGTAGGTCCATCTGGCTTTCCGAGGTATATAATATAAGTTGTCTGAAACACAAACCACCTACCCAGTTATTACCCACTGAAGGCAAACTATTAAGTTTTTATGCACATCCCAGAAGATCTTACAGAATCATGGTCACAGTCTAGGAAAATGCCATGCACGTTGATTAAGTTCATGGATGTCTCCCCTTTCGTCCACAAAGAAGACCGCGAGCGGCTAAAGAATGTTGCTTTTGTGGTCGATATAGTTTTTGCAAGGGCTTCTTTGTTAGCAAAACCCTGCATAAGAATGGCTCCAGTATCCATATCTTCAAGAATAAGGGGGATATTCAAAGTTGTACTAATTACCGTGGGATTAAGCTGATGAGCCATACGATGAAGCTATGGGAGAGAGTCATTGAACACCGCTTACGAAGAATGACAAGCGTGACCAAAAATCAATTTGGTTTCATGCCTGGGAGGTCGACCATGGAAGCTATCTTCTTGGTACGACAACTTATGGAGAGATACAGGAAGCAAAAGAAGGACTTGCATATGGTGTTCATTGACTTAAAGAAGGCCTACGATAAGATACCGCAGAATGTTATGTGGTGGGCCTTGGAGAAGCACAAAGTCCCAACAAAGTATATTACCCTTATCAAGGATATGTACGATAATGTTGTGACAAGTGTTCGGACAAGCGATGGTGACACCGATGATTTTCCAATTAGAATAGGACTGCACCAAGGGTCAGCTTTGAGCCCTTATCTTTTTGCTTTGGTGATGGATGAGGTCACAAGGGATATACAAGGTGATATCCCATGGTGTATGCTCTTTGCAGATGATGTGGTGCTAGTCGACGATAGTCGGACGGGGGTAAATGGAAAGTTGGAGCTGTGGAGACAGACCTTGGAGTCGAAGGGTTTTAGGCTTAGTAGAACTAAAACTGAGTACATGAGGTGCGATTTTAGTACTACTAGGCACGAGGAGGATGAGGTTTGCCTTGACGGGCAGGTGATACCTCAGAAGGATACCTTTCGATATTTGGGGTCGATGCTGCAGAAGGATGGTGAAATCGATGAAGATGTGAGCCATCGAATCAAAGCCAGGTGGATGAAGTGGCGCCAAGCTTCCGGCGTCCTCTGCGACAAGAGAGTACCACAGAAGCTAAAAGGCAGGTTCTATAGGACGGCAATTAGACCTGCGATGTTGTATGGCGCAGAATGTTGGCCAACTAAAAGGCAACATGTCCAACGGTTGAGTGTAGCGGAGATGCGCATGCTGAGATGGATGTGTGGCCACACAAGAAAGGATCGGGTTCGGAATGAGGACATACGTGATAGAGTTGGTGTAGCACCAATTGAAGAGAAGCTTGTCCAACATCGTTTGAGATGGTTTGGGCATATACAACGCAGGCCCTCAGAAGCGCCTGTACATAGCGGAAGAATAAAGCGTGCGGATAATGTCAAGAGAGGTCGAGGTAGACCAAACTTGACATGGGAGGAGTCTGTAAAGAGGGATCTGAAAGACTGGAATATCACCAAAGAACTAGCCATGGACAGGGGTGCGTGGAAGTTAGCTATCCACGTGCCAGAGCCATGACTAGACTTGCAAGATCTTATGGGTTTCATCTCTAGCCTACCCCAACTTGTTTGGGACTGAAAGGCTTTGTTGTTGTTGTTGTTGTATCCATATTTTGCACAATAGCAACAGCCAATCCTTTGCTATCCCACTTTACACTGTCTAGTAACGTGTCGACCTAATTTTTTCCAGGACAATAATGAACTTCAGTTAGATGTTAATAATAGTTTTAACTTTATCTTAGGAAAAATAATATCATAAACAACATTCTCCTTCTGTTCACAACTGTATGATGAAAATTCGTAGCAGGGCTACTGTGAAATCATTAAATAGTTTTGTTCGTACTCCCTGAGTGTTTACACTAGAAAGATATTCGTATTCATATTCAAAAGGATAGAGGAATATATATGCATGTACCAGGAAAAACATAGATGAACCCTAAACCCACCGAAAAATAAATGGTATAACTACCCAAACCAATCACACACACTTCAACAGTGTTCACATGTTATAGAAAATGCATCTAAAGAAAGTATATTATGTAAGAAAGCATATCTTAATTTAAAGATAGGCACAAAATGGCAGGCCCTATATTCTGAATTTCCATAGTCTTTTGTAAAACTAATGGACAAATTAAACCATAGTTTAGTGAAAGATCATCAGATATGGAGGCAAATCTCCCAAAAAATGAGAACATATCACTTGGTGAAAGAGTAATGACAGTTACATCATTATTAAAGCATTATGCAATAGATAACTATCACTCCAAGTGTCCAACACGTCCAGTTTTAGAAATGCATACATATTTTAATAGCTACAAATGATGAGGCATTGTATAAAGTATAATAAATAAGGGCTGAGTATGCACTTCAACTTTTAATAAACTATTCTGATAAATGCAGATCAACACAAATGTAAAATGGAAGATTTTCCACTCCGTTGTCTCACTAACACGAGACTCCTAAAATCCATGTCAGTGAGATATCGAGTACCAAATCCTAAAGTGCCAAAGAATGAGGGGCAAATCCTCAAAATTACAACACAAAAATGCTGCTCCGAACTTTCTGACCCAGAATTTCAGGAAAGGTGCATTTTGCAGGAAAATTAAATCCATGAGACAATGGCACTAGTCAGGGGCGGACCAACCTAGAAATTGAGCAGGGGCCTGCTAGCTACAGTAACGTTGGAGCTACAGTAACAACATTTACAATCCACTAAATCAACAAAAATGAGTGGGGGCAGTGACCCCGCTCGGTCCACCCCTGGCACTATTGCTTTATTTAACTGCATGCTTCCTCCAAGGGTAACCCAAGAATGTATAATATAGGGATGCAACAATATGATAACTTTTTACTTTGCAGATATCTAATTGGGTGAAGAAAAATTGTGTTATTGCCACCGTCCAATAAAGGACAATACAAACTAAGAAAATCTGTCATTGCATTTAAAAAAACTACTATTTAATACAGAAACTTGAAAGAGAAAAAACCAGTCAGTCAATGAAAAAGTTGGGCAGATAACAGAGCCTTTTGGGATGGCCTGTCCAATATTCATGCAACTAATAAATCTATCACATCCAATTATCATTGAAACGCTGTAGAATGTCGCCACTAATCGACGGGCCAGGGCACTAATAGGGCAGGGCGGGTGGGAATAGATTACAAGCTTGAAGTTCCCCAACTGATTTTGCCGTAAGTTGAGAAGAGGAGAGTGGATTCCGCGAAGAAGAAAAGCCAAACCGTGGGGTCGACGGTGAGAGCTCCGGGCGGCGACTGGGCGGAGCCTGCCGCGATGGAGACCGCCGGGTACGGCTCCCTGCGCCGTCGCCACCCCGGGGGCGCCGCGGCGGCAGAGAGAAGGCTGGGACGTGCAGGCCCCCTGTGCCTCGCTGAGGAGGAGGAAATGGGGACGCGGGGCGGTGCGGCCGCCGCCATCGGAGCCCGTCGGAGCGATCAGCAGTGCGCCATCGGAGCCCGTCGGTGACGCGGAAGAGCGAGTGCTTCCGCTCGTAACCTGACCGGACGCTCTGTGATAGAGGCACGAGGATTCAGGTCGCGGGCCTCAATTAACTTTTCGTCATCCTAGAGTCCTCTTAAATATGACCGTTACTAAAAATTTTAACAAAATATTATTTAGAGGACAAAATAACTTGTCTATCCTTCTTCTTCTATGAGAGGCTAGAAAGCAGTCACCATGTTAGTCGTGCCTCAGCCCCCGTCGACCTCTTCACCCCGGTCGAGCCCATCTCCTCTCCCATCGGCGTGCTACTGAGCCCTTCCGACTTCGAGCCGTTGCAAGCCCTGTCGTGCTCGCCCTTCCCCTTCCCTCCGGCCTTCTCCCTCCTCCCTGGCCTCCTTTACCACGGTCAGTCACCTCTTTCTCTCCCCGACGGCCCAAATCCAACTCCCCTCCACCACCCTTACGGTCCCCTTCTTCGGCCATCTCCCGCCGCCGATGAGCCCCCTCTCCCAGTGCGCCTCCTCTCTCCCTCAGGTGGATGGCTACCATAGGGGCGGCCTCGGTGACGTGCCCGGAGAGGAGCATGTGGCTCGCTCTGTCGACGTCCTCGACGCTGTCGATGACGAAGGTTGTGGTCGCACCAGTGCCTGCGCCGGAGTTGAGCTCGACGAGCGCGAGGAGCTTGCATGACACCCGCACGACGACGAGGGAGTGGAGCAGCACAAGCTCGTTGACCGCGAGCGCGCTCGTGCCGGGGAGGGGGAGGGCGAAGGGGCCGGCTCGCGCCTCCCTCGGCCGGAGAAGGGCAAGTACATTTGGGAGGTGGTCACAGCGGTAGGTGAGGAAGAAGGGAGAAGAAAGAAGAGGAAGGGCAATTAAGTTGATTTGTAGAGGAATATTCCTTTAAAGATACCACCACGTCAGTGAAACTGGGAATAAATCAACAATCCAGTGATCCCAGTGGCATTTTGTCAAAATTCTGGTAACAATGGTATTTAAGAACATGCCACTGGTAAGAATGGCAAAAAAGTTAATTGCCCCTCAGGCTGGCTTGGTTACTTGAAGCCCAGTAGAATCATCCGACACAGCTTGGCACAGCCCACTAGTCAAGTGATTTGTGTGCTTGGACTGCCTCGCCTGTCGTCTTCTCCAGTGATGGCAGTCACCGGAGGCAAATACGGCCCGATCTACAGCGTGGTCATATAGTGTCTCTGCTTTCGGCGCGCAGTCACGTCGAGTCGTCTCACCGTCACTTCGTGTCTCTGTTGTCCCAGGTAATTAGTGATCCTCGCGCTACCGTTTTTCGCTGTAAAGTGAGAGCACTTGTGAGGAGTAGCATCAGTGTATGCACGAGCTGTAGCACGAGAGGAGAGCAGAAGCGCGAGTAAAGGAGGAGAGGAGAGGAGAAGCAGCAGCGCAGTACGTGGAGAGAAGAGAAGAAGCAGTGTGAGGTGAGGAGTAGCAGTAGCGCTAGGAGAGGAGAATCAGCCCCAGGCGAGGAGGAGCAGCAGCACGATATACAATAAGTATTTAAATTATGTTTTTAATTAGTACTTGTAGTAATAATAGTAATTAGAGTAAGTAGAGTGTTTAATCCGTTTAATTATATTTGTTTAATTATTTGCTTAGTTTGATTATATGAATATGATTATTTGCTTTGTTAGTGTAATAATAATTAGCGTTAATTTGTATAATAGCAATTAGCGTGATGTTGTGTAATAGTAATTATTTGGTTAGGTTAGTAGACTGTACAATAGTAATTAGAACGAATTTGATTAGTTAAAAAAATTGGGTTGGACAGAAAGATTCGATTCAAATCACAACCAATAAATTGCCAAATTAATTTTTTTAATTAATAGTGGTGTATGTTGGTTAATTAGTTTTTTTTAATGAAATCCATTAAAGTAGTGATGCACACATGAACTCATAGAATTAGTTAAATAAAAGAGGAGCGCTTTTAGTGTTTTGTACTCACCATAGACTTCATTACTCCCATCAGCTCACTCAACATAATGAAAAATATGAATAGGTTAATAGTGCAGTGTAAATTTATAATGAGATTGAATATTTATTCAATATAACTTTCATGTTAGTTTAAATAATATTTTAATTCAATGTTGAATATTAATTATTTCATTTTTATTAAAAGAAACAACGCATGGGCTTTGTACTCACGTAGTGCATTGGAGGAGAACTTTGATATGGGGGTGTACGTAAATATAGTGTCACGAATAGTGCATGGTGATGCAGTGACTACTGTGGAAGGATCATGCCAGCAGGTGATGCGTGAAGAGGGTGGATGGCATATATAGGAGGGCAGTTCTGGTAGGGAGGGAACTAGAGTGGACTCTTCTAATGTAGATACAAGATGCATGGATGATGAAGCCGGTGGTAGTGGGATGAAGAAGATGCTGACAATGATGACTCGGTGCTGATGATCCAGTACTTTCGTGGTGCTGGTTTGCTGGATTGTGCCATCATTGAGTATGACACTTTATTTAACTGGGGATACCAGAATAGAGACATCCAGGTCAGGCAACAGTTTCATAATATGGGCGAGGTCGTTCACTTTATTAGCAACTATGCTTCAATGACAAGAAGAGACCATAAGTACGCCCGATCTAACCTTACAGGGTATGAGGTCAGGTGTATCAAGCACCCGATTTGTCCTTACTTCATACGAGCACATGAGTCGAAATATGAGAACTATTTTATGATCAGTAGACACACCTCACATACATGTGGTGAAGAGGCTATTAGGAATGTGAGCCACGCCGTTGATGCGAGGTTCATAGTCCAACTCCTCATCACCCTTGTTGGCACGAACATTTGTTTATTGCCAAAATCCATTATAGAGGAGGTGTAGATTAAGATGGGTATGCTGATCAATTACCACACCGCGTGGCGAGCGAAGCAGAAGGCATTGAAGATGCTGTTTGGAAGCTTCGAGGAGTCTTACAACTATGCTCTGAGGATACTACAGAAGATTGCCATGACGAATCCAGGGACTCAGTGGACAATGGCGGATGAGCAGATCAAGCTAGAGGATGGGTCATACAACACCACTGACCGATACCTCATTAGGTTATTCTGGTCCTTTGGACAATGCATCAAAGCTTTCCGACATTGCAGGCCAGTTCTATGCGTCGATGCAACATTTTTGAGTGGTAAGTATCATGGTACCCTTATGACAGCGATGCCGGCAGATGCAAATAATCAGATAATTCCTCTCACTTTTGCAATGGTTGAGAGTGAGAACAATGATAGCTAGTTGTGGTTCCTCACTTTGTTGAGGACATGTGTCGTGGGCAACAGAGAACGAGTTTGCATCATCTCTGACTGCAACAAGGGCCTCCTACATGCGTTGGACGTGCTGCATGATTGCACAAAGTACTCCATTGTATGGCCTGATGTGGAGAGAAGGAGGTGCATGTGCCACTTAGTAGCGAACCTGTACACAAGGTACCACAACTAGTCTCTTGTAAAGTGATTCAAAGGTTTGTGTTTGCAGAACATGCATGTGAATTTCAATGAGATGTGGAGAGAGTTAAATATGACCACTCGCAAGATGATGGCAGATCAACAAGAACAAGGGGACCATCTGCGAACGCAAATGGTTGGAGGACAAACTATCGTTAGCTGTTCATGTGCTACGTTTAGCCAGTGGATAGCGGGGAAGCCGGTAGAGCGTTGGGCCCTAATCCATGACACTCACGGTGGCAGGTTAGCACTTAGAATTTAGATGATCATATTGAGCCCTATGTTATGCTAATAGGGCTTCTAAATTTTTTTATCCCATGTTAGTATACCATCATGACAACGAACATAGCAGAGGCGTTCAACAATGTTCTAAAGGGAGTATGATGCCTTCCGTTGTGTGACATCATTGAGCTCACATTCTATAGAATGACGGACTAATTTTGAGACTGTGGTGATGCTGATATGAATTGTAGCACACGGTTCACACCTAAGGTAGAGGCAATCTTACCCAAAAGGAGAAACAAGGCACACTTTCATCGGACGAGGATCTACGACATGGCCAACATGTGACTTCGAGGTCATGTGTCATCGTAGGTATGCTTCAGGGTATAGCGCGGGGGACACTGTACAACAATATCAACTTGGGCCTCATGAGGTGAAGTGCACATGCAATAAGCCAAAACTGCTCCATATCCCGTGCTCGCATGTCTTAGCTGCTTGCAGGGACATGGCGGCAATGACGGATCATAGTACGTAGCACCGTACTTCACGATAGATGCATTGAAGAGCACATGGCTTCCAAAGATGCAGTCCTTCAATATCAAAAGTAGCTACAAAGTGATCGAGGGGTCTACGTAGGTACCTTATCTCCGAGCACGACGCACAGATCTTAGAAGGCCTAGATCCACTAGGCTGCAAGGTGACATGGATGAAGTAGATGCTATCGACGACCTACACAAATGCAAACTTTGCAAACAACCTAGCCATGATAGAAGGACATGCCTGACCCGACAGTAAACTATCATACACTATCGAACTGTAGTGTTTTAGAGTTGTTGCATTTTATTGAACCAGGAAGCTTATTTTTCACCTATTTGTTGAACCATGAAGCTTGTAACATATTCTAATTTGGTATTCACATACTTTTTCAACCATGAAGAATGTAGTATATTCTTTTTTGTTATTCACATATTTATTGAATCATGAAGCTTGTAATATATTCATATTTGTTGTTCACCTAATTATTGAACGGTGTAGCTTGAAATCATTGTCATGGCTCATGCTAGTCTTCCCGAGCTTCTTCAGCAGCGGTACGATGAGAATCATAGGGAACAGATGATTTTCATAGGGCAGCAGGTACTAACTCAGTACATGTATTGGACACCTTTTGCAGTTGCTTTCGTTGCGAGCCCAGAGTGTCCACACGATTAAGGAGTTGGACCCTTGATTCCACAAGCCACTCGCACGAGCAGGCTTACTACCTTTCACTCTCATGATGGCCAGAGCTCCCATGGCGGGTGGTGGCAGGACACCTCTCCCACCAATTGAGGACCACTCCTCACAGGTCTCATCGACTAGTGGCATCCTGAGACGCACACGTTCCACTTTCCTTTTGGTGAGATGACCGTAACATTGAGGGACGTTGCCATGCTAACCAGGCTACCAATAAGAGGCGCCCCGTTAGTAGTTCCGCGACCAGCGATGGAGCAGTGAAAGGGTTACATTGAGGGCAGATAATTATTCTTTTTATGGCACTTCAAATATTATAGTGCTATTCAAGCTTCATTGACCCTCTGTATCTTGTAGGTTTGGTATGACATATGACAAGAAAGATGTTGGCCTCTCCATGTCCTTGATTCATAGGCTGCCACAGTTCGGTCTATGTCCATCGGATTCGAACGAGTCTACAGTTATACAACACTATGAGGTGTACTTGTATACCTGCTGGGAGGCATCATGTTCTGCAACACAGCAAACGATTATGTTGTTACCTATATTGTATGTTTAGCGAGTCAGCTTGCTTCACATCCTTATGAGCTGACATCTTACAGTTGGGGATCTACTGTGCTAGCTGCCACCTACAGAGAATTGTGTGATGCAACCCAGCGATCAAAGAAGAAATGATCTGTAATAGGTTGCCTACACCTCTTACAGCTATGGAGCTGGGAGTACCTCCCGGTTTGTCGACCTTGGGTGCTTAAGAGCTACTATCCAGTCTTCATCTCCGATGGCATTATAGATGACATGAGCCTTACGATAGGGTGTCGATGGATGCATGCTAGGCTGAGATGGAGTTAGCAACAAGACCATGGTAGCTACTCCTGGGTGATCAATGATTTGGACGTCCTTAGCGCAGATCTTGTGGAGTGGGATCCATGGCGTATGGTACGAGTGGTCGAAATTGCGAGTGGCGGGCTCAACACATCATATTGTTGGCGTGACTCAAGCTTATGGATGACCAGATGCTTCTTGTTGTACATAAACAACATGGAAGTATATTTGTTTGAGTGTATACAAAAGCAGTTTGGGTACCGATAGGTGGTGCCGGCACCTCTCCCATGGGACGCCGGTCGGGCGCACGAGTAAGTGTGTTATTGTAGGTAGCATTAGTATCTTATGTGATCAATGTTAATATATTATAACTGTGTATGTCACATACAGGAGGAGCGCACAAGGGGGCGGAGGCATGCAGAACTGGGCATCCGTGAATGCCGAGCACATACAGAGGTGGACGGAGTCAGCTGCGGTGGATGTCATCGTTCTTGGTGAACAATACAACGATGGCACCTACTGGGAGTACCTTTCGTGGTACCATCAGCGCATGCGTGCCACCTTACTCAGCGGACTTGTAGAGCCGGCCGCTAGACCGTTCTCCGAGAATCTTGCCTGCCTTCTTCATGTTGTGGTATGTCATGCGGTACTTATAACGATTTTCATTGGTTAAACCTTCTTATTACTAACATGACCCTCATCTTATACAGACCAAAAAGGTATATGCGATGCATACGCAGGTAGAGCAAGCTTGTGGGGAATCAAGCGGGTCATCAACGCGGAGGGATTGGAACCCTCTCCGGGAGTATATGAGGATGAGAGGGCCCTGCTTCCTGTCCGCTATACATGGTCTAGGTGGGTGTGACCCACGTTGGAGCGGGTATGATGTACCAGCAATGGACCTATCTCATGCCTCCCACAGCAGGCACTCGTCTAGTGCCCGTGATGAACCCGTTCGTGCACAGTAGCGAGAGGCACCTTCAGCTTCGAAGCATCATGTGTCATGTTCTGAGCTCGAGCAGTGTACATTGGATTCACAGGCCCCCCCCAGTGGACACAACCTTCTCATACTATGACGACACCTCCGCCTGCAGCTTCGATGCATCATGAGGACATCGTTGATTGTATGCAGCAGATGCCTAACTGGAGCGGTACGCATGATATTAACTGGGCTTCTGCAATGTAGGCTGCAAGCTTCACCGATCTCCTCAGCGGACGATACCCCAATATCCTAATACACCCGGGGTTCACATTGGTACCAGCAGGACGAGCCTTTGGGACACTGAAATCCATCGGAACACGTTCTAGGGGTGTCGACACTTCCTTACGAGGATCCGTCATCATGGTACATGCAGGGCCGAGTTAGCGGGTCTGGATACACGTTCGGTGGGGGTCACACATGGCAGGACGATGATGACGACGGGCAAGGGGACACAAGGCAAAGGCCAACGCAGGTAGCTGGGACGAGGGCCACACAACCGCTAGACGCTTACACTCTTGGGGACTGCGTGCGTCGTCGTCGTCGTTGTTGAGGAGGCAGTGATGTTGTTCGGTGTACTTGTAATTCTTTATGACACATGTAGTATTCACTATAATATAGTAATCAGTCATATTATGTCTTATTCATTGTATTGTTGTTGTAATTACTATTCATTTATCTAATGTTTGTCAAATAATTTTGGCACATAACTTTATTTAGTAGTTATTTCTTAAGCATTGTTACATTTCAATTCTGATATTTAATACTAGTTTAATGTTTCTTAAATAATTAGGGATTCATGCTTTTGTGTGGAGCCAGAACTTTGTAGTCAAGGATCAATAAATCTATAGTAGGATCTTCTAGTACAGGCTTTCCATGGACACCTACAATGATCGATATAGCACTTAGTGCCTCATTACAGGTTGTGCATGGAGGGAAGGATGACCCCTTCAAGGAGAACAACCTAATCCGAGTCGTGTCCAAATTGCATGCAAGACCATTCTGCTCTTCATTAACCGCCCCGCTCCAACATGTAACCATCGACGACCTTAGGACCCTCTTGCATGAGTGCCGTCGAAGGTACCTAAGGGCGTGCGAACTAGTCGGCCATCCTTCTGTGCTAGGTTTCTCTACGAGGCAAAGAAGGATAGCGATGTTGCCCGACCAATATGCATCCCACATTCGGGTTCATCATTTTCTATTCGATCTCTCTACTTATCTTTTTATTGATTTGAATGCTCCTATTTTGCGTTAGGCATTCCCGGAAGATGCAGAGTTGATCAACCAAGAATTCCCAAACTTCTAGGTGATGTATATGCTCTTCGCGGTGTTGTGATGCCTAGTTCGCGTAGAAGACAACGAAGACCTAAGGGGTACAGGGCTGCCCTCTACTATTCACACAGGAAATGATGAGGACGATACAGATGATGATTTCATACCACCAATGTCTTGACGTTCAAGTAGCAATACAGAAGAAGATTCAAGGAATAGTACAATAGGACGTGCTCGTACGGTGATCGCTCAAGATGATGACGATGATGATGATTTCATGCCACAACGATGCCTCCCTCCGAGGCCTACAACTCCGAAGGACATTGATGACCCTGAAGATAATGATGGATTTGCTTATACCTGTCCTTACAACTACCCATCACCACCTTAGAGATGACAACCATCTTACCCTGACAACATTGACTGGCACAATGAGCATTCTTTCACTATTTTTCGTAAGTACTTTCCTCCGCCATCTTGAGATGATCTAGATATTCGACATCTATGCACTATACACTATAAACTATGCATATGCTCATGAAAAGTCACCACTTTGTATATATCATTTCCCCTCTATGCAAAAGGATATGTACGAATCAATTATTTCTATTGAGACCCATGACCTTATCCTTTCTTCTATAGTACCACTCATCTTTCTCTCTCTACTGTAGCATCGTTCAAAGCATCAAATGCAAACACAAACTGCTATAACCACACCCTGCTGCCAGCACAACACCTTTGTCGTGAGTCAGGATTTAGACATGAAGTGACCACACAACATAGCTTGAAGCATGAAATGACAACACCCTACTGCTAGCACAGCATCTTTGTTGTGACTCACACTTTAGCTAGGAAGTGACCACACAACTCACCTTTAACCATAAAATGACAACACCTCTGTCCTGACTAATGCTTCATACACAAACTGATCACATGACTCAGCTTTTACCATTCACATCGGATTCCATCAAGCATGCCTAGGGTTTTATGTTAGTCACAATTCTGACAATTATGAGACATATCTGCTCCACGAATTGCTTGACCTTGATGTTAGTGACCACTCTGATGCTTCTACGTACCAAGTCTGCCACTCATGTGGCTGAGTATAATAGTCAAAACATTCGGATGAAATGATGGTTGCACCATTGAAGTCCTTCATCGATATGCACAGAGACAGATCGACCACATGAATCTACTCTCCAAGTAAACCTAGCCATGCTGGGGTATCGCATGTTCTTTATTTACATTGTTTTGCAAATTAGATGCAATCAGATGTATACTCAACTTTCTGTAAATATCATTTATCATTGAGTAAAAAGGCATCACCGTCAAAGGCTCCAAACAAGAACATGATGCTTTAAACATTAAGTGACTATACGACATAGCTTTAAGCATGAAATGACAGCACCCCTGCTGATAGCACAATATCTATGCCGTGAATCACACTGTACACACGAAGTGACCACACGACACAACTTTAAGCATGAAATGACAACATCTCTGTCGTGAGTCAATCTTTTGACAAGAAGTGCCCACAGGCCTTAGCTTTAACTATAAAATGACAACACCTCTCTCCTGACGCAGGCTTTAGACACACCAATACTTGGGCTAGTGTCCTCTTATGACTAATGTTGTAGAACGAGCACCTTCGGGACTGGCATAGATTGGGGTTGTATCAGCAGCACCTCGAGGACTAACATTAATTGCAGCTCTAGCATGAACCATGTGATTGTATGAACCGTTCAACATACAAGGATTGCTTGCTTTAGGATGAATGCTTAAAGCATCATTTGAGTTTGGATTAAGATCAAAAGGATAGATGTTACTTCGACACCCACTAAAAATCTATTCTCCAAGCACACGGGCCTCCAAAATCATGCAGTCACAAGCAACTACAACAAATTCTCAACCTTCAGAGATGAACATTAGTGATAAGAGGACACCAGCATAACATCTCTGTCTCGGATCAGGCTTTAGACATGAAATGACAACACAATAGAGCTTTAAGCATTAAACGACAACACCTCTATCGTGAGACACCCTTTAGACACAAAGTGACAGCACGACTTGGCTTTAACCATGAAATGAGAACACCTCTGTCGTAAGTCAATCTTTAGACAAGAAGTGACCACACGACGTACCTTTAGCTATGAAATGACAACACCTTTGTCGTGAGTCATGCAATAGACATGAAGTGACTATACGACTCAGCTTTCATAGGAATCCATGCCTCCATGCAGAGGCAACAATAACTCATGCTAAACTTTTGCATAATGAAATAACCACACCAAGCAACAACTTTCGCAGGGAATCTCTGCAAAGCATTAGTGTCACAACTTTTCCAGCTTTCACAGGGAATCCTATGCTCCAGGCCCCAGCCAAGCCTATGCACTTAGTCCATGCACAAGCCCCCAGCCACCATAAATAACCCCACCCTCATCCATGAATAGACCAGTCCTTCCTCAACTCCCTCAACTGCGATGTCTTCCTCAGCTCCACCAAGCCCACCCAAGAAACATTAGGGGATTTTCATCCCCTAGGGGGTCGAATAACCTATGTGCTTCTGTGGTGACCCTTGTAGGCTTCGCGAGTCCCAGGACATCTCCTATACCTATGGTCTACGTTTCTTCATATGTATCAACTACCAGTATGACAAGCCTCAATATGGACCGTACGAGTACTCATTGATATAGCGACATACATCACTCATGTGGCACTTTCCATATGATTTCATGCACTGTCTTACTAATCTCTCATCTTCTTTCATTTGTCTAGTCTCCTCCACCTTTCTGTGACTTCATAGAATGGCTGGATATGGAGCAAAGTGATGACCAGAAGCAGTGGGTCCAAATGAACATGCGGTAGAGGAGGGAAGCGTACGAACACCGGGAGTATGAGCAACAGCAGGAGGAACTACGGCTTAAGCATCAGGAGGAGGAGCGCATGAGGAAGGCAGCAGAGGAGCGCGCCGCGGCTAAAGCTCACGAGTATGAGAGGGAAAGGAAGCGGGAGAGGGCCCGTCGCGCTAAGGCTTTGGGCCCCAATTCTATGAGGAAAGGCAAATATCCCAGGTGCACTAAGTAGGAGCATCTTTTGTAACCCGGTCTATTCCAGGGTTTTTTGGGAATTTGAGGTACCGAATATGAGTGCTAAATTTGTAAATATACCAGTATGTTATCTATCTTAGCAAATATGCCAGCGTATGTTGTCTATTTTTCCATCTTTGCCTCTGAAATGATGGCCTTGTGCTAAAAACAAACATGTGAAGACATAGCATTTTTATCATTTCATGTTGAATTATTTTTTTCAAATTGAATTAAAAAGAGAATATCACATGAAATGATAAAAATGCATATCAATGGAGCATTACAAAGGAACTCATTTTTTCACCAAATAACATAGGGTTGGAAACATTTTTATAAATTATTACATCACATGAGAAGAATATTAGTGAATTTTATAGATTTTTGAGAATTTATTTGAGGAATTAAATATTGCTACAATTTATAAAAGTTTACTTATTTGGAGAATTTTAATTAAATATTGGCTCAGGCTTTTTGGATCAAACCAATTAAAATGGGTTGCTAGTGATCTTTAGTTTGCTCCGAAAACATTCAAAAATTTTGGACCATTTTTGTACTCATTAAATGAAAAACTTGCACATTTTTTACTTCTTAGCTTCTACTGTAGCTTCCTAGCTTCTCGCAAGCCCGACGCACGGCAGAGGTCATATTCGGCACTTGAGGTATCGAATACAGTACTGTCAATACAAGGAGTTTTCGGCATCTCAGGTGCCGAATACGGTGAACAATCCTGTATTCGGCACCTCAGGTGCCAAATACAGTGGGGCCGGCCTTTTTTGGTGTTTGAGGTACCGAATTCGGGTTTTCGGATTTTGAGGTGCCAAATACAGGTGTTAGATTTGTAAATACGCCGATCTATTGTCTATTTTGGCAAATATGCCAACATATGTTGTCTATTTTTGCATTTTTTCCTGTGGTTGGGGACTAGTTACGTATCCGTGTGTTGCAACGAAAGCCGAAAATTTTCACATATAATATAGTTAATTGAGTTGACACTACAAGCTGCAACGACTATTTTGCACCGTATAACATTCATATTCTACGGACCAACTTATCCACTAATTTATGGAAGGAAAACATTATAATAAAAGCATCTTAATCTTAATGGGTAACGAGAGGACAAAACAACTTGTCCACTTGTTACTATTTACCCCAAACAAAATATGATGGCTACATGCTGGAGACTAACCAGATCGATTGGTTAATTTGTATCAAGCTAAAACTTAAGCATGGTGTCTAGACTAACTACACTATTGAAAGAACAATGATGTCGTCTAGAGGTGGTGAATAGGTGTTTTTACAAAAATGAGTCATATTTTATCGTTGGTCTAAACTTGTAGCGAAAATAAACTAACAGATTTTTTACAAGTGAAAATCCTAAAGATGCTAGGCTCAACTAGTGCACAATAACCATTAAAAAGTATGGAGGTTAAAATCCTGGGGTGACAAAGATTACTTAAATCTAGCAAAAGATATGTAAAAAATACTAATAGAAAAATCCTAAAAAAACACTATTCATAGAAGTCTCAGGGTTGACTCGGGTACTCTGGGTTCAGAATTGATTGTACAGTATTTGAAATATCCGGGTTAAATCTGGAACCTCTGGGTTCAGCAGAAAATGAGCTCAAAACTGGAACTAAACAACGCTTAAAGAGTTCTAGCTCAAACCAAATGAAATCGTATGTTCTAAGTGATAATTACAAGTAGATCCACGGAGAATCTACAATCAATTTCACACGAGTAAGTAGATTGAGCAATATGCACATATATTGAGCAAGAACACAAGAATATGGAAACAAGAGAGGAGATACAAGATTTGTTTCCCGAAGTTCGGACACCTCCTCTAGAGATTCCTACGTGTCCGTCGAGGGGCTTGATCACTCTTGAACCGAGTCTCTCTCAACCCTTTTCCTCTTCAAGCTCGGTCACACTTAAGCTTGGCTTCCACTCTTGATTTCTTCCTTTCCAGAGGCAAATTCGAAGCCTTTACAAACTTCC
Source organism: Phragmites australis (assembly GCF_958298935.1). Lineage (NCBI taxonomy): Eukaryota > Viridiplantae > Streptophyta > Magnoliopsida > Poales > Poaceae > Phragmites > Phragmites australis. The sequence continues at coordinate 17,039,661 of NC_084929.1, forward strand.
CGCGGCACACCACAACCTTGGGTGCTCGTCGGCGATACCTAGCCGCCTAGGAGCTCTAAGCTCCAAGAGCAACAAACGCTTCGCAAACTTCTCACCGATGAACTAAAGTACTCAAGATGGGATTTAGCTCACTTGCACTCAATCTTTCAATATCTCAACCTAACTCACTTTTCTTCTTAAATCTTACACTAAATGGAGTGAGAGGGAATTCTTTTGGCTCTAGAAAGTTTTTCTTTCGTGCCCAAGCAACAACAACAAAGAATATGGGTGAGAGGGTATATATATACCCAATCCCTAAAAACTAGCCATTACACACCTTTTTGTACTGACCCGTAGTATCCGGGTCAACCCTGATCTCCAAGTTGGCACTAGAACGCGTAACCGAGAGCTTTGCCTGGAGTACAACTCGAAGGGTCCGGAACCTAGAGTCTCCGGATCAACCAGGAGTGTTTGGGTGAAACACATAGGCCCTAACAGACCACTTTGCTCAGAACCTCATCCGGAGACTCCGAACAACCAGGAGTATCCGAGTCAACCCGGAGTATCCGAGTTCAGCACAACTAGCCCTTTGAAAAACGGCAATAACTTTTGATCCTGAAATCCGATTTCAACGATTTTAGACGCTATGGAAGCTTATTCTGAAGTCTACACATCCCAACTGAATTCATGACCTCAAACACATTATATCAAACTAAGAATACTCCGAAAAAAAATTTAGACACTTTCACACTTCTCCGCCCCAGGCTCCTTAAGCTAACTCTCACTTTGGGTTGGTTAGAAAACTCTTGAGCACTGAGACACAATAAATAGCTCACGCTGCATCCCTCTTAATAGTGCAGTATACCTATACTCAATTTCAATGATAAAACACGTTTGAATCATATTGAGCCTTTGAATACCTTCAAATACCGCTTATTTCCTTCAAACTTAGAGGGTTGCCAACTTTTATATCATTGTCACTCCATCTCTTCTTGATTCTTCATGTGATTGATGCGAATCACCGGTAGCTTCACATGACCTCACATGATATAGGCGCAAAGCCTTCACTTGCAATTCACCATCGCCTTGGTCCTTCGGCGCCAAGCTATTTGCTTGCCCTTCACCACCGGATGGTCCATCGCAGCCGAGTCTTGCTTGCCCTTCACTGTCTTTCCATAGAAACCACTTTGTATTCGACATCTTCAATAAATTCACTTCATCATATATGGAGTCCAATCTTGTTCTTCACTCTTGGCATATATAATATCTCAACTCAACTCATGTCGTCTTATGGATCCTAACCCCAACTCACTCTCAAGTATAAAGCACATGGGTTAGTCCATAAAACTCAATTGACAACTTTTATACCTTAAGTTACTTGATCTCCATAAGTAACTTATTAGCCTTTATGCATAGTGCCAATCTTATTGAGCTTCTACTTCTCCTCATGAGCATCACCTAGCATCACTAAGAGTTCATTCATCTTGCTGCACTTTCAGTTTCCCCATTTACCTAGAGCTCATGCATATCTCTCCTCCATACATCACCTATGAAACAACCTACTAACAATTCGCAATAATATTGTTAGTCCATAGGTATTGTTATTAATTACCAAAACCACACATAAGGGCTAGATGCACTTTCTACTATGCAGGAAATCTTGAGTTGAAAGTGTTTAGATTCTTTTTGATAATTTGTTTATCAAGTGCAAAACAATTACTGAGGACAAAGAGCTCTAATATGAAATCCATTCACTGATGCAAAGCTATTAAGTATTTGCGTGCAATGAAAGGAAAGCTGAAGAATAAAACATACTCTATCTACTATATATATTTGTTCCTCATTGTATCCCTTCAAGTGCATAGTCTGTCTCTCATCATTCATGCTAGAATAAAATCACAATTTACATATGGTCTTTATGACCAAGGGCTACACTGCAATTATTTATTACCTTTGTTTCAGATAAAAGAAAAGATAATTACAGAGTAGCCCCGGAGTATCACTGTTACCTTGCTTTTTAGGTGTCATGCAAAAGTTTGATAGTATTGATTTTTGATTTCAACTCAGGTAGCAGTTGATAAGCCTCAGCTCCTGATTTCAAGAGCCTGAGGAATTTTGTAATCATTTTAGTACACTAATTATGTATCACATCTTTGTTTTTCTAAACTGGATACAAAATTTAATTAATTGTTTTTCCAATTGGCCCAACTCTCAATTAGAGAATAAAATGCAAGATGAGTGTAAAAAGAGATGTCACCAGTTAATATGGAACAAGCATGAAGCGACATGCTCAGCGCAACTTCCTACATTATCAACTTAAGTAGCTTACCTTTACAGTCAATGTGGTATGTACTTCCTTGATTCCAAGTGTATCAGGTACTGCTGATTCGGTTTTGTGATATCTGGAACTGCCGAATATGAGTCGTATATACCCTGTCTGTATATGATGTACTCCTTATGTACATATACCTCATAGTTAGATATTCGACAGTAGCCCTCTAACTCTACTCCAGAGGAGAGGTTTCCATAAGCACCCACTCGGGTACTGCCAAGTTTAAACTCGGTCGAGTAAAGTGGATCAGGCTCATAGTCGAAAGAATTGAGTATGGACGGATCCTTCTCGAGTATGGAGTGGAAGCTCAGTCGGGTCGAGCGCCCTGTGGCTAACCGCACTTGAGACTTGAAGAAAAAGATTTAAAGAACTCAACTGATCGACACCTGACTCCGAGTAGAGTTAAAAAACCTTTCAAAATTTGAAACGGCGGGTATAGGCACATTTAATGTGGGCAGAAGGGCATGTAGAGATTCATACGTCGTCATCATTCCTTTTTTTATGCCGGTCGAAGCGTTGTAAAGGTGGGAGTGGTTGAAGAGGCGGTAACTTTTTGGTTATTTACCCGTAAGACCCGGACTTGCAGTGGACATTCCTCATTATTTTCATCCAGTCTTTCTACACAAGCCTCTCAGCTTTCTCAGCCCCATCACGCACCACCGCTAGAAAGAAGTTTAGATCCATATATCCCAGCTCTTCCTCGATGATTCTGACTTCCTCCTCGCCAGAGAAGCGGTCGGACGCAGCAGCCGCCGATGCCTCACCCGATCAGTATGATGAGGCGAGGTTCATGATTGAGGCATGGACACCCTCAGCTATGCAAGAATCTCGGCTGGCGGAACTTGAAGCAGAAGGAGTGGTGCCGCTGCGCAGCCTGGTCGAATGGAGGACGACATCCGGTGAGAGATTCCCTTATTGCAAGATCGAAAACGAGTTCGTAGTTTTTGAGTCTTTCTTCCATTGTGGTTTTAACATCCCTCCTTCCAAGTTTCTTCTCAATGTGCTCGATCGATACTAGATTGAACTCCACCACCTAAACCCCAATTCGGTCACCATGTTAAGTGTTTATGTTCATCTTTATGAGGTTTTCCTTGGCATCGAGACAAGTTTGAATCTTTTTTAGTACTTTTATAAACTAAAGAGGATTACCAAAAATAAATGTATCGGGGGATGTGGTTTCCAGTTGAGGAGTGGGATGAAAAACTCCTATATCTTAGTTCCCCTAACTTCCTCTTGATCGAAGGATTGGAAGAAACTATGGTTTACGTCTCCAATCCCGACCCGATTGGTTTTCCTTTAGTGTATAGAAGTCTTTTTCTCGTCCAAAATCTTTCTTGGACAAAAGAGTATCGAGAGTCCGGCCACATCACTTACTTCGCTAACAGGATTGGCATGTTAAGGCAATTTGGCCTTACTGGGTGGCATGTGGTCAAAGACTTTATTAGTAAGAGATTGAGTCCCTTGAAGGCGCGAACATGCCTGGCTTGGGAGTACAGTGGGGATGAGGATGCTTCTAGGGATGCAGCCGGATGTAAGGCTTAGTTAGCACTTAGCCCTTTTTGTTTGGCTATGATTTTCGAGCTTCGTCGAGTAAATCTTTCTTCTCTTTTTCAGCCCTGTCTGCATAGGATGTCACCGCCTGGTTGAACAAGCTTTTTCCATTCCGCCTTACTCCTTAGTGAATCCTCGACCAGACGTAAGGATTTTCTTAATGGAACAGTAAGACTGGTTATTGTCTATTTGATCTGACTTCTTTATGTGACTGTAGGCTCCAATCTTCCATTAAGAACATATCCTTTTGAGCGAGGTCTTTGATCTCGATGGCGCTTCTTCCACTGACGCTGTCGGCAAGGGGAAAGGATCGAGCAATGAGGAGGCCGAGGGGTCTCTTCGATCGAAGAGATTGTCCTTGTCTTCTCACCTGCTGCTGGATCTTAGCCCTCTCAAGCGCAAGCGAAGGAGCCTTTGGGTATACTGATTGAAGTTCTTATTATCTTCTTATTTTCTTTCAAATTATCAAGTGGATACTTGAATGCATTCGGTTTGGATGAGTGGCCTTTCATTAGGGAATGACAAGTGTACTAGCCCAATCGCCTCCTCGAGCAACCGCCACTCTTGATGACCCAGCCGAAAAGGTAACTCTTCTCGAGTTATCGATTTTCTTTTGGTCATTCTACTAATGACGAATTTATGTGGGTGCCTTTTTTTAGGGACGTTTGGTGCGTCCTCGCAATCGCCAATTCGAGGGACCATCATGCCTGATGACTCGACTAGAGAGGTAATTTTAGTCGAATTATCACTCTTTAGTTGGTCATACTTTCACTCGATAATGAATTCTTATTATCTGGTTCTTCACAGGCTACTGATGTCTTGGCTTTGCCTGGTCTATGTGTAACACCTCCATCGGCTCCGCCTGCCGGACCAAGAACAAAGAAGGTGACCACAAAAAGGCTAAAGTCAAGCATCATTACGCACTTTCTGATTTCAATGAGGTTTGTCCTGGATCCTGATCTCGACTGGTCGATTGGCAATCCTTTCTTTTCCTCTTCTCTTATTATGTTGATTGCAGACTATCGACTGAGGCACAAACCATGGCTGCCAGCGTCTCGACCAGTCATCTGGGGCTAACTTCCCCGGTTGCCTCAACCTCGACTCCAATTAGAGATCCTGCCTTGAGCGCACCCGAAGAAGATCCGTAGCTCAGGGAAAACAAAACTTTAATATCAATCTTGACTGATGATCCATGGGCAGCGATAAAAACTCTTCTTCAGGTTACAAGCGCTCGAGTAGCTACCGCAGAGGCCAACTACCGCAAGAAGCTCGAAGGCAAGAGGGAGAGAATTGAACGTAAGTCTGTCCCTGATCAGAAGTGTGTGATTCGATTATTGGGTGACTAACAAAGAATTACTATTTGGTTTACCTTTTTTGAGCCTTGAGCCATCCTGTAGCAACAAGGAAAAACTTCTTGCTGGCGCAATGAAGAAGGTTGACGACGATGACAAGTATCGAGAGAGACTCAGGAATCAAGTGAACACCGCTCGAGCTAAAAAGAAGGTGATGATGTCTGAAAGGGATGCTGCCATCGCTCAGAGAGATGCTGCTGTCCTGGCTCTTCAAGAGCTGAAGGAGCAGACCCTTCACCTTATGTCCCAAGCAGCCTCTGCCAGCGCCGCCACATTGCTAGGTATTCTCAAGAGCTATAACCCCGCACTCGATACCTCATTGGTGACAGTCGGGTTTAATTGCACTAGCGAGGAGGCCGTAAAAATTGTAGAAAGCATCCAGGCGGTAGTTTCAGCTTTTGTCAAGTCATTGAGGCTTAGTTTGCCTAGTGACGATAGTGAGGGGAGTCCCTCGGACTGATGGTCCATCCTATTTTGGCACTTGTAAAACATATTTTATGATCTGAGAATGCACGCAACAAGGCTACACTTTGTCAATCTATTATACTTTTATCATCTATTTCCTTGTCGATGAAATAGGATTAGCATAAGTAGATGCAATAACTGGTATGTTGTCATCGTTCTCAAGACTATACAATTATGAATCAGTCAACACCTAAAATCTTAACTAAATAAGGCATTAGATGCGCAGCCTTCGAGTACTCGAGAAGACTGTAATAGTGAGGAAAAGACTAATACTGAGCTAGAAAAAGAAAAGGTATATCGAATTTTTTGCGAACTTGTATCAATTTGCACATTCGTTCAGCATACAAACATGAACTCGATAAAGAGCACACACAAGACAGACTATGACTTTAGAACCCTTTTGTCCGTTAGGTGTGAGATGTCTATCAATCTCTGTGTTGTTATGCCTCTTGAGGTATAGTTGTCCGTCATCGACCAACACATGCCTCTGTTGATTCTATTTAACGTGATCAATGCAGAGCCAGATAAATTTTTGCAGAAAATGTATAAAAGAAATATGGTATTACGATGTGGCGCTTGAATCTATGGTCGAGGAAGAAATTACTTGATCAGAGAGTAGAAAAGGACATACTTGTACCATTGATCGAAGAGCAGTGTTATAGCTCTCAACTATGTACTCGATAATGGAGTCGGACGATGAGTAAAACTCATTCTTGACCATGTACTCGATGACTGAGTCGGTCGAAGAGTAAAGCTTGTTCTCGATCGTGTACTCCATAACGGAGTCAGACGAAGAGTAAAGCTCGTTCTCATTTGTACTCAAGAATGCAAGCCCCCGTGCATTATGGTTTTAACTGCAATATGATTATCGAGTGAACTCGAACCACCGGGTAGGTGGGCATTAAAAGACACCACTCTCATTTGTACTTGTTTTCACCGTAATATTGATTTGACGCGTCATAATGGCCGCCCATCCCTCTTTGCAGAGACGAGACAAGCCATAGCACCATCATGAGTTCCACCAAATGCGCTATGCGCCCGAGGCGATGCCATCGTTTCAGATCTTGAAAGCTATGTTTAAACAGTATGACCCATTTCCCCCACTATAAATAGAGGGGACTCGAAACCCTTTTTCTGTTGTCTCCATTGTTTCCTTTACCCATTGCCTCCTAGGACTCGTACAGCTTGAAGCCATGGCCTCCACTCCATCTCCGCCTCTTGAGCTAATCAAAGAAGTCCTCTCCCCTAGGCTTCTCGCCATGGTACTTCTTGAGGTCATCATCATCACATCCACTGATGACAAGGACTCGAGTAGCGGGCCTCAAAAGGAGAGCGAAGAAGCATCCACCATAGATCGTTGCTATCCCCTCACTCAATGCGTTTGTCGTTACATCAAGACCATCTAGACCTATGCTTCAGCTCAGCGCTCTGCACCGGAGTGGAATGAGGATGATGGTGATCTCAACCGGATCATCGACCAAGCCGCCATTGAGGTCTTCGGTGGTGGAGCCCCCGAGTCATCACCGGCGAACGAGGCACGATTGCCTTCTCCGTCAACAACCGCTAGATCACCTTCGCACCAGGCAGAAGACCACTAGGCATCAACGGTGCCGATCAGCAGCTCCAGTAGGGCCTTTGCCTTAGCCACTTTTCCTGACCCTTATGTTGGTCAACGGCCGATTCCTGGAGTGATCTGCTGCCGCCTGAGGGAGAAGTACGAAAGGTTACTTGACTCGTTCAAGGGGAATGAGGGTCCACGGCTTCCAAACTTTCGGAGGTGGTGGATCTTCACTATTTGCCGGAGCTAGGTGGATCCTTTCTACTAATTTTGCACTAGCCACACGGATTAGAGGAAAGGGGAAAGATTATGTAATCAAGTAGTTAACCAAATCGAATATAATAGACTTACCTATAACCTACTTTTCTATGAGTAAAACTTTTGGAGTTGGTCGATGTTCCACGAGTGCTCGAGTATCTCGCCATTCGGAGTAGATATCTATACTGATTCAGGTCGAGTGACTTTGACTACTATGTAAGGTCCCTCCCACTTACATACACTCGAATCGATCTTGTTTCTTCAACAGCTTGAAGAAAGGCATCCCTCTCTCACCCATCTTGGAAATGAATCGACTAAGAGTAGCAATGCATCTTGTTAGTTTCTGGACTTCTTTCAGTGTTCAAGGTGATTGCATCTGGTCGAAAGCCTCAATTTTGCGCGGGTTGGCCTCAATGACTCAACTCGACACCAGGAAGCCGAGAAGCTTGCTGAACGGCACACCAAACGTGCACTTTTTGGGGTTAAGCATCATGTGATACTTCCTAAGGTTGTCGAACATTTCTTTGAGATCGTCAACCAATACGTTTCTAGTTTTTGATTTGACTACAACATCATCGACATATGCTTCTACATTGCGCCTGATTTGGGGTTGCAGACAGTTTTGAATACACCTTTGATACGTAGCATCAGCATTTTTTAAACCAAAAGGCATCTTTACATAACAAAATGCACCGAAAGGAGTAGTAAAAGCCGTTTTCTCCTCATCATTTAATCCCATGCTAATTTGGTGATACCCCGAATAGGCATCTAGAAGACATAACAACTCGTAGCCTGCCGTAGAGTCGATGATTTGGTCAATGCACGGGAGAGGAAAAGGATCATTGGGGCAAGCCTTGTTGAGGTTGGTGAAGTCAACGCACATTCTCCATCTGCCATTGACCTTCTTGACAAGGACGGGATTTGCGAGCCATGTAGGATGACGCACTTCTCGAATGAATCCCACCTTTATGAGCTTATCGACCTCCTCCTGGATGGCCCACTTCCTATCTTCTGAAAATCTTCGCTGCTTCTGCACCATAGGTTTGGTGTTGGGTTTAACAGCTAGTCGATACTCGATCACCTCCCTAGGGACCCCATGCATATCAGACGATTGCCGTACAAACACGTCTTGGTTTTCCTGGAGGAAGGTGACGAGCTCGAGTTCCTATTTGGGGTCAAGGTTGACCCCAACCTTAACCGTCTTGGATGGTTCAGATGGGTCGAGGGGCACTGCCTTAACGCAACCATCGGTATTTTTGTTGTTGACGTCATCATTGGCCTTGCCTTTGGCGTCGTCGGAATTAGTAGTACCAGCAAGACTTACGAGCCTGGAATCTTTGGCCTCAACAACACCTTGGTGCCTTTTACGCTTAGAATTTGCATCCTTAGGAGTAATGGACACTCGATTGAAGTGATTGACCATATCCAGGCTTTGCTTGTCGCATCTGACCGCTGCGCGCTGACCTCCTTTAACTTTAATGGCCCCATTGGGACCTGGGATCTTGAGTGCTTGGTAGGCATAGTGAGTCACCACCATGAACTTGCCTAGCATTGGGCATCCTAGGATCACATTGTACGCCGTCTCGAAGTCCACGACATCAAATGTCAGCTTTTCTATGCAAAAGTTGTCGGGCGTGCTAAACATGACCGGTAGCTCGATCTAGCCGAGAGGCATGGTCGATGAGTTGGGAGTTATGCCGTGGAAAGGCACGACTCCTATCTTAAGCTCTAATTTCTGAATTACCATCTTGTCCAAGGTTTTGGAGAAAATGAGGTTGAGTGAACTACCTCCATCGGCCAGAGTTATAGAAACCTTGATGTTGAGTATGGTTGGCTGAACCACGACTGGATATCGACCAGGATGTGATACCGCGACCGGATGGTCAGTTTGATCAAAGGTGATCGGCTATTCTAACCACTTGAGATACTGAGTGGGTCCAGTTAGGGCCAGGTTGACTTCTCACTCAACCGCCGTGTACTGCCTTTTAGACTCATACGTGGCAGATTCTCCAAAGATGTGCGCCAGGCTGTGGTCAACCTCATGGAACTGGGGCTCGTCACCATCAACATTAGGCTTAACCTACTTACTACCATGCTCAGCATTTGCCTTGATCTTTTCATCAAGTCTTGAACACAAAGCACTCGTCAAAGTCATGCTGGTTGCTTCGATGGATAGGGCACCACTTTCCACCACCTCAATTGAGGCCTTTGTTATCCCCAGTGTTGCGTGATGTGCCCATGTAGACCGTAGCTATAGTCGTATCGGGACCCTTGCGCTTTTCACCAGGTTTGTTATTCTTTCCTCCGCTTTTCGAGGACTCGGGTTTGTCCTTGCTAGATTGAAGGTTTTTAGCACGCACCTGTGCTTCCGCTCATTTTGCGCACTTGTCGGCCAACTCGAAAAGCTCTTTGATCATGCGGATCTTCCGAGTAGGCATCTTTCCACGCAAATCCGTGTCCTGAACACCACGTTTGAAGGCGATAATTACTGGCTCATTGGAGATGTCTAGGATCGCATTATGCTTATCGCTGAACCTGCGGATGAAATCTCGAAGAGATTCATTGTCGCCTTGATGCAGCTGGTGGAGGTCATTCTCTGTTCCTGGGCACTCGAATGTGCCTTGGAAATCGGCTATGATCTGAGCCTTGAGTTCTCCGTATGAACGAATTGAGTTGGGCGGCAAGTTTAGCAACCAGGACCTTGCGGATCCATCAATGGTGGTTAACAAGTAATTGGCCATTACTCGATTGTCACCACCGGTTGCTCGAATTACAGTGATGTAGATCTGCAACCACTCGTTGTGATTGATCTTCCCGTTGTTTTTCTGGATCGGGCCCGCTTTGAACTTCTCGGGCCACCAGATCAACTGGAGTTTGCGTACGAAAGCCTCGCAGCCCCTGTTGAACTCTTCAGGAGGAGGTGGTGGAGGACTACCACGCCTGTCTCTTCGAGCAGAGGAATCATATCGACCATCTCTTCCTGTAGATCTGCGGTCGTAGTAGCGACGATTGTCTTCACGGAGTTCCTCACAACGGTTTTTGATTGCCATACGTAGATCACGCTGGTTGTGAGGAATACAGTTCCTTGGATCTTCCTGATGCTCGCTCCTGTGGATAGGGTAGCTACAGTTTTGCCCACGGTATCGTATTCAGGCTCGACCACTTGAGCTTCTAGTCTGGGATTCCTCTACTCGAGAGCGTTCTTGCCCGTGGCTCCTCGAGCCGGGACAGTTCCGACTGGGGGGCCTGGAGTTGCGGGGATTGTTAGCTCGAGCGACTTGGTTCTGAGCCGCATCGAGTAGGATATTGACTTGATTGACCATAGGAATCAGTGGATTCGCTGGATCCAATTCTGGAAGGGATTTGAGAATCAAATGAGCTCCTTGCACGTTAGCATCTGAAGTACTGAATATGTTGCTACCGAAGCTCGGTTGCAGTTGAGCTGATGAAGCCTCGCAATGACTGTTCGGAGGGAGATTGTCCCTTAAGCCGTGGGCTGTCGCGGGTGTAGGTACACCCACCAGAAGTTGTCAGGAAAGGCCAGGAGGCATCTGCCTTCCTGTGGTCCACCGGTGGAGGGCCGTCTCGGGTGCACGTAAGGCTCTAGATGCGGATGTTTCAAGTGGTAACTCGATGCCAGTGCCATCGGTAGCGACTGCTATCGTTGGATCTCCAAAAATTTCTGCGTCATTATCGACCATGACGTTTGGATCTATTGCCATTGGGTTAGCTGGTGGGGGGGGGGGGTCGTCGCCTCTAACCATAAACACGAATCAATTTGTTCGGCTACTCTGGCTAGCGTTAGAGTCACCGTCACCACCCTCGTCGCTATCGGTGTCCATGCAGTGGAGAACATTAGGCTCCGCATGATCCCACTCGAGATGTCCCACCTCACGGTACACATCCAATGGTTTGGACTCAAGGGTACCCGGTTTGGATCAATCCACCTTGATCGTCCCAACGGAAAACCATAGTTCCGAAAACGATTTCCAAGTCGACAGAAAGGGTCTCGAAGATATCTGCCGTCGACTTGAAGTAGTAGTAGAAGCCGGTGTCAGAAAATCCGATGCAAGAGTGAGTCTGAGACATGATTAATCTTACAAAACAGAAGAAGGCCCCTATCTGACGCGCCAACTGTTGAAGATTAGTTCTTGATAATACGTTCATAAATTGATTGGGTACCTTCGAGTGTAGGGATTAATCATGAGGCGAGACAAACGATGTATACCGGTTCCGGCCTCCGATTAGAGTAATACTCTACGTCCTGTGGGGGTGTTGCTTCTGTGTATTGATGATCTCGAGTACATGCAAGGTGGCTAAGACTATTACAAGGAGTTGATTGGATCTAATCTATCATAGGGCTAAAGTTGTCGAGTAACTCCTCTGTTGATGCTTGCCTCTCTTTCTTGTTCTCTCGCGTGTTTCGTTGTGTCTTTCGTGTTGTTATCTTGTATCTTCTTCTCCCCCCTAGCCTTTCCGTCTTATATAGGGGTGAGGTACCAACTCCTATCCAGCCGTAGTCGACAGGGAGTTGTCTTCCTTGGCGTCCAAGTAGATACATCTGTTTTGAATATAGGTCATATCGGGTTGGGTAACCAATCTAAACCTTCTTGGTATGTACTTTCTTGATTCCAGGTGTACCAGGTAGTGCTGATTTGGTTCCGTGATATCTGGAGCTGCCGAATATGCACCGTATATACCCTGTCTGTATATGATGTACTCCTTATGCGCATATACCTCATAGTTAGATATTCGACAGCATTCACGGTAAACCTTGATAGATTGACGACATAGGAGTATGATCAATGCATCTCCTTCAGTATCATACTATAAGTCATATTAGACTTCTTTCCTTTTTGACACTCTAGTCATTGGACCATTAGAAGAGAGGTTTTTGAGGCACAATTTCCCCACATCCAATAACCTTCATTTAATTGCAACACTGATTGTAATTATTGTTCCTTTTTTGCCAAGACATCCACTCCCAATGCTTCAACTTGGCTAATGTCTTAGGGCATCACTAGTGTTTAAGGTCTCAATGAGCCTTAAAATGGGTCCCACATGTGCTGATTTGTCGTAAGCCTTGCTTGTCTTACGTTTGAGACCAGACCAGACTCTAAGGTAGATCCCACTCGAAAATAAAAAAAATTCTTCGGGAGGGCTTTGGTTGGTGGTAGTTGGCAGGTGGTGGAGGGAGAGTGAAGAATCAATGTAGAAATAATAATTTATTGCTTGAGGCCTGACCTCAAGCTTAAAGACCAGCCATAGCAATATGGATCTTAAGGTTCTCTCTTGTAATGTATAAGACTAGATCTTAAGACCACCTTTTTGGCTTACTAGCCCCTTTTTGCACACACTACGGGTGCCCTTAGGCATTAATTGACCATAACACATGGGATTTTGGATGATGTGGCAAAAATTAAAGAATAGAGAGAGGGAGCTAGTGTCTTCTTGGAGACATAAGCTAGGTACAATATCCAACATGACAAACAAGCTAAGAAATGCATTGGGTGCCTAACTTCTACGTTCATGTGTTCCATGAACCAAGCAAACCAATAGGAAACAATAGAGATTGAATGTGGGCTCATATTTTAAGATGTGAAAGAAACTATGCATTGGAGAGATGATTTCTACACTAGTGTCCATGTGAGGTGGAAGAAGATAGACATTGTTATAAGACATTTGCATTGGGAGTGGACTTACAGGAATGTTTGGCCATTCTACCATTCATCTTAATTCTTCTATCCAGAGCTAGAATAGCTTGTAATGTGAAACAAAGAGAGTGGCCCTTAATATAACATGAGCCATGAGGTCATGTAGTACTATTGTCCCGTGTAGATGGATATTTAGTTAGTGGAGCTTGGAGATAAGGAAGGTTTGAAAAGGGAAGAAAGTTCACATATCAGACATGGAGAATTGATCAAACTGGAAGGAGAAAAACTATTAGCGCATCTTGGAACCAGTTAGTAGTCAAAACAAATGATTCGATAGTTTCTTTTACAGGCAAAGGGTGATATAAGGAAAGCTTTTAGAGTGAGACTAAAAGTGTCTGCTTTCAGCATATGCAATAGAGTCAGCAAAGTATTTATTATAGTAGTAGAATGATTCCACATTAACCATTCTATCTCCTGAGGTTCTGTTAGCGGTGGCGAGGAGGTAGAGGGGATTGGAGAAGAGTTTGGCAGGGAGGAAGGAAGAACTAGATTGATAGGCAGAGTAGCATAGGGGTTCATGTTCAGGGGAATACAAGTTCATTCATCGATGACCCCCTTGCCAAGACACAATTCCTCATATATAGCGCTCTAGCCTATTACATAGAGCTAGCCCAGCTCGAGTCAGCTCATATCCAGTCTAGCCTAATGACACGTGAATTTGGTAGACAAATGTGCGCACTAGAACTCCTTCTCCCGCCTTCTCTTTCGATGTCCTCCAGCTGCTCCCTAGGTGAGGATGGCGCAGGGATAGGAGCGGTGACGTTCCCCCTCCCTTGGACACCTGCTTGATCACAAGCAGGAGTGTATGGAAAGCGGTGCTTTAGGGCTTCAGTGTCCTCCCAGGTGGCTAGTGCATCATCCAGCCCGGACTAGCGCACCAAGACTTGGGGAACGGATGAACTGCTGTGGGTGATGAGACGACGCTGCAGAACCTGTAGAGGAACTTGGAGGGCAGCATCGTCAGATGGAAGGGAAGTAACTACCTGATGCTTGTAGCCAATAGCCTTGTGGAGCTGGGAGACATGGAACACTGGGTGGACGGAACTAGGCGGCGGTAGCTCCAGGCAGTAGGCCGTTGGACCAATGCGCTCCACAATGCGAAAAGGACCGAAGAATTTGAAGGCCAACTTGTTAGAAGAGCGAGTAGCAATAGATGATTGTACATAGGGTTGCAGTTTGAGGTAAACCCAATCATCCACAGCTAGAACGCACTCATAACTCTTTTTGTCAGCTTGAATTTTCATGCGATGCTGAGCAAGGGTGAGGTGTTGATGAATCAATTTGGACATCAATTCACAATCTTTCATCCAAGTGGCCAAGAAACTGACTGCACAGGAAGATGGTGAATCAATCCCCAAGTGGCGCGGAGTACGGCCGTAGAGCACCTCAAACGGAGAACGCCCCAGCGAGGAATGATCACTTGTGTTGTACCAAAATTCTGCATGGGCCAACCATTTCTTCCATTGTTTGGGGGCAGGCATGGACAAAGCAGCGCAAGAATGTCTCAAGGCACTGGTTTACATGCTCGGATTGCTTGTCGGACTGTAGGTGATATGCCGTGCTCATCCGCAAGTCAGTATTGGTGAGATGGAACAGCTCGTTCAAAAACTGGCTTCTGAAGACTTTGTCCCTGTCAGAAATAATTGTCATAGGCATGCCATGAAGGCGATAGGCAGTGTCCAAGAAGGTAGCAGCCACCGTTGCAGCAGAAAAAGGGTGGCTAAGGGGAATGAAATGAGCATAACGACTGAATTTGTCGACAACAACAAAAATGCAGTTGTATATCTCTGATGTGGGAAGTCCCTCAATAAAATCCATGGATATAGTGTGCTAACGTTGAGTGGGAATAGGTAACGGTTGTACCAAACCTGGATAAGGAGATCGATCCAGCTTGGCCTGTTGGCATATTTGGCAGTGATTGACAAATTGTTGGACAACCTTCTTCATTCCCGTCCAGGCAAAGATTTTCTTGACACGACTGTAAGTCACTGGAATGCCCGAATAACCGCCCAGCGCAGTATTGTGTAGTGCTGAGATTACTTTAGTGTGGATGTTAGAATTAGAACCCAACCATATACGTCCTTTGTAACAGATCAATCCATCCTTGAGATAATAATGAGGCAATGAATTTAGTGAAATGGCCAATTGAGCAAGCAGTGCCAAAGCTTTATCATCAGACTGATAGCTAGCAATAACATCCTATAACCACTGAGGAGGCTGAGGAAACTGTCAAGGAATGGAAGGAAGGGCACTGTCAAAGGGCATCAGCAATGCTATTCTCTGAACCCTTTTTGTAAACAATGCGATACTACAGGCCAATAAGTTTGGAGAAAACCTTTTGTTGCCAAGGAGTGTGAAGTCTCTGCTCAGTTAATTCAGTGAGGCTCTTACGATCAGTGTAATGAGGAATTCACCTTGTTGCAAATAAGAGCGCCACTGAGTCACAGCTAAGATGATGGCTAGATACTCCTCCTCATATGTAGAAAGGCCTTGATTTCGAGGACCCAAAGCCTTGCTCAAATAGGAAATGGGATGACCAGACTGTGTTAGAACTGCACCCACTCTAGTAGCACTGGCATCAGTCTCTATGCAAAATGGTTGAGTAAAGTCATGAAGAGTAAGAACTGGAGCTGAGATCAGTGCTGACTTGAGAGCTTGGAATGCTTGATCATGGTGAGAAGTCCAGATAAATAAAGCATTCTTGCGCAACAAATCTGTCAGAGGCCTGCTGATAACACCAAAATGTCGAACAAAGCGCCTATAATAACCAACAAGCCCCAAAAATTCTCTCAATTCTTTGATAGTGGCCGGAGGAGGCCAAGTGCTGATTGCCTGAAGTTTTTCAGGATCAGTAGATACACCTGCTGGTGTAATCAGGTGGCCCGAATAGGAAATTTGGTTGAGAGCAAAAACACATTTGGACAATTTAACCTTCCAATTATCTTTTTGTAACAGCTCAAGCACTTGCCTCAAATGGTGGAGATGGTCCTCTAGTGTAGCACTATACACTAAGATATCATCAAAGAAGACTAAGGTGCATTTCCTAAGAAGGGGAGCTAGAGTAGCATTCATGGCACCTTGAAAGGTTGCTGGGGCTCCTGTCCAAATGCCATAACCTTGAACTCATAATGTCCTTGATGGGTTTGGAATGCTGTTTTATGCTCCTCTCTAGGTTGTAACAGGATTTGGTGAAAGCCTTCTCTTAAATCCAATTTGCTAAACCATTTAGCATTGGCCAATTCATCCATAAGCTCATCAAAAATAGGTAAAGGGTATTTGCATTTAACAGTAAGAGCATTGAGGTACCTATAATCAACACAAAAACGTCAAGATTGGTCCTTCTTCTTCACTAGCAACACTAGGATTGACCACAGGCAGCATCCAGGCCGTGGTGGTCGTCAGACTTCGGCACGCCTAGTGATACATCTCGCCTGGGCGGCACCGATAGAGAGAGAGAGAGAGAGAGAGAGAGAGAGAGAGAGAGAGAGAGAGAGAGAGCATCACATGGTGCTTGTCGATTCAGACTCTGGGCGTCGGAGTATCTGAACTCACGGCGCCTCGTCGGCTTTGCTGCTTCTTCCTGCAACAAGGCGAGCGCATAAGCAGAATCTAGATCGGGAGGGTGTTGAATCATAACGATGGATTTAATATCAACATGAAGACCATCAATGAATTGCAACGTATAATAGAGCTAGTTGGAATTAGAATCATAAGCGACCAACTAAGCGACGAGTTCAGAAAATTGAGCAACATATTCGGAGACTGAACTCGTTTGCCGTATATGAAATAGTTGCTGAATCAGTGCCTCATGCTGATCGCGGCCAAACCGGTCATCAATCATACGGCAAAACTCCGACCAGGAAATGTGTTTCACATGTCGCTCCGCAGACTGCAACCAGCCCGCGGCAACTCCGGTGAAGTGCATACCCGCGACCTTGATCCACAAGGATGGATCCACCCCATACATCTCGAAATAGTTCCCGCTACGAGATTTCCATAACTGAGGACTATCTCCATCGAAAAGTGGAAAACTACTCTTAGGAAGTTTGCCTGCGTTCCTATGGAAGGAATCGAAGGCATAGGTGATAGAACGAACAACGTAGTGATCGGGGTGAACACCAAAGAGACGATGAGAGGGAATATCGGGCGTACCCTTGACCGGGAGGTGAGAAAGAGTCGTGACCGACCCAAACCCAGGCTCCCGGTGAGTGTTGTCGACGTGGTGCCCATCGGGGCCAGCAGCCGTCTCGCTGGCGGAGTGGAACGCCGGAGCCGTCAATGGGTTCTCAAGCACGCCTAGAGAGGCCAACGAGTGCTCGAGAATGGTGCGCTCCAGGTGTTTGTTGATTTTCCTGACCTCCAACTTCAATCCATCGACCGTTGCTTCAAGCTTGTGCTTCCATTGTTGGATCTCGGTGGTGGTGCCCTTGACAGCGGGGAATCGGTCCTCGTGCTTCTGATCGATGTCGTGGAGGCGGTCGGACAAATCATGAAAGAGATCCTGCTGGTTCTGGGCGATGCGAGTCTCCATTTTCTTCATGTCGTCAAGGAGGAGTTGGAAGTTGGGGTCCATGGCGCCGAGTTTACGTTGGAATCGCGTAAAATGGTCGTGTGACTCCAGGATCGATGAATCTGATACCAGATGTTAGCAGTGGTGAGGAGGTAGAGGGGATTGGAGAAGAGTTTAGTAGGGAGGAAGGAAGATCTGGATTGATAGGCATAGTAGCAGAGGGGTTCAGGTTCAGGGGAATAGAAGTTCGTTCATCGATGACCCCTCGCCAAGACACAACTCCTCATATATAGCGCTCTAGCCTATTACATTGGGCCGGCCCAGCTTGAGTCAGCTCATATCCAGTCTGGCCCAACGACGTGTGGATTTAGCAGACGAATGCGCGCGCTGGAACTCCTTCTCCTGCCTTCTCTTTCGATGTCCTCCAGCTGCTCCCTAGGTGATGATGGCGCAGAGACAGGAGCGGTGACAGGTTCTTCTTCACTCACTGAGCTAATAATTTGTTTATATTTTGGTAGTGTTGACAGGAGTTATGAACCAGCTTGCACATTCTTTGGTTGGTCTACACAGTGGTTTAATCGAAGGGGAAAAAAGAGAAATTACAAACTGCGATGAGGGGTTATGTTAGTGTGTTAAGCCATTAATAAGTTGTAGATCAAAATGGATCTCTTTCTTTAGGAGGTTATGGTTGGGATTCATTTTCTCCTGGTAAATTTGCATTCTCGTTTTAATCTCCAGCATCCACATCAGTTTAAAACTAGATTGTGCATATATTAATTAAACCATAAACTCTGTGTAGCATCAAGATATGTTGTACAACAATAATATGGTGAACTAGATTAATGGGGCAACATGTTCGGGGGAAAAAAGAGAAAGTGTTCTAGAAAGATTTATAAGGTAACATATAAATATTTTGTAACAAGACAAACGTTCTTCAATCAATAGCGCGAGAGGAGTCTACCCATGCTTGTCAGTTGGGTACAAAATCACAATAGGATGAGGGTCATTATTGTGTTGTGTGTCTGATACATGATGCAACTTCAGTTAATGTGAGGTTTTGTAAAGAAAACTGGATTTATGCTGAGAATTACTAAAGCAGTCTTCGTGGAAGCTGTTGCTTAAGCTTACTGGTTACATTTGAAGTCTGTTTAACGTTGGCATCTTTTTATCTTTATCACAGGCAGAAGCAGTTGTCAAGGCTCAGCAAGATATGGGTGAAACAATGGGAGCGCTCGGATTGGCATTCATCAATCTAACAAAGTTTGAGACTGAGGAGGCAATGTATGACTCGCAGAGGATAAGAGCAGCTGACAGCAAATGCATAGCCACTGCAGCTGTTAAAGCTAGTAGGGCATGTCGAGATTTGAATGCTCAAACTGTTAAATACCTGGTATAAATTCTGACCTGTGGGCTACATTCTCAATAATATTTACTGCTTATGAAGTGATCATATTCGTGGATCTTATTTTGTTTTCTTCTTTTTTTTTTTTGGCAGGATACATTGCATGACCATTTGAGCATAATGTTGTCTGTCCATACTGCATTTTCTGACCGGGCAAGTGCATTGTTGACTGTACAAACGCTCATGTCAGATCTGGCATCATTACAGTCGAGGATTGAGAAACTTGAAGCTGCAGCGTTGAAGATATTTGATGGTGATAGAGCTAGGCTTCGCAAAGTTGAAGAACTAAGGGAAACTATTAGGGCTACAGAAGATGCTAAGTTCTGTGCTTTAAGGGAGTATAAGAGAATTAAGGTAATGAATGCTCAATTTGTCCAAAAGTAATTACTTATTAACAATGACAAGAGTGACAACTGGGGAAGCATTGTTGCTATTATTTATTCCATTCTTTCACTATACTCCTTTAGTCTCATATAACTTTGACCATCATGTCCATTTTCTTATGCAAAATCAATTTTGGTTCTGTCAGCTTTGAAATGTCTCTGTACATTTTGTTTCTTCTCTTTGTTAAGTTGTTTCACAGTATCCAGCGTTGAACTTTGGTTGGTATTTTGTTCATAGAAACTAGTTTTCCATCACCTTTACCATGTGATACACCATTATTCCTACATGGCATTTTCTGTTCCTTTATTTTCAAATGGAATTTGCGCCTGTAACTGT
This sequence comes from Phragmites australis, assembly GCF_958298935.1. Classification (NCBI taxonomy): domain Eukaryota; kingdom Viridiplantae; phylum Streptophyta; class Magnoliopsida; order Poales; family Poaceae; genus Phragmites; species Phragmites australis. Next base: position 17,059,502 of record NC_084929.1, read on the forward strand.
GACGTTGTAACGATCAAATTGGATGGACTACAAACATATTGCTCCCATTTTGTTGTTTTTGTGAAAGTAAACGGCATAATGAGCAAAGGAAGAACTGATGTCTTCATAGCATGGGATATATTTGGTTTTCAAGAGGCTGTAGTATCCTAGTTGGAAAGAGGGCTGGAGATTAAAAATCACTTTCAAGATATATCCTCCAATACTCGTTCATTCATGTTCTGATCCCTTATTATTTCTGAGCAAAGCATAAGTTACTTTTTATTGGCTTGCTTGCATGGCCTATATTTCCTTGATGCTGGGCACCTGGCCGGGAAATATTAAATAGTAACAGCAATAGCAATGCTTCCCTCTGGCTTGTCTTGGTGTAACTTGTAAGCTAGTTTGCTTCCATTTATGTTTTGCGATTTGCTTCTGATGAAATCTCACTTTGGTGAGGCAACTGAGATCTGATATGTACATTATGTTGCTGATATCAAATATAATACGCACGAAAATAACAGAAGTGAACTCCAGAGACTAGACAGAGAAAGGAAGGAGGATTTCCTGGAGATGCTAAAAGGATTTGTTACAAGCCAGGTATTGCTTCAACTTGCCATTATTTCATTTATTTTCTGTGATGCCAGAAGACGTCCCAAGTCTCAATCGCTCTTGCTGACCAGATGTTGAAAATCACTTCCCATACATTTGATTAACCTTAGCAGCCAGTAGCGTATTTGTTACCCTTGACTACTGGTTTCTGATCCTGCGAAAGTGAAAAGTACAAAACATATCTTCTTTCCTTGACGTCTACAAATAAGCTCATCTTGTATGTCCGCAGGCTACATACGCGGAGAAAATATGCGTGAAGATCTGATAACCTGTCATCTTAGCCTCCCCATATTTGGATGACAAGAGTTTGTACAATGTAATCCTAAGATGAATTATGAAATAGAAAGACGCACTAGATTCAGTTTGTTTTTATTTATTTGATTAATTAGGGCGCACTGGCTCGGCGCCACATTTGCGCGTTCTGATTGCCAGTCCTTTAGCCCTATTAATGTAAAAAGTATATGCAATTCTGTGAATTAGGAAAATCATTCGTGAAACAAGTTTAGTCAGTTCGGTGTGGTTTTTGGAGGGGTGGGAGATATTTGAGGATCTTGGAAACTGAACAGAAGTTCGGTGTGGTGACTGGGCGCTGAAAGCTGGTCAGTTAAGGGGCGGTAGATGAGCCCTTGGGACTTCAGGGGCAGCTTACTGTGTAAGAAAAATAGACTTCTAAGACAGCTCAGCTCGGATCTACACGTTTTTTTCTCTTCCTTTTCTCAGTGCATGTCTCCGTAGTATTAGAACCCCTTGTGAAACCAGGCGAAACTCGATGAGTACAAATCGCGCGTAGAGTAAGAACGGACCCCAGAAGCGAGGATCAACAAACGATTATACAGCGCAAAGATGGATAATTATTAGGCAGATTGGTGTTGCTGCACCCATCTCAAATAAATGTTATGTTAAGCTACGATAGCAGGTGATCTGAAGTGTGCCGATTTTTCTATATTAGTATATGTTATCAGAGGACGCTACGATAGCAGGTGATCTGGAGTGTGCCGATTTTTCTATATTAGTATATGTTATCAGAGGATAGACGATGATTATATATATATAACCACACATATTTGTACGTATATATATTTATGTAGATACATTATATATTGGTGGATAGTAGCTATGACAGTAATATAAATTTTAAAAAAAATTCTTATTTTTTAAGTTTTAGTTTTTTCTTTGCATTTTAGATTTTTATGTTAAGCTACAGTACCAGCTAGCAGTTGGCCTGCGAGCGTGTTGATTTTTTCGTCGTTAGTATATGTTATCGGATGCGGGATGTTGGTTTCTTCTGGACTCATATATGTAATATATATATAAATATAAATATATATTTGTATACATTTTTATATATATACATTTATATATAGATACATAATTTATTGATAAATAGTAATACAAGCCTAAAAAAATTCATATTTTTTTATTTTTTTGTTTTCTTTGCATAGGTTGTTTCAGTTCATTTATCTATATAACTAATTTTCCTTTCATATTTTTCTAAAATTTTCAGAAAAGGAAAATTATATATTATACGTATATATATGGACACAATGATATATATATGGACACAATGATAGACCCACCTACTACCGTAGCTATAATACACAGTGGTGGGACCCACCTTCTACAGTAGCAGGATCGTAGGAGCACGCTGAATCCACCGCATAAGTATATAGTATTGATAAGGAAAATAAAAAAGCTTCAAATTACGATAGCAGCAAGAACGGCCGAACTGAACAAAGCGAATGAATGTTCAGAAACCAAAGCAGATGCCTTTTTTTTCCTTTTCTTTCCACGACCCGGGGAGTATTTACATTATCATTCTTGGTCGCTTCCTGATTACAAAACAAGGGTTCTTACAATTATGATTCAAACAGTCACAAGAGTTCCAAGCCTACAGAATTAAAACAGAGGGAAAATCTAGCTTACTAGAAGCTTATTAGTACTGCCAAAATTACCGTTTGTCTTCACTGCACAAGGCTGAAAACGAGCCAACCTCACCCATGAAGTAGCAGGCCAAACAACAGAAATTCAGTTTAGCCGCTCCAAGAAATCACAACCCTCGAAGAAACCAGGATTTTCGAAGCCAGCAACGAACATGTCCGGTTCTTCGGACATCAACAATGGCTCCGGCTCTAACGGGAGGATGCTCTCCAGCACACTTGGATCTAGCCCGTCAAAGTAGAAGGGTTGCTCTATGCCAGTGTTGGCACCACCTTCATTGGCTTCCGAATTCTGGAGCCTATCCCACGAGCCCTCATTCTGCGGATCAGCTTCCATCATTCTCAACATTTCGTCGATATCAAACCCAGCATCAACACCCTGTGGTAGATTGGCGATGGGTTCCAGTGGCTCGAAGACTTCCTTGTCAGCTACATTGCTTGTCCTAGCTTCAGGGCCAGGATGGCTATCGTCACTCTGGTCCAATGTAGCAGATTCCGTCTTGGGCTCTTGTGGAATAGGTTCCAGAACCTCTGGTTGAGTCTTAAGTGAACTTGAAATATCTGGAATTTCGGGCTTCTGTGAGGTGGATGCAATGTCAGAGTGATTGGTTGTCGTCGTGGACTCGCATGAAACACTGACAGGTTGGACACCTTCAACAGCTGCTGGAGCAACCAGAGCAGAAGTTGATGCAAGCTGACAGGGGAAGTTAGTACGGGCCACTAGTCCATACATTGCTCTGGCCGCCTCATCGTAAGCCCTGGCTGCATCCTCTGCAGTTGGGAAGGTCCCGAGCCAGAGTCTGCTGACCCGATTTGGCTCTCGAATTTCAGCAACCCACTTCCCCCAAGTACGCTGCCTTACGCCACGGTATCCACACTGTGTATTGTCAGGCCCTCCTTTTCCCTTCATGCAGCCTTTCTTCGAACCCTTCGCAGGTGCTTTCCTTGGTTGCTTCGCGGCCTCAGGATCATGCTCCGACTGCTTGTTGAGCTCAGCCCACTGCTGGATTGTCGCTGCCACTGAGGTAGGCCCATCACGTGATCTACGAGGTCGCTTCTTCCTGCTAAATGAGAAGGTAAACTTTAGCATTCCATGAATCCATTAAATACTGCACAATAACAACCATGTAGTAAACAAGTAGAAAGAGAGGAAAATAACAAAATGTTCCAACAGGGGGTAGATCATCTCAGAAACAATTACTATTTCACTCATACAGTTAGACCATCTCCACAGAAACAGGTACTATTTGCCAAAACCCAACTCTGCTATTAATTGCCTTTCGGTCAATGTATACACATCCGTACGAAGTACAGACAGACCATCTCCACAGAAACAGATACTATTTCACTCATTGAACCAACGTCTGCTCAACATATAAACACCATGCTTAACAAGTCAAGGGCCAACAAAAACAGGACCATAGATAAACTAACTAATTGAGGAGGTCAAAGACTGCTAGCCACAGCTAGATGCTCCAATACAGAGAGCAACCAGATAGAACGGTTAAACACACCACCGGTTAGAGGCCACCACACTTTCACTCATTGAACTGCAGCTTAACATATAAACATAATTAACAAGTCAAGAACCGACAAAAAAAAGACCATGGAAAAACTAATCAAGTGCTGGTCAAGCACACAACACAACACTATCAGTCAAAGACTGCTAGCCATAGCTAGATGCTCCAATACGTAGAGCAACAAGGCATAGAACGGTTAAACACACCACCGATTAGAGGCCAATGGTGGTGCATCTTCCGGGGGTTTCTGCTGGACCAAGGGCGCATACTCATTCGAGGGAAGAGCACCGCCTCCTGCTGAAACACAAACTTTTATTTTTGTACCACCACACAAGGCTGAACATGACGAACTATCCTGTGACAATACTTACTGTTTACAAGAGGTGATCAAAGCAGTCATACCTATTGTTTGGATGGAATCACGCACCACAGTACTGCCCTCTGCTCCAAATGTTCTAGATTACCGAAAGGCAAGACAAATAGACATAACACGTCATCAGAGACTGGATAAACAAAGAACTAACAACAATACAGTAATTTGACACGAAATATGCAGCAACTGAGTTAACACCGAAAGTTAGATAGGTTCTATGAGCGAAATAGTACACATGTTACTGTGGAGATGACACAGACTAGAACATTATGTAACCTTGTCAGTTGACACTAAGTAAACAATGTTCCTAACCCCAAATGTTGAAGTTTACATCGATGCTCCCAAAATCCTAAAATCACTCGTCACTAATTCATACCCCAAACAAAAAAATTTCCTTATATGTAACAAACAAATCTAATTCTTACCACGACCAGAAACTTAAAGTACGGGATTTCCCCAATTTTCAGCGACTAGATAACCCAGATCACCAAGCATCACTGTAACGACCAATCACAGAGAGACCGAAGAACCCCAATTACCCGCCTTTTCCCAATTCCATACCTCGAAAAAACCCCAAATTAATCGTAGCCACCAAACCATATGCAACCTATCAAATCACGAACCACAGCCACAACTCGAAACCCTAATTCCCAAATTCCAAGGACACAATCGCACAATCCGACCAAGAAAGCCGGTAATCCCTACCTCGGGACCCTAGAAACGGGTCCACTCTCCACCAAATTGAACACTGTGAAACCCTAATACCCGCCCAAAACCGGTCAATTTTTCACCAAATTGAACATCCCCAAGACCCTAATCTCTAAACAATGATCCGTTCCCCAACAGACTAAACATGCGAAAACTCTACTCCCCAACCCAGAACCCTCACAGGAGCAACCAATTCGAAATCGCCGAAAGGAACCGATCTCGGAAGAATGATCTCACCTTCCGGGCTGCAGCGGAGGTACCTGCATCGGCATCGCCTCCTTCTGACCCACCGTCATGGCCGCGGCAAAGATCGCCACTGGATTTCTTGGGTTCGCTATCGCTTTCGCCAGCGTCGTTCGCGCGAGTCGGGTCGAGTCGCGAGAGGAAGAAAGGAGAAAACGAGAGGGGGAGAGAGAAGAAAACGGAGGAAAATCCGGAGGAACGCGGCGTGGCGGGTTATTTATAGCGGCTTCGATCCCGCGGGAAATATCTAGGGACTCTAGGGCGATCGCGGTCGGTCCACGGGTTTCGATCATATGGGTCCATCTTGTCAGTGATTTAGGCCTACGTGAAAGAGGTGCGGTGGCCCGGATGGGTGAGGTGGCGTAAGGTGCGGTGGTGCGGATTTGCTAGGAAAGTAGGAAGCATCGGGAGACTTGGCGCCTACGCAAACTCGGTCACTTTTTTTTCCCTTCGATGCTTCCTTAAATCCGGCCTCTAGGTTTTCGCCACGTGCGCGTTCAGTGTAGTATGAGGTGGGTGTGGTGATCCACTGACTAAATAATACTGGCCGAAAAGCACCCTTTATAAAAAGTATAGGTTTAATGGCGAATAATCGTGAAAGTACATATTTTAGTGGTGTGCGGTGGAACAATGGTTAAGCCTTATAAAAGCTGCTTCGATGATTCTAAGAAAAAAGAGAGTAAAAAATTATTGTTAAAAAAAAACTTTCAACGTATGCATGCATGCTGTTAGTTTTTTAAATATTCCAAAGCAATTAAAGCCATCTAAATTACTCAAATAGTTTTTTAAAAAAAATATAAGTTTCATCTCTTCTTTTTAAATTGCTTGACACATTAGCTTTTTACCTAGTTGGAACCTAATTAATATCTAATAAACCAGCACGGGGAGAGATGGTGAGCTCTCATAGTATGTAGGGCCCACTTGTTATGAAACGATGCTAGGATCGGAGATTCAAAATATGTAGTTTTATGATAAATTTGTTATAGAATATGTATTTCTCTAATATAATGGTTTAAATATGTAGTTTCGTAATAGTTTCGACAAACTATTTAAGTCTTATGAAATTTACTCTATTCAAAATATAATGGTTGGTCCTACTCACTACACTGTTATTGCAATGGTCAACTAGACGTAGCACTAACTCACTAAAAAGGTCGGGCTCAGGCTCGGATCGCAGGAAGCTCAAGAGATCGAAAACCGAGGGAAACCCCCATTTGGCTCCAAGATACAAATATGATGACGGCTCATGGTTTCCTCCTCCTCGTCGTTGAATCATTTAGGACCTAATTCATGTTTTGATAATTAATGATAATATATCTTTTGTGAACTAACATGTTTGAATAAGTTATGAAAAGATTAGTCACAAAGATATTACAGAACTAGAGATATATCAGTGGAAAACATAAAAATGGCTAGCTCAAGGCAATGGTATAATTATAGGGTATTTTCTTTTGCCGGTTAAAGAAGATTAGAAAAGAGAAATTGACTGAATTGATAGGATAAGTATTGTACTATTAAGAGGGATTGATGTGCATTACTTGAGATATCTATAGTGCCACAATTGCTCAAAATTGTATTTTATATAGAGTGGAAAATTTAGTTTGAGAAAAACCAATGAAAGACTGTCTTTGGAATGTTTCTGAGCTGTGGCGGTCTAACCGTCGAAGAGGCTGATCTGACCGTTGTATAAACTTAGTCGATGTTTAGTAGAACTCAGTCTTGGCGTGACCGAAGAGTGTGTTGGTATGACCGCCAAACAAACAGAGGGGTTCGGACCCTCTGGTCTGGTTGGCGGTTTGACTGCTAGCATGGCCGGTCTGACCGCCTTAGGAACAGAGAGTTTTGACACTCTGTTCTCTACTCATGGTATGACCGTGAGGGGTCGCAGTCTGACCGCCAGATGTGTGTTAGAGTCATCATCATGTCTTTTGTAGCCGTTGTATTTGCATGGTCCGACCGCCAATTGAGCTGGCGGTCTGATCGCCTAGTGCGTAGAGTCCAATCAACAGCAACAGCCACATTCATGAGTGACTCTAGCACTTCACTATAACTTATTGGAGCTCTTGCCTTCCTCCTCTCCCTCTTTTGGCTTAGTGGTTGTATTCTCGAGAGTGTGAGAGCATCTAGTGCATAGCTTTGAAAAGTTTGAGCATTAGGGCACTAGTGATCCTTCAAGTAAGCGTCATCGACTTGTTACTCTTGGAGGTTGCTGCCTCCTAGATGGCTTGGAGGTTGTTGCGTTGTTGAGCCCTTCAAACAAGATTGTGAAGGAGCCACAGTGATGATTGTGAGAGGCTTTGAGCACACCTTGCCGGAGAGGCTAAACACTACTCTAGTTGAATCAAGGTATTGAGTAGTTCTTGTTCTATTCCGACTCAAGATCAAGTTGCTCGGTGTGAGCCCTTTCTCATGTGAGAATTGAATATTTAATAGAGAAGCGGTTAGAAGTTTGAACTCACCACAACGTGGATTAGGGGTGATCGGCAAATCACCGATACCACGAGATAAATTTCGTATGTCATCTTTTGAGCAATTTACTTTATGCAATTTATCTTCCTAGAATATAAATTGTTGCATGTCATCCTAAGATTGCAAACCTTGACATAGCTCTTAGTTGCTTTTATATTTCTCTAGTGATCTTTAGTTTATTTCAGCAAGTTTCATTAATCGCTTAGCAATTAGTTTTAAAACCCACATATTCACCCCCCTCTAGTCGGTACTAGATCCTACAAGTAGTATCAGAGACTAGGACTCATTTTTATAGAAAATTTAACCATCCCGGAGTAGGATTATGGATAATGACGCTTATATCAATGTGGGGATGTCTCCGTTCTTTAAGGGTAAAAACTATGCCTATTGAAAGGCTAGAATGATTATCTATCTTAAGGTTATAGGCAATAAATTATGGGATATATAGAATAAGAATTATGTAATTCTTGATCCCACTAAACTTACTGTTGAAGATAGGGATAATGCTCTTGCAAATGCTCAAGCTATGAATATTCTTTCTAGTGCTTTAGATCTTAATAAGTTTAATTGTATTTGCAAACTTGACACTGCTCATTATATTTGGAAAAGGCTCAAAGAAATTCATGAAGGGACAACCATGTTAAAGTATGCAAAGCTTTTTATTTACAAAGGTAAACTTGAGAAATTTACTATGTTATCAAACGAAAGCATTGAAGAAATATTCAATCGTTTAAACAATATAATAAATGAGCTCAAGGGGCTTGGTATGGATGTTTTCGATGTTGATTTCTCTCATAAATTTCTTAGAGCTTTGCCTAACAAATATGCCACTATTATGACTTTACTTGTGAGGTCAAATTTGAAAGATACAACTCCAATGTAAATCTTGAGTGAAATTTTCACTCATAACATTTTCAAGAAGTTACAAGAAAATCTTTATGATAATACTATCGATGTCAAGAAGAAAAATATTGCTTTCAAGACTCAATCATCAAGAGATAATGATGATCATGAAGAGAGTGATAATGAAGAGGAAGATGATGAAGAAATTGCTCTCTTTGTGATAACATTTAAGAAATTCATGATGAATAAGGGATATCAAGATGGATATAGCAAGAAGGGACAATCTTCCAAAGTGAATCTCTTTGTAGAAAGAAGATGCTTTGAATGTGGTGAAAATGGACACATTGCCACAAATTGTAAGAACAAAGAAAAAAAATATTCCAAGAAGAAGAAGGAGAGTGATGGCAAGAAGGTATTTAAGAAATACTACAAGAAGAAGAAAGATAGTTAAGCATATGTTGAGTGGAATTTAGATGCAAGCTCAAGTTCGGACTTTGATGATGAGAAGCTATCTCAAAAAGGTCTTGCCGGTGTAGCCATCAAGGAAACACATTCACTCTTCTCCACACCTCATTGTCTTATGGCAAAGGGTGACTCTAAGATATTAAATGAAAAAAATGAATATTTATATGATGATCTAGTTGAGCTAATAAATGGTTTTGATGACTTCATAAGAAAAAAAAAAGAGCTAAGTTTAAGGAATTGAAGAAAAGACACACTTTTCTTAAAGATTCCTGTGAGGAGCTAAAGACGGCTCATGAGGGTCTAAAAGAAACTCATGAGATGCTCAAGGAAGCTCATGACTCTCTTATTGCTCATGAAAGCAACAAAACAAAAGTAGATATGAGCATATCTTGCAATATTCTTAATGATGCATCTACTTTACCTCATACGAGTTTATCTACCTTGCATTATGATTTGCTTACTTTGTCTAAAGTTATATCTTGCAATGATGTCTTGATTATTGATAAAAATATCATGTTAAAAGAAAAGGTTAAAAAACTAACCAATGATCTTGCAAGATGTTATGTTAGAGAATCCAAAAGTAAACAAGTTTTGGATAGTCAAAGGTTTCTCTATCAAGAAGGACGGCTTTGGGTATGTTCCTAAGAAGGGTAAGAAAGTATTTATTCATCACTAAACTATTTTTGTGAAAGGTAGCAGTTATTTCATGAAGTGCAAGAAAACTAGACATATTGAGAAGAAATGTAAAAATGTTAAAGATAATTCATATGCATGTTTTGATTCATGCTATATTCTTAAGAGATGCTTTAATGGTAGTGTTAAAGCTAGATTTATTAGTACTACTATAATCAGTTCTAAAAAGAGTGCTATTTTGATGTCTAATGCCTTGGTGACTAAAATCTAAGGACCCAAAAAAGTTTAAGTACCTAAAAGAGCTTAACTTTGTTTTATAGGTAAACTACAAGTCCGGTGGAAAATATTGGGTGCTGGATAGTGGATGCACTCAACACATGATTGAAAATCAAAGGATGTTTACTTCTATGAGCAATAACGGATCGGAGTATGATAAAATCATATTTGGAGATAATAGCAAAGGGAAGGTAAAGGGATTCAGTAAAATTGTATCTTAAATGATTTGTCTATCTCAAATTTTTTACTAGTTGAATCTTTAAATTTTAATTTTTTATCTGTTGCTTAATTATGTGATCTTGATGTTTCATATACTTTTTCTTCAAATAATGTGATAATAGTGTAGTTTTTAAAGGTTTTAGACATGGTAATCTTTATCTAGTTAATTTTCTTCTAATGATGCGAACCTAAGCACATGCTTATTTACAAAGTCTTCAAAAGGTTGGCTTTGACATGAAAGGCTTGGTCGTATTCATATGAATCAACTAAATCGTTTGTTAAAGCATGATCTAGTTTTAGGGTTGAAGAATGTAAATTTTGAGAAGAACAAGCTATGTAGTGCTTGTCAAGCCGGAAAACAAGTGGGAAATTCACATCCATACAAAAGCTCTATATCAACTTCAGGACATTTGGAATTATTATACATGGATTTATTTGGTCCTACTACATATGTAAGTATTCAAGGTAATAGCTATTATTTTGTCATTATTGATGATTTTTCTAGATTTACTTGGATATTCATTTTATATGATAAGACTATTGTATTTAACACCTTCAAAAGCTTTTCTAAAAGGGTTGAAAATGAATTTGAGTTCAAAGTTAAGAAAGTGAGAAGTGATAATGGCTCTGAATTGAAGAAGACAAAGGTTAGGGATTTTTTTGAAAAAAAAAAATCAAACATGAATTCTCGGCCAAATATAGTCCGGAGAAAAATAGAGTAGTTGAAAGGAATAATCGGACTTTAATTGATATGGCAAGATCAATACTTTCGGAATCTAATGTTTCGAACAATTTTTGGGCTGAAGCTATCAATACTGTTTGTCATTCATCAAATAGGTTGTATTGTCACTAATTATTGAAGAAGATTCCATATGAACTTCTTATTGAAAGAAAACCAAATATCTCATATTTTTGGGTATTCGGATGCAAATGCTATATTCTAAAGAAATGTACTTGTTTATCAAAATTTCAAAGAAAATGTGATGAATGTTTCTTACTTGGTTATTTTTTTAATAGTAAATCTTATCGTGTCTACAACTAAAATTCTGGTTTGGTTGAAGAGACATATGATGTTGAATTTGATGAAACTAATGGCTCTTAAGAAGAGCAAGAAAATTTGAATAATGTAGGTAGTGAAGGTTTGATAAGTGCTATCAAGAATATGTTAATAGGTGACATCAAGCCAAAAGAGAAAGATGAACAAGAGGATGATCCATCTACCTCAATTCGGGTTATTCCATCTTCTTCCACCACAAATGATCAAGTTCAAGATCATAATGTGGAAGACATGGATGATCAATTACAACAAGCTATCACTTCATCAACTCCATCACAAATGCCGATAGCTCATCCAAAAGTTCACCATACCATTGCCAAAGATCATCCCATTGATCAAATTGTTGGTGACCTTAGTAAGGGTGTTCAAACTCGTTCTCGTATTGCTTCTTTTTGTGAACACTATTCTTTTGTATCTTCTATTGAGCTTAACCATATAGAAGAAGCTCTAAATGATCTGGATTGGGTGAATGCAATGCATGAAGAGATAAACAACTTCACCCATAACGATGTATGAGAATTGGTAGAAAGACCAAAAAATCATAATGTGATTGGCACAAAATGGGTTTTTTGAAATGTTTCCATGGGTAATTATTGTGCTCAATTGCTGTGGATGAGACAAACTTTGTTATATTATGAAGTTGAGTTCAAAATAGTGCCTCTTTTATGTGATAATGAAAGTATCGTGAAAATAGCCACAAATCCGGTCCAACACTCTTGAACCAAGCATATTGATATTCGCCATCATTTTCTTAGAGATCATGTAAGCAAAAGCAATATCCTACTAGATAGTGTGCGGACCGAAGATCAATTAGCAGATATTTTCACAGAACCTTTAGATGAGAGCTATTTTTGCAAGTTAAGAAATGAGCTTAATGTCATCTACTTCTCAAATATTGTTTGATACAATGGGCACATGATGTTTGCGCATTTATATGTTTTAGCAATCATACTTTGATTCACATGCTCATATTGTTTATGATTATTTCCTTTTTAATATGTAAATTTGTTACACAGTTTCAATTCAAGCTTATATTTCTATGATTATGTTTATGCCCTATTGCATATGGTTCTATCACATTTCATACATCTAAAGATCATATGGTTATCATATCTCGTCTCATATATAAATCTATAATTTCTAGAGCTATCTTATTCCAGTGGTCTGACCGAAAGCCCTCTCGATCTGACCGCCATATCCACAAAGAGAGTTTTTTTTCCTTCTGCTGTCTCACGGTCTGACCGCACCAAGCCTCGGTCTGACCGCCAGATCTATACATAAACTTTTCGAGCCTCTAGACTCCAGCGGTCCGACCACCCTAAGTCTTGGTCTGACTGCCAGTGGCTGTTAAGTCCACATCGATCTTCTTTCTTTTCTCCTCCAGTGACTGTCTCTCCCAGCCGAGCACTTCTTATTTTCCTCTCTCACAAACTCATGCCCTCCGTGGAAACTCAAGGGAGCCTAAATCCTGTGTCCTCAGTCGATCCGTGACCATCCCCGGTCCAACCGCGGACTCCTCCACCATGTTTTCTCGTTATTTCCTCATTTCTCTCTCCTTTTACTGTGGATTTTAAGGTTTATTTTTCATGCTTTGGGTTTGAAAGTGATGGACCATCTTATGAGACATGGATTTTAGATAAAGTTGAATATAATGGTTTGCTATGGTCTAAATTAGGTTATGCTCAAAGTTTGATCGGTTGGAACTTCCAATTTTTTCAAAATCCATCAAATTGGATTTGTTTGCGCGAACGCGATCAGACCGCGGCCTGTGCCGGTCTGACTGCCAGCAGCATAAGATGACGTTGGGGGTCGTTATTAAGGACCCCTGACGGCCCCTTGGGTTAATTAGCTCAGGCCCCCAAAGACTGAGCTTGTTTCCGCCTTCCGAAGCCCCAGCCTTCCGGAGCCTAGCCTCCTAAAGGTTCGGTCTCCGAGGTTTCGGCCTCCCGAAGCCTCCTCCTTTTGAAGCCCTGGCCTTCCGGAGCTCAGCCTCCTGAAGGCCCGATCCCCGAGGCTTCGGCCTCCCGCTGCTTAGGCCGACTTCCCAGAGGTTATTGGGTGAGTCATTAGGCCTCAGGAAAAATCTGCCAAAAGGGAAGAACCAGTCGTACTTTGCATGTGAGGAAGTGACCGGCATTAAATGCCTAGGCTAGTGGACGCCGCTCTAACACCCCAGCACGATGGTACCTATCCTGACACCCCTGGCGGTACGGCATCGGGCCGTAATTGGCGATCGGCTCGCCCCCTTCAGGGGTAGGCACCATGATAATTACCATGGTGGAAATTTATCTCTCGACAGGATAGAAGGTGGTCATCCGGGATAAGGCTCAGTAATTTAGCTGGATCCCGGATATTTATACATTATGATAACTTGTACGCTAATCTACGCATGGCCTTATATATAGGAGGCCATGGTCCTCTGGGCGTGGGACGGTCACAGCAAAAAAGAACATGCATCAGAGTGAACGTTGTGATACTCCTCCTAGGGTGATACATTTTCCTATCATCAATATACCTGTGGTGTTCCTTCCTCTCAAACTTCGTCTCCAAGCTTGAGTCTCCTCCTTAGAAGAAACTCTCGCAGTACTTGCTGGAGCAAGACGAACTCTTGATCCAACAAAGCGACTCAGCCGACGAACGAATGAAGTAGCCCCCGACGCACCAGACGCACTCGATACCTCCCTAGAGGCACTATCCAAGGTACAGACGAGGCCTCCTCCGGCCTTGGGCCACTGTACCTATACATGCATAGCAGATTCCGGTTAAAACTCAAAGGCTCAAATGTCCCAGAAATAACACAGGTAAAACACAAGAAGACAGGCGCGGTTTCCATCAAATAAAGGAAAGATTATATACATAAAGTAGAAGGAGGCGGTCAACATACTAGAACTCAACCCCCCTCCCCGGAAAAGAAAAGAAAATAAAGATAGCCGCGATAGAGCTACACCTCCGAGGCATCCACGCTTGGCTCCGGAGGGGCAACAACGCCAGACAAAGCTCCCCAGAGGACCGCAAAGCGCCCGTAGACTCTGAGTGAAGCACTAGGCCTCCCAACGAAGAACTCTGATGAAGGCCCCCGGAGTCCCTTGACCGGCCATAAAGTGCAACGTCATGCTCCGGCCATGCTTCACCCATACGCCGTGATGGAAGCTCTCCAAGGCTACGCCAATCTCCACCGGAGGTGCCTCTGGCTGGAAGGCCTCGACCACAGAGTCCAGCACTTGTCGCTCCAGTGCTTCGAAGGGACCAACCCCCACCTGGTGCAGTAGGGTCAGCTGAGGTGCAGCAGCCACACGAGCTCTAGACCTCACATAGGCCTCCATGGCCCTAACCATAACCTTCGTGACAGACCGAAGCAAGAAGAGTGGCATGATCGACGCCTCCTAGTAGGAGGGCAGTGGCGGATACCGAGCCCCTAGGCTGCTCAAGGCATCAGAGGTAATCCGGGCCACCTCTGATGCTAGCACCATTAACTATTGGCATTTCGAACGCAGTGCCCCCTCCGATGCCCGAACCTCCTCCAGCTCTCGCCGCATATTTACCATCGCCGCCCGAAGGGTGTCAACGTCACTCTCGGCGGACACACGGGCTATGTTGGCTGCATCGGCAACCTCCTTCGCGTCCCGGAGGTCTTTGGCAGCCTTCCGCGCCTCAACCTCCGCATGCTCATGAATCACCATCTCCTCATGAAGACGGCCCTCCGCCGACACCACCCATTTTCGGGCCTCTTCCAAAGCCTGGCTTCCACCACCTCCCAACGCCCTCGTCAAAATTACTTGCTACAAAGCACCACAAAAAGATGGAAAAAAACAAGATAAGCTACCTAGGACCCAACACCGGACCTGGCGATCATAACTAACACTACTGACCTAAAGGGCCGCCGTCATCAATCATGCCTCCAGCTCCTCCAGGGGACGCTGGGCCAACGCTCGCTCGACCTCCCCACTCCAAAGCAAAGAGGAGGCCGTAGCATAAGCCCTTGACGCCTCCGGGCACAGCGCGAAGTTGTCCGGGGTCAGGATCCCGAGGACAGGGCCCCCCCTCAACCGCTTCGATGGGACTCCTGACAGAGGGCACAGCGCCTCGGACACCAGCCGCCGCGGGTGGGCCACCAGCTGACTCCGAGCCCCGCAGGAACGAAGCCACATCCCCCAAGACGGCCCTTAGAAACCCCTCCAGAGGAGTCCGTGATCTCCGCTATGCCTTCGAGGCCCAGAGGGGTAGAGTCAAGGTCGCATCCACCTCGAAGGTAGCTACAAAAAAAGAAATACAAATTAAGATTCCAGCGCACGACCAAAAGGGTATGACTAACAAAGCAAACCACACCTAGTTCCCCCGAACCTCTTACAAGAAAACCCGTAGCATCCTCAGCATCCGAGTCAACAAGACCGAAGTCGAAGTCCACAAAGGCCACGCCTCGCCGTTGGCTCTGGCTATGACCCGCAATATCCGGGGAGGACCGGTCCTTCCCCTGGTCATCGCTGCCACCCTGGCTCTCGCCTCCGGACTAATCGCTCACACTCCCAACCCGCCTCAGGCGCTTCTTGAGAACTAGGGGCACCTACGATGACTCGGACATCGAACCAGTATGCGAGCCCCCGGATGCTGAAGGCCGCCGGGCCTGGAGCGTCCTTGTATGAATGGGGGGAGCCCCCACGCGCTCGTTTTCCAACAGCCATAGGCTCTGGAGGATCCCGCCATGCCAGAGCCCCCACGCCAAGGTAAAAACAGACACGATTGTACTGCTCCCAACTCTGTGCCAGGGCCACCCGCCGCTCCCGCTTCGCAATAGTAGGGGGGCCCAGGATCACCTTTGCGATCTTCACCGCTCACTCCAGCGGGAGGCAACTCTCTGAAAGAAAAAAGATGACTCACATCGGCAGATCGAGAACCCAACTACATAAGGAACTCACCAGCACTAACGGGTGGACCAGAGTACACCTTCGGCTACTCTTCCGCACATTGCTCAAAAACGCAGTTCCAGCCCGTTTGGAGGGGCCGGACACGCAACATGGTGAAATCCTCCATGAGGTCACGCATGCTCATCTTCTCGGCCACCCTCCGGAGAAGGGCCAGCCGTGAGGTGAACTGGTCGTTCGTAATCCCCGTCTCCGGCAGTGGAACATACGTGATATCCCGGTTTGTGGAGCGAAGGGGCGATAAAGGGCCGACGCTGTAGTAAAACCACCGCTGCAACCAGCCGGTATACCACCGGCCATTGATGGCTTTCGCCGGGAAGGCATCGCGATACTGTGGCCATATCTGGAAGTTGATACTCCCAAAACTGATGGGCCTCTTCGTCCCCTCGACCTTGATCAACTTTGGCTGGCAGCTGGCAAAGTGGAGGGCCGCATAGAAATCCGCCCTCCCTTCACACCCCTCCGTCCGCATGGCCCACTCAAACGTGGCCAGACGGGCAATGGCATTGGCGTGGAGCTACGGGAGCTCCATGTAGAAGTGGCAGAGCACCTCTTCAAGTAACGGCACCGAAGGAAAACCTAGGCCCACCTCGAAGAAGTCTTCAAACACCACGACCTCATGGGCCAGAGGCTTCGGGACCTCCTCGCCCAGCGAAGGCTGAGCGATGGCTCGGGAGGGGATCATCCTCTCCCTAACCATTCGGTCGAGCTCCTTATCACCGATGACAAATGATCCAGCGCGGTGGTTTGCCGGGAGTGGCTTTTGCTGGCACGCTGGAGCTCCACTCCCGGCGGCGGCTCCATCAGCAACGGGGAAGCCGATGACACCTGAGGGTCCCCCGCCGCAGCTACTCCGGCCTTCTCCCCCGTCGCCCGAGTTTCGGCTTCACTCGGGGTACTCAGGTCAGCCATATGAACCGCAAGAGGATGGCAAAAGGCGCTGAACTATGAGAGAGAGGGGAGTAGAGATCAAGGAACAACTCACGCAAGGCAAGAGGTGCGGAAGACAAAGATAGATGAGAATGAGGAGTTGGTAAAAGGGTTTCTTTGGGCAATCCCGCTCTTGCTACAAATAGGGAGCAACTTGCCCCCTCCAGGTGGCGGGCGCACGCGCCGTCCTTTCGCCTGCCAGGCCAAAATCATGGAGGAGTGAAATTGACTCCCTTGCCCCCCCACGACAAGACGACATGCATCCCACGCTCCACCAGATAGGGTAGGACTACACCTCTCCCCAGGGCACATTCAATGCCCCTTGTCGCCAACGTCATCCAACATGTCGTTCCGTCACCCAGGTCAAATCATCCCGGGAAAGCCAAGCGATTCTCGAACCACGAGCTATCAACCACAAGCTAGGGACCGCCGGGGGCCCTGCTCCGAAGGAACTGTGGGACTGACCGCTCCGCTAGCTGCCCCTGCAAGGGGCTACTGTTGGGGGTCGTTATTAAGGACCCCCGACGACCCCTTCACTTAATTAGCTTAGCCTCCCAAATGCTAAGCCTGTTTTCACCTTCCGAAGTCCCGACCTTCTAGAGCCCAGCCTCCCAAAGGTTCGGTCTCCGAGGCTTCCGCCTCCCGAAGCCTCCTCCTTTCGAAACCCCGGCCTTCCGGAGCTCAGCCTCCCGAAGGCCCGGTCCCTGAGGTTTCGGCCTCCTGCTGCCTGGGCCGGCTTCCCGGAGGTTACTGGGTGAGTCATCAGGCCTTAGGAAAAATCTACCAAAAGGGAAGAACCAGTCGTACTTTGCCTGCAAGGAAGTGACCGGCATTAAATGCCTAGGCTAGTGGACGCCGCTCTGACACAATAGCACGATAGTACCTATCCTGACACCCCTGGCGGTACGACGTCGGGCCGTAATTGGCGATCGGCTCGCCCCCTTCAGGGGCAGGCACCATGATAATTACCACGATGGATATTTATCTCCTGACAGGATAGAAGATGGTCATCCAGGATAAGGCTCAGTAATTTGGTCGGATCCTGGATATTTGTACATTATGATAACTTGTACGCCAAGCTACGTATGGCCTTATATATAGGAGGCCATGGTCCTCTGGGCGTGGGACGGTCACAGCAAAAAAGAACATGCATCAGAGTGAACGTTGTGATACTCCTCCTAGGGCGATACATTTTCCTATCATCAATATACCTGTGGTGTTCCTTCCTCTCAAACTTCGTCTCCAAGCTTGAGTCTCCTCCTTAGAAGAAACTCTCGCAGTACTTGCTGGAGCAAGACGAACTCTTGATCCAACAAAGCGACTCAGCCGACGAACGAACGAAGTAGCCCCCGACGCACCAGACGCACTCGATACCTCCCTAGAGGCACTATCCAAGGTACGGACGAGGCCTCCTCCGGCCTTGGGCCACTGTACCTATACATGCATAGCAGATTCCGGTTAAATCTGCCAAAAGGGAAGAACCAGTCGTACTTTGCATGTGAGGAAGTAACCGGCATTAAATGCCTAGGCTAGTGGACGCCGCTCTAACACCCCAGCACGATGGTACCTATCCTGACACCCCTGGCGGTACGGCATCGGGCCGTAATTGGCGATCGGCTCGCCCCCTTCAGGGGTAGGCACCATGATAATTACCATGGTGGAAATTTATCTCTCGACAGGATAGAAGGTGGTCATCCGGGATAAGGCTCAGTAATTTAGCTGGATCCCGGATATTTATACATTATGATAACTTGTACGCTAATCTACGCATGGCCTTATATATAGGAGGCCATGGTCCTCTGGGCAGGGGACGGTCACAGCAGAAAAGAACACGTATCACAGCAAACGTTGTGATACTCCTCCCAGGGTGATACATTTTCCTATCATCAATATACCCGTAGTGTTCCTTCCTCTCAAACTTCGTCTCCAAACTTGAGTCTCCTCCTTAGAAGAAACTCTCGCTGTACTTGATGGAGCAAGATGAACTCTTGCTCCAATAGCTGATTTCTTCACTGTTTCATCTTGTATCAATTCCTTTCCTTTATCTAATTCCTTGTGACATCTTATATGATAAGTGGGAGTAGAAATGGCTTTAGGAAGAGATTGACAAAGATTGTAGCTGGTCGGGGTAAGGCTAAAAAAGGATTGGTGGACTTAGATTCACAGGATGATCGTCAGGACTTCGATTGGATGCCATCTTAGGATATTGGTGAGGAAACCTCATATTTTGTAGGTAACGTTGATCATAACATGAAAGATGTCAGTGATGAGGATCTTAAAATTAATCATCAAGCTTATGTTGGGTATAGAAAATCTTGAACTTCAACTGAATATACTAGAGCTAGAAACACCTATCAATATGCTCTAGATAATGATGCTTCACAACCACATTTTTAACCATGGTGCAACAAGATGCCTTCTATGGTCGTATTCTGAATAAGAAAATCTTTGAACAAAAATAGATAGATTGGGATTATGTGAGAAGTCATCCAAGCATGGATGGTTTAGCTGATATCTTTCAAGAGCTAGGTCTTTATGAGTTAGTGAGTTTCAAATGTAATTGGAATGCCACTGTTATGAGGCAATTCTATGCAATAGTTGAGATTTCTCATGAGTCTCAGAAAATTTAGTGGATGACAAGATCTAGAAAATATGAAGCTTCATTTAGGGATTTTGTAAGTGCTGTGAGAATCCCTTATGATCTTTCTTATGGCTCTATTGATATAGATAATAAAGTTTATTTGGTTGAAAATGTGTGGAGTGCCTTCTATAAGCCACGGGGGGTTATTCATAGAGTCACATTTGGGACAGTGACTGAACTGAAGGTGTTGCCTGCTACGATTAATAAGATTGTAAGAGCCACTTTTGCTCTAAAAAGTGAAAACAGTGATGCTATTCGGGATCATTACTAGAATATCATTAATCATATCATGAACAGGAGGAAAATTGATATGATCAAGTACATTTTGAAGGCTATTGATGATATTACAGTGAGCATAACTCCAAATCTTTTTTTTGCTCCATTTATAATGTCTCTTGTTCTCATGAAGACAAACTTTCGGTAAACCACTTGTGATATAAAACATGGGATACAAGCTTTTCAATGTGAATCCCCGCATTCTAAATAGAGGTCAGGGAGGTCAGGATATTCCTATAGCTCAGGGAGGTCAGCATGAGGAACCTCAAGATAACGTTCCTCCTCAGTGGGCACCTCTAGCTAGTTTCTTTGATCTATACATGGCATCCATCTAGCAGGGTTTTCAGTAGAGTTTTGACTCTTTCTAGGCTAGCTTTCAGCAAAACTTATATCAACCTATGATGACAGAATTGCAATCTACTCATCAGTCTATCTCTCTAGCTCGAGAGGACATTGGCGCTCTCAATGCTCAGAATCAAGAATTGAATGAAATATTTCACAACCTCTCTTTTGGACAGCAATGGCTTGATGATCAGTTCACTACCTTCTTCGATCATTTCTACAGTATCTATCCTCGTCCTCCTCCTCCTTCTCCTCAGGATGACTGGACCTTTTGGTATTTGATGCCAAAGGGGGAGAAGTTGGAATAAATGAAGAAGACAACTATCTTGCATTGCATCTTTGTTTCTTTAAGTATTGTAATGAATGACATTGCATCTTTGTTTCTTTAAGTATTGTAATGTGATGAAATATGTTTATTTGCTTATATCCATATTCATCTCTATCTATATGTTCTAATTTTTGTTGGATGTCTTGAGGAAAATGTTCTTTGGTGATCTTATTGATTATATTGATCATATCTGTTTCCTCGGATCCATATATACAAGGTAAACTCTGTCAATTTTTTTTATTCAAATTTTTAACTTGAGCCATTTGTTTTACTCTAAATCTTATAGGCACATGTGTAGAGGAGCTTACCTTTATATGAGTTTTTTAAGCAAATTATCTCTATTTAATTTCATATTCTTGAATTTCTTGCTATAGAAACTCACATTTGAGTCTTCTTTATGCTAATAGCTAAAAGTGGGTTCAAAACTTAAAACACATCACTTATTAGTGTTATTGTCATCAATTACCAAAAAGGGGAGATTGAAGCATCTAGGCCCCTAATTTGTGTTTTGATAATTAATGACAATATGTCTTTTGTGGACTAACATGTTTGAAGAGTTATGAAAAGATTAGTCACAAAGATGTTGCAGAGCTAGAAGATGCATGAGTGGAAAACATAAAAATGGCTATCTCAAGGCAAATAATTGTAGGGCATTTTCTTTTACCGGTCAAAGGTGGTTAGAGAAGAGAAATTGATCAGATTGATAGGACAAGTGCCGTACTATTAAGAGGGGTTGATGTACGTTTACTTGAGATATATATAGTGTCACAATTGCTCAAACTTGCATTTCATATAGAGTGGAAAACTTAGTTTGAGAGAAATCAAGGAAAGGCTGTCTTTGGGATGTTTCTGAGCTGTGGTGGTCTCACCACCGAAGAGGCCGATTTGACCATTGTATAAACTTGGTCGATGCTTATTAGAACTCAGTCCTGGTCTAATCGAAGAGTGTGATGGTATGAATGCCAAACAAACAGAGGGGTTCAAACCCTCTGGTCTGGCTGGCGGTCTGACCGCTGACATGGCATGTCTGATCGCCCTGGGAACAGAGAGTTTTGTCACTCTATTCCCTACTCGCAGTTTGACCGTGAGGGGTCGCAGTCTGACCGCCAGATATGTGTCAGAGTCATCATCACTCCTTTTATAGCCATTGTATTTGCGGTGGTCCAACCACCGTTTGAGCTGCAGTCTGACCGCCCAGTGCGTAGCGGTGTCAAATCAACAGCAACCGTCATATCCTTGAGTGTGGGCTATAAACAAGAGCTTGGCTGGTTCAAGGATGCTCTCTAGCACTTCACTACAACTCATTGGAGCTCTTGCCTTCCTCCTCTCCCTCTCTTTGTTTAGTGGTTGTATTTTTAAGAATGTGAGAGCATCTAGTGCATAACTTTGAAGAGTTTGAGCATTGGAGCACTAGTGATCCTTCAAGCAAGCATCATCGATTTTTGTTACTCTTGCAGGTTGCCACCTCCTAGACAGCTTGAAGGTTGTTGCGCTATTGATCCCTTCAAAGAAGATTGTGAAGGAGCCACAATGGTGATTGTGAGAGGCTTTGATCATGCCTTGCCAAAGAGGTTAAGTGCTACTCTAGTGAAATCGAGGTATTGAGTAGTTCTGGTTCTATTCTGGCTTAAGATTAAGTTGCTCGGTGTTAGTTCTTTCTCATGTGAGAATTAGATACTTGATAGAGAAGCGGTTAGAAGCTTGAACTCACCTCAACATGGATTAGGGGTGATCGGAAAATCACCGATACCAGATAAATTTCATGTGACATCCTTTGAACAATTTACTTTCATACAATTTACTTTATGCAATTTATCTTCTTAGAATATAAATTGTTGCATGTCACCCTAGGATTGCAAATCTTGACATAGTTCTTAGTTGTTTTTATATTACTCTAGTAATCTTTAGTTTGTTTTCTCAAGTTTCGTTGGTCGCTTAGCAATTAGTTTAAAAAAAACATATTCACACCCCTCTAGTCGGTATCCTAGATCCTACACCATGGTAGGCCCACAATGTATACCCATGCCTAAATCCGTACTTGCAGAAGTGTGCTATCATTGTTGCTCTCATTTGTGGCCTTGTGTTCGAACAACGGCTACATGGGCATAACACACTAATTCTTCTTGTATCCCTAGCAAACGCTAGATCAACAAAATCTGTAGTTTTATCTATCCATTCTTGGCAATACTCATTGTTGTCTACATGCCCTGTATACATCCAACTACGATCATCGGCCATCCTATTATGAAAAAATGATATCATGTTTATCTAATTTATTTTAAAATTGTAATAGGACTATTAAGTATTTGATATAAGACTGCAGCTAGCTATAAGCTAGTAAATCTACTTTATTTACACGTGTAATTTTTTTTCTCTATCTATAGACCATATGGATCCAACACAAATATACAGTACAAAGAATAAAATGATAGAACTTACCTAGTTTCTTCTGAAATATAATGGTCAGTAAGGCGATAGAGAATTGTGTCAATAAATAATCCTTCTCACAACATAAGGATTGCCCACAGTCTGTAGGCTGTAGCTACAACTTCACGGCTGACGATGTGAGAGGTAATCTATATTGCAGACATCTGCATCCACACAAAGCTTCAGGTAAATGATTCGTAATGTAACAGTAGAATAACAAGGTGCACAATAATAATTGGTATGTAAGAAAAATCAGCACGCATTTTATTTAGGCACCAACATAATGCACTCTATTACAACTGTAGTTCTTTTGTTTAATGCAATCCATACAGAAACAATTGCGTGTAATTTCAGAGAAGAATACAACAGAAACAACTTCTACATACATGCAAATAAATAATAGAAGAGCACAATTAAACCTGACTAATGCATTCTAGTTCACAACAGAACTTTCACATATGACTTTGTTAAGTAGTACGATGTCTTTTTTCTATTAGAAAATTCCTCAAAATACATTAAAGAGATGCCCTTCTATTATAGCTGCAGTTCTTCTATGATGAACAATAATCACAAGATGCAGAGCAGTATGACCACTAATTTTTATATTGGTCAAGACTCCCAACTATTTCTTGCCCCAATATATATATTATATATACAAATGGTCATGAAAATATTTCTCTCTCACTTTTGATAAAACAAATAAGAAATAAGCAATAGAATTTGGACTAAAATAAATTACTTTAAAAATCTCCAACAGGGGCTACCGCCATCCCCACACGCACGCCGCAAGGTACGCTCAGCGATGATAATTCATAGTCGATTGATTGTTAGTTCGATTCGATTATTTTTTTGTTGGATGATTCTACCCCTGGACTGTGCTGGATAGGATGTTTACTTCTTGTTCGAATCCAGATGCAGGGACAGAGGGCAGCCGGTTGTTCTTTGGCTCACCGGAGGTCCTGAATGCAGTAGTGAAGATCTCCGGGTCTTCTACGAAAATGCCCCTTTTAAAATTGCAAATAACCTATCGCTTATTTGGAATAATTATGGATGGGACAAGGTGCTAGTTAAATCATCTTCTTCCCTGGGCATCTATATGCACCTGCCTAGTTTCTAGCCTAAAATTCAACATTAGATGGAGGTACCTGCCTAAATTTTAGTTAGGATATGCAGCAGCAGAAAATGCAGGTCCTTTCATCTTCAACCAGTTTCTTTGGTGTTTTGGTGCTTTGTCTCTTGGAGGTTCTCTCGAAGCATCACTCCAGGAGAAAACTCATCATCATAAGTCATAACACCTGACGATCTCAAATGTACTAAATATATCCAGCGGGTCATATTTTCTCTGAGCACAGCTGACTTCATCTGGCTAACATCTATCCTGCACTTCTTTGTACTGCAATGTGCATCCAGTCTGTAGCCTAGTCGTTATAATGCGGGCCATTATGCTCATTTACTACCACTTTGCATCTGAACCAGAATCACTTGAAGTTTACCTCGCCTGTTTCACTGTTCACACGGTGCAGAGACCGGAAGCTTGTTTTTCCATTATCTAAAAAAGTTTCACTGTTCACAGTTTTGTCAGGTTTTTATATCTAATTGACAATGATACATGCTGGCTGGCACTTGGCAGGTATCAAATCTAATTTACGTTGACCAACCAACTGGAACTGGCTTTAGCTACAGCACGGACTTGAGAGATCTTCGCTTTGGAGAGAAGGGAGTAGCTGATGATCTCTGACGTTTTATAGGTGCACAAAATAAGTCGCAAATTGCTATTATGCCTGTCGCACGTTCAGTCGCTCACAGATCTAAATGCGATTTTTTTTCATTTTGCAGCTTTCTTTAGAGAACACCTCGATCTTTTGGAAAACGACTTTTACATTACTGGAGAATCTTATGCAGGACACTACATTCCGACTGCTGCTAAAATGGTCCATAAGGGGAACAAAGACGCCAGTGGGCTTTACATAAACTAGAATGCGAGTTATTCATCTTCATATTCACAAGGTCTTTGAAGCAATGGTGTTTAAGTTAGTCTTTTGAAGTTATGATGTAACTTGATCTCTTGTTCTCCACAGGGCTTTGCTATTTGTAATGAACTCACTGGTCCTGCAATTCAGTGTGGTGCATTTGCTGATTGTGCACTACAGATGGGCATCATAGGAGAAGATGCATATAACACCATCGACAAATTAGTTCCTGCTTGTAACCTTAGCATCAAACTTTGCGGTGATAGCGCTATCTTCTAAAATAATTACGGACTTATGGTAGCCAAAGCAGCAAGATATGCAGCATGTTCTGTCTCTGGACTAATAATGAAGCAATGATGTGCAGGTTATGTTGGAGTAATACCAGGCATTGCTTCATACGCCCTCTGTAATTCCATTTTCACATCCAATCTACTTCTAGCTGGAAATGTGAACGTATGCAGTCTTTCTGTGTACTTCCAATATGTTATAATAAACACCCACCGAGAGGATAGTCGGACGGCGTCGGTTGCTAGAGAAGAGATTAGACTATATAATAAGGAGACTTAGAACTATATATAGGGAAGATATAGAAAAAAGGGACTAGAAACTAGATTGATTTCTCTTACTTCATTGACTGATCACAATTGATACCGTATATATATAGCTGGCCACCCGGCCTACAAAGTATTGGCGCGGAATTGGGCAACACCTCGCCAACACAGGTTCGTCAAAGATACTTATCGCTTTTCGCAGCGACATGCGACTTGTTTACAAGCAAACAAGCAAAGGTTTCGACCGGCAACCATGGGGATCGCCGTCTGGACGATTTACAAGCAAATCGACAAAAAACTGCCACCCGAACCACATGGATTCGAAGTAGCAGCGAAGAACTAATCCTAAATTGCAGGAAAGTAAAGGCAAAACAAAAAGTAGATGCAATAAATCCGATTGACTGATGGATATGCAATAGGCCTCCACCCCTCGACTATTTATAAGGGGTGTATGATCTTGACCCTAGGGAATCAATGTAGGACTCTATTCCAATCCTAAACACGTCTTATTCGACCAAAATTGCAAAAGAGATCTGAACAAATTCACGAATCCACTTCGACTCGGTTTCAGACTGAACACCGGATGTTCCGGTGAGAACAAACTCCATCCGGTGAGTTCACTCGGCCGAAACTCTAAAACTCGGTTTTACACACACCAGATATTCCTATGTCACATTTATACTCACCGGAGTATGTCACCGGACCAATATTTGCAGAGAGCAATTTTTGACAAGAGAGTACACCGGCCCTCACCAGATGCTCCGGTGTACAACAGACACCTTCACCGTACTAATATATGCAGAGAACAAAATTTTTGCAAAGTTTTCCTTTTGAACGCACCGGATGATCCGGCGATGATCATCAAAGAGCTCACCAGACAATTTTCACCAAAGAACATTTTTTTTACCTAAAAACCTTCTTCTTCTCACCGGATAGTCCGGTGATACCCCAGAATCTCCACCGGACCATTTCTTCCAGAGAGAAAATTTTCGGCGTAAATTGACCTTCTACATACCGGATAGTCCGGTATTTTCACTGGATCATTCACTGGACTATTTTATACAAAGAGCATGATTTGCTGCACCAAATTCTTATCCCATTCTCCGGATAGTCCAGCGTTCAATGAGCCCCTCACCGGACTATTTTTTCCATAAAGTATGTCTTCTGGCCAAAATCGAACTACAAACACTGGATAGTCCGGCGATGACACGACATTGATCACCAGACTATCGGGTGTATACAGAAAATCTAGTTGTGCCATTTTTTGCTACAACACAAAGTCCTAATTCAAATCCAACTCTAACTTATCTCTAACTCTTATCTGATTTAAACTAGCAGATCTCTAATCTTATCTCTAACTGAATCTAATTCAAACTAACAAACCAATCTAACTAACCTTATCTCTAACCAATATGATATTGTGCTACAGTAATGAGTAATACTACAATACCACATGTGATCAGTAATTCTAGCAGCTAGCAACTTCACCTTTTTTTTGCAAGACAGCTCGTCCTCGAGCTGTGATGGTGGCCATGGTTGCGACATCTGAAATCCCCATGTCGATGAATGGTTGTAGCATCAACATCCCTTCATGTGAGAGCATCAACTCCCCTTGTTTGGAGTAGCAACAACCACGCTATGGTCAACGTCGATGATGATCATTGGTGGCGGCGTGGTTGCCACGCTGGCGGCATGGTTGCCACCACTCAGGCATAATGTTGAACACAAGGCAGGTGGCTTGGTGTCGGTGATGGTGTCCGCTCTCGATGCAACTGCAACAACGGCGTCACCCGCGGTGATGATGGTGGAGTGCATTGGTGGGGCAGTTGTCACGTCGCCTAAAACCTCTATAGATGTCGACGTCTTTGCTGGTGAACATATGCCTTTTGTATCAATCCCTATATCAAGTAGCTAATATGCATAGTTACAACATTCATGGCATCACAATCATACAACACATTAATTATAGGCATTAAGTCTACCGATTATAAGGGTCTTAAACCTTATGGTTCTTTACAACCATGGCATCACAAGGTGTTGATAGATGCAAAAGGGTCATCAAAGGACTAAGGCTATATGCCATAGTTTTGAGCCGTAAAGCTGATTTTATGCAGTTGATTATGTGAATCCTCTACTTGAAAGCTTAATTTGTCTAATCGGGGTTTTAAGTCATTGTTGGGGGTTTTGGAACTGGGAGGGGCTACAACACACTCCACAGTTCCCAACTCTGAGACTACTGTACACGCAATACCAACCAGCTCCTAGCACACTCTGCCAAGACTACAATCACATGCGCATCTATCCCACACACCCACCCATCAATGATACTCACGCTCCTGAGTCTACCGAAGTGTGACCAAAGATTTGCATGTCCATGGCCATGGACATAGCTATTCGAATAGATTTATACTATACAAAGGTATACAACTTTACCTACATGATATGCTCAGCCTCCATTTGTAGCGCGTGAAGGAGCGAATCATAACTAGGCACTTCACCCACCATCTCTTGCCGAACTCCCATTGCGAGACACCCCAAGTGCCAGAGGCCTTCATATAATTTGACATTTGTCAAGGATCGCAAACCTCCACAGAACACTTGGTCCTGCAAAACCTCACATTAAGCACTTTATAGTCACTTGGGTCCATACTGCTCCCAGCTCTATAATGGTATGTTCAGCTTGGTAAAGAGAAGATGAGGGGTCAAACCCTTTTACCATAATAAAAGACATGTGCTTGTACTAGGGTGGCTTAGCATCACAGCATGATGATTTAGTCCTTACATGGCTAGGGAAGGCATCGTCACCAGCAACGAATAACACACAGGTAGATGTACCCCCAAGGGCATCCTCCCCGAGGAACACCCTACTTGCCCCAGCCAAATTAGGTTTTCAGTGTTTTCAATACCACACCACCATTCCCACACATACTCCAATACTCGACACATATCACCATTTCATGTTAAAAGGATGAATAGGTGTTAATAGTTGTACTATCTCTGAAGAGAGGCATTTGACCTAAGCATACTAGTTGACAACGCATCATTTGACATTAACATAGCTAATGATAAGAAATTCTAGGACATCTTGAAATCGTGATATCAATATTCAAGGCATGGCAATAACATATAGAAAATAACTAATACAAGCTGTTGAAATAAGCTGGTATACAAAAACATGGGATGATAAGTAGGTTTTAAGTTGGTCATTTTAGGTTATTGAAACTTAGGTTCTAAATGGTCAAGAAGATTAGTACTTGCCTTCTTCCAAGTCCTCTTGTCCTTCTTCATACCGGGTTATCAGATTCCTCCACGAAGTCTTATGCTTCTACAAAGCAAGACTAACGATTAAAGGCGACCTAAGCTATGGAAGAACCCAATAACACCGAATGGAACACAAAAGGTCCCTAATAACCACTAAACTAGGACAAAGAGATGGATCTTGGTTTTAGATGAATTTAGACAAAAGAATCATCAAAATCAGAGTCCCAATGGAAAAGTTACGACCTTTGGAATAATGATTTAGGATTATTTTGGGAAAAATTGGAAGGGAGTATTCCAGAAATATTCCTTGGATTTAGATTAATTTTGGATAATCCAAAATTAATGATCAATGGGCCCACACTGAAAGTCAGTGGACAGGTGGGTTCCCTGATGACTGGGTCAACTGGATTGAGTATGGACTGGACTTGGGTTGGGCTTGACTGGTCAAGGCTTTAGGTTCACTGGTCACAGGTTTAAACTGAGTAAGGTCCATGACCTGCCGATTAGGCCGAAGGATCTTGGCCCATCAAATAAATCGGCCCAAAGCTAGCATAAATAAGAAGAAGAATGGCCAGGAGTTTTTTATTTTTATATTTTTTTATTAAATATTTAAATAAATAGACTCCTGATAGCAAGTTTTGCAGAAATAGGTGCCTACCGCCCTCTGAAAGGGCTTCAGAGGGCGGTAAGGATGCCACGGTTGCACTGCCACCCCTTACCACCCTCTCAGAGGGCGGGTAGGGCCTAACCGCCCTTTGAGAGGGTGGGTAGGGCCCGCCCCCTTGGCTGCCCCCCTTACCGCCCTATGAGAGGGCGGGTAGCCCCTGCCCACTCACTGAGAGGGTGGGTAGCCTTAGCCGCCCTACCAACAGGCGGTGGGGAAATTTGTATTTTAATTTAACATTTGTATATGTTAATTTGAAAAATAGTGCACATTCATTTGATGAAAAATGTTAGTTGTTGATATTTTGGAAATTTGGGATCGAAACGGTCAAAAAGTGGCCAAAACGGCATCATGGAGTAGTTACTTTTTGGAAATTGTGGATCGATGTAAATTTGTTGATATTTGTTTATGTATTTGATGTAAAATAGTATCAGTAATTTTTTAGTGACATATTGTTGGGAGGATAAAAAATCTAATTTTTTGAACAATTGTAGATGTGAAGCACTCTTAGCATATTACCCGGCACAGAGCTTACATACGGTGACAAACATTACATGGGACATACAGTGACAAACATTACATGGGACCATAACCATAAAGATAGGACAAAAAAAAAATAGTGGCATGTACGGTACGCCTAAAGACTAACCTAATAATGTGCCGCTACTAATCCTAACATGCCTTAGGGAGTGAAAATATGCCAGGTTACATTAGATGCTCTCTACTGAGTGCACGTAGGACATTTTCCCTTTCTCAAGGCATCAGGGCCAGCCACCTTAACGCGGGCCCTTTCCCGCTTCCTTGACCTCTCAGCTTCGCGGGGTTGTGCCGCGGTATGATCCTGCGCTGCCTTCCTCATGCACTCCTCTTCCTGCCGCTTCAGCCGTAGTTCCTCCTGCTATTGCTCGTACTCCCGACGTGCGTACGCTTCCCTCGTCCACCGCATGCTCATGTCGACCCACCATTTCTGGTCTTCATTTTGCTCCATGTCAAGCAGTTCAATGAAGTCATAGATAGGTGGATAAGACTGGACAAATAAAGCAAGATGTGAGATTAGTAAAACAGTGCGTAAAATCGGGAATAAGATGTGGAAAGTGTCACATGACTTATCTATGTTGCTATACCGGTGGGTACTCATACAGTCCATGTTGAGGCTTATCGTATTGGTAGTTGGCACACATTAAGAAGCGTAGGCCATAGGTGTATGACATGTCCTGGGACTCGCGAAACCTACAAAGGTCACCACAAAAGCACATCGGTAGTTTGACCTCCTGGGGATGAAAATCTCCCAATGTTTCTTGGGTGGGTTTGGTGGAGCTGAGGAAGACATTGCAGTTGAGAGAGCTGAAGAATGAGTGGTCTATCTATGGATGAAAGTGGGGTTATTTATGGTGGCTGGGGGCTGGTGCATGGACTGAGTGCATGGGCTTGGTGGGGGGCTGGAGCATTGGATTCCCTGTTAAAGAATGGAAATGTTGTGATATTGATGCTGGGAAGAGATTCCATGTGTCAAGATAGATGTGTTGTCATTTAATTTATGGTTAAAGCTCTCCTGTGTGGTCACTTCTTGTCTACAGCCTGCATCAGGACAGAGGTGTTGTCATTTCATGGTTAAAGTTGAGTCATGTGGTCACTTCGTGCCTACAGATCACGTCAGGACAGAGGTGTTTTCATTTCATGGTTAAAGTTGAGTCATGTGGTCACTTCGTGTCTACAGCTTACATAAGGACAGAGATGTTGTCATTTCATAGTTAAAGCTGAGTCATGTGGTCACTTCGTGTCTAAAGCTAGACTCCTGACAGAGGTGTCATGTGGTCACTTCGTGTATAAGTAGCTTTGTTAGAAATGCTTTTCTAGCTCTATCGTGAACGGTTCATACAAAGCCGAGGACGATAGAAAGTAGCGTGTGGTCACGTTAGATAGAATGCAACTAGCGTACAGTCACGTTGGATTAAGAAATGAAGTTATGACATGGTAAGTAGACCATAGAAAGTAGACATGTCCAAATATGTAAGACTAGTTCGCGAATCAAAGATGCATCATGAAACAGACATATAAGTTACAAAAGCAAAGGTACAATCCTACTTCTGTCTCCCCACTGCCGTCGGCCATTACAACCATCATGGTCCCGGAGCCGTTGCCACTGGTTCGCCCTCACGTGGCCCCTAGAGTAGGTTAGGGCGTCCGGTGGACCAACCTGTTTGGTAGGCCTAGTAGGGATCAAAGGTGTCGAGGCCTCCTCCTGGGTGTGCTGTGTCCGAAGTGGAGCACTAGGTAGCTAGGACTGCGCGACGACGTTGTAGTCCAGTGTGGCCCTAAAGAAGTCCCTCATGAGGTCGAATGGGGGGTCTGGCCCAGGCTCATCCTCCCGACTTGGGTATGACGACTGCGAAGGTTCTGCCGTCGTTCATGTGTAATCACTTGAGGGGCCTACGAACAGATGAATTTATTAGATACGGTAAATGTGCAAATGAAAGTATTTGTAATGTTGAACATGTATGGTATGCAGGTGCAGCATAGATGGCCAGGCGTGAGTGCTGTAGTAGGGTACGAACGGTGGAGCTCCAAATGGTGGATGTGTGACCGATCGAGGTGCAGATGAAGACGGCCTGGCTTCATCACCGTAGTAACCTGTGGAATATATTATATACACTATTGAATATATTGAATACAACAATTTATTGTCGCTTATTACCTAAGAGGCCTGCAAGCGGTGAGGGTGTTGGCACTGGACATGGTCTAGGTGGTAGCGTCGAGACGTATGTAGGTGAACCTTATATTTGTTTGAAATTAATGCATCAGTAATAAAAGAATATCTCTAACCATTGTGCGTATGAAAAATGCGTACCTATTTTGTCCGGGCATGGATGGCGTGGTCCAGGTGGCCGTGTGGATGTCGGTCTCGGTGGACGGCATTGCACATCAGACCTCCTGGACGACTCTGCGTGGACCCCACTCGACATGGCAGGAGCACTGACAACATCTGTAGTGGATCGGCAAAAGGTAAGCTTCAAGGCCCGCGCGGTCTTGTCAAAAACCAGCTTGATAAATCCCGCTACATCCGCCGCACTAAGCTGCACCCCTTGTCTGAGGCGGTCCATGGTTCCAGCCACGTCCCTATGGATATCATAAATGATATTGGCCTGTTGAAACAAACATGAAATGAGAATTTCAGTTTATAGTGGTTCTTATGGGCTTATACGATAAATAAATGAGACGTTAATTACACACACCGCTAATGTAACGTCCTCGTCCCAATGGCCCGGGTATGCATTCGTAGTCAACACAACGTGTTGCCGGACAGTATCTGAGGTGTAGGTGACCCGTGTACGTGTACGTGGAACGTACCACTGTAGGTACTCCTCGACGACATCCTCAAGGGCATGGGACCACACTGAGATGTATGGCGCCAAGCTATCTGCCCAGAGGTTGCCACCCGGCTGTCCCTTTTGTGTATACCTGCAAGTCAATCACGTTAAATAGAATGTCAATGAGATGAATGCTATGGATTATTTATTTGATTTTAGTTACATGTGGACGTGGCTTGGAATCGTGCGAACGTTGACGAGGGGGAAAGCCTGGAAGCGTCTGAACTGCCTCATCACGCGGTGGGGTGAGTACTCCTCGACGTAGATGTCAAACAGGAGCGGCTTCTTCGTAAGCCAGTACTCCTCATCGTGGCTACACAACAGAGACAGACTGACAGGCGCATGGGCTTGGATGAAAAAGTGGCTATAGGGGGTCCAGGCCACGTCGTTTGGACGCAGATGGTCGAACTGTAACCTAAAAATCTTGTTTCTCTGTGGGCCTGCTCGTGTGCCCAGTGCTGCTATGGAGAAAAATAGTAAGAAACCAGAACTAAAACATGTGGCAAGTGAAGCATAACTATATTTCATACGTACCCAGCGTTGACACCACAACGAGCACATGGTGGGCCCGTCCTCCTCGGGTTCATCGTACCATTCCTTAGGGTACAGGGATTGGTCCACAATGGGTCAACCTATCGCGAATCGCTCGTAAGACACAACTGCAATAGTAGTGGGCACCCAGCAAATGTGGCTACTGACTGCTTCTTCGTGCACACGTCGCACAAGGCTCGATACATCGCAGCAAAGACAATAGAGGCCCAGCTCAACTGGGGGACATCATCGGGCTCCACATATGTGATCCACCTCGCGTATGGAATAAGGGTCCTTGACACCAAGTGGCCTTGGCCACTGATGAACATAACCCATCCAAACAACCAAAGCAAGTAGGCCTCTCTCGAGACCGAGTACAAGCCGGCCTCTGGGTGGATGTATGTAGGCTACAAGTAATGCAAATGATGATGAGTAAAATATCTTTGAAATAGTAAAGTAAATAGGAAGATAAATTGTTAGGTATCTAGAACAGGAGGATCCACTTCTTCGTGGGCCCTCACAGATCTGACAGGAACTCGGGCACGTAGGCGGGTGCGTCGTTCGTCCGTTGAACAGGGGCGAACCGCGGATGCATGACGTTCATCCAGTCTGCATCCACGTCGATGACTCTAGTGGCAGCTCTGACGCAAGGTAAGCCTAAAAGGTAGGCTACGTCATGCAACATCGGAGCCATCTCGCCGCAGGGGAGGTGGAAAGTATGAGTCTCAGGCCTCCACCGGTCAACCAGTGCAGCGATCAGTGAGCGATCGAAATAGAATCACCTCGCTGCTGTCTCACGGTTCTTTGTTGCTCGAGCCTCCACCAAACGACATAGCGGTATGAGTCCAGATGCTGCCAACCTAGACTATTTGGAATATAAAGTGAATGTAGGGTATGCAATAAATAAATAAACTGGAAGATATGTAGCTAATTAGCGACGGTGCTTCCAACGATCATCGATCGTAATTAGCTCCCTAGGGCCATGTGGTCGAAAAACCCCTAACTCCGTTTGGTGAATGACAGACAAGAAGCTACGGTGCTTTTTGTCCATTGTAGGGTCAAGAAGCTCGGGGGTTGGTGGGTGCGCCATATCTACATGGAAACCAAATATACATGAATATATTACAACATAGAGACAAGGATAATATACATTGAAACCAAATATACATGAATAATATAAACAGTCTGTTACATGAAAATATACACACAGTTACATGAACAACATATATCATACACGTACACAAAGTTAATGAATATATTACAATATGTAGGTACACAATCAGATACAAATGTAAGGTCCAAATGCAATGAAGATAACTAAGGCGAATACCTTACAAATATAACATCGAGATACGCTAAATACATTTACACTTAATTGCTGTCATGATCCCACCTACACAATAGGTATATTTTTCAGACAATACTTGTATGTGTAACCTATTTTAATGCACTTGCTGCATCGGTTCACCCTTGGACCCGCCTCAAATTCATCCATATCGTTTCGAATCCACCAAGTCTGTCGATATCCCGATGTGTTCTTCATCCTCTCAAAGTCTGGCATACAGATTCGTGAGGGACCTGGATTACTTGTAAATGTAGCAACAATGTCGTAGGCATACAGCTCATGGTTCTATATATTCAGTATCTGATCCTTCATAAAGTACTTAAAACATATTGCCTGGTAGTATATTGTGCTTCCCACATGCAGCTATGACGTGTGTACACAGCCTATGTAATAATTCTGGCTTCTGGCATGTACAAATGCATGTTCCAATCCTAAGCATGCACTCTTGCACATGGCGCTCACGTCCGCCACCCCTACGACCCTTATCATAGGCAAGACACTGAACTTGTGCTCCGCAGTTCCCTCCTGATTGGCGTGGTGTATATGTGCCTTCTTTGTGGCCTTCTCCATGTACTCACATAACATCGATCTATATAGCATACGGTTATCTTCCATTGCCTTCGAAGCAACTGTGTAACAATTAATAAAATATCTGCAAGTCCCATGCATAATACCTTCTACAATTCCAACAAGTGGAAGGGACCTTATACCCCGCATGACCCAATTGTAGATCTCAGCAAGATTAGTTGTCATTATCCCATACCTTGCGCCTCCAATATCGTACATCAAAGTCTATTTCTCTTTTGGCTGATTTTGTATCCACTGCAAAAAGTTCCTGACAGCTAACCCTGACCTCCTTACTATCTGGGGAGTATCTGTTGGGAGTGGTTCAAGAGCAATCGGTTCATCTCCTGTGACATCTAGCTCAGCTATCTGCTTCATGGTTAGTTCGTCTGGTCTTGCCCATAGGGCATTGAACTTTCTCTGCTGGTTTTG
Organism: Phragmites australis; assembly: GCF_958298935.1. Classification (NCBI taxonomy): domain Eukaryota; kingdom Viridiplantae; phylum Streptophyta; class Magnoliopsida; order Poales; family Poaceae; genus Phragmites; species Phragmites australis. The sequence continues at coordinate 17,095,382 of NC_084929.1, forward strand.
GCTGCACAATTTCTTGAAAAGATTCATCAAGTTCTTGTTTTTGAATTGTCTGTAAAAGTTTGCACCCATATGCCTCATGCACCACTTGCTTTTCAAGTCGGGCCACTTTGCTGTAACACACCATCGAACATTGCCATATTGCATATCCAGTAAAGCATGCAACAACCCTGCATGTCTATCATGATTCAAACAAACATCAGGGCGGTTCAGAATAATAGCATGCTTCACCAACTCAAGGAACCAATACCAGTTGTCCCCGTTCTCACTCTCCATGAAGGCAAACCCTAGTGGTAGGACTTGGTTGTTCCCGTCTACCGTAATTGCAAACAATATCTGTTCTTTATACTTTCTAGTGAGGAACGTCCAATCCAAGCAAATGATGGGTCGACAATGCCTAAATATTTGATAGTTGCCGTAAATGCAAAGAAAGCATGCTGCAATACTCGCTTCCCGCTATACTTCACATAAGTCAAGGGGTAATGCTTGATGTTATAGTAACTTTCAGAGTTTCTTGCACATATTGTGGCTAATTAACGCAGTAGATTGTTATATGAATATTCGTATGTCCCAAACCTCATCTCAATAGCCTTCTATTCCGCTCTCCATGCCTTGGCGTAGTTTATTGTGTACTAGAACATTTCCTCAATAGCACGGATTATTGATCGTGGCTCATACTTCAGGTTGTCCACAATCTCCTCGTACATAATATTGGCAACAAAAGCAGATGACGTTCCGGTTCGAGAACTTTATTTCCTTAAATGTGACAATTATGCTCCCTAACTATGAAGCACACCCAGTAGTCAATCCACTTCCCCTGAATGCGTGCACCTGCCAAGGACAATCAGACACCAAACACTTGACGTCGTACTTCCTTTTACTCCACTTCACAACCTTAAATTGCCTCCGAAGAGACAGCGATCAGAATTTAACTGCATAAATAATAGCCTCTTACTAGGGTTCATAACACCTTGGGACACCTCGTTCTCATAATACTATAATTAGCTTTTGAGTGCTTTTATTTTATTCCACATGCGCTCAACTGTTAGTTTTTAATCCACAATATACAGGTCCGGCCAATATTACCTAATTAGAATTATAATATAGAGTGTGTTCCTGCCAGATGATAGTATGGCACCATATAATACATGTACACTTTACCGAAAATGATGTCACTGCCCGAGCACTAATTCAACACTGGCAGCCAATGTGCAATAAAAGAACACATATTAATGTATGTATTTAGGATCGAGGGTTATTCTGAATTTCTCTGACAGCAAAGTTTGCTGCATATGAGGAGATCCCCAGTGAGGACGATGTTGGCGGCATGATCCAGCTAGAAGATCCTCTGCGACGCCTCGCCTCTGTCTTCGCTGTGGTAGTGCAAGTAGCCCATGTGGCTACGCGCAAGGTCGAGCTAGTGGGGTCCGCCTGCTGGCTACTATAGCGAGGTGCACCCCCTAAGACAAGCCATGGTGTGTGCGGCGTGGTGGGTCAAGCAGAAGCCCATTTTCGAAAGGGGAGGCCTACATTGTCTGTGCTTTGATTTGTTATGGGCCTTTCATTCTGGACTCTTGGAGGCGGCGTGAATGACGCTTCTACCACTACGAGATAGATGCTACCGAAATGTGTATTGGTGTGAGTGCTGGAGTGAGATGTGTGTTTCTACGCATGTGTTCTACTACTACTTCAACAACAGAGGCTAGAAGAAAATTAAAGGTAGATGCAAGCTATATACATGGATTTTAATGTTTTTATATGATTACCCTATTTAGTATTTACTTAAGCGAGACATGTTATGAAGATCTTGTTGCCAATGGTGATGTTTCTTTACATCTACTAGTCTTTTTACAACTACTAGGCTTCAACGCTCGGCAACAACACATATAACCATGTGAAAATTTAGACATACTGAAGCCTGGATGGTATAGATCTACCTAGTAACCACCTACCTCACAAGATTTCTATGTCTAATATATACTTATTCCAATATATCTTATATCTATATATCTGATCTATAGTTTTACGTTCTTGATTTCATGACACAGACAATTACAAAACATATTTGGATAAAAATATCATATTCAAGGGATCAAAGGATGTCATATCTTATTCAAAACAT